>NC_072426.2:66217424-66520454 GCF_028878055.3 Symphalangus syndactylus
GGGAGCACAGGTATGTACCACCATGCTCGGCTAGTTGTTGTATTTTTAGTAGAGACAGGGTTTTACCATGTTGGCCGGGCTGGTCTCGAACTCCTGACCTAAAGTGATCTGTTTGCCTCAGCATCCCAAAGTGCTGGGATAAGAGGCGTGAGCCACTGTGCCAAGCCAGCTTTTTAAAAAAGGTAAAAAACCAACCAAACAAAAAAACACCCCAGAACCACTAATCAAAACAAAATCAATTGGAAAAGAATTTGAATAAATTTTCTTATTTTTCTCCTGAGAGACATAGAGAGTAACAGGAAAGGGAAAATGTGGGGGGCCACTCATTAAAACATGTTTTAAAAAATTTGCTGTCTATTTCAGGAAGGTTTACATTGAGCCTTGTAACATAGACAAATGAAAGAAACGAAAAGGTGGCTCATTAGTTGGTATTTTTCTGGAAGGCTGATTGATAATGTTTTCACATATTTGAGATAATCAAATACAGAAAGCAAAGTCATGGGATATGAGTGACGCCCCATGACCGTAGGGACCGCTGTTGATATATGGATGTCTATTTTCTGTCTGTGGGCAGTGTGTCTGCGATGCCCCTCCCACACACTTGCCTTGCTCCTTTCTTTCCCTGACCCTTTCACATGACTGACTCCCTCTTGGTAGTGACTTTTCCTAAGATTCTTTTGTTGTAATCTAGTCATGCTGTCCTTATACAAAGGAAAGTGCTAGAAATAGGTACTCAGAGTATGACACAGCTTTTCTTCTCCTCTGAAAGGGCCAAGACGTTATTCAACACAGCTTCTACTAGGTATTTTTAAAAATTGTTATTTATTTATATATATATATATATACATTTAATTGATATATGAGATATACATATTTGGGGGGTACCTGTGATAGTTTGATATCTGTATACAATATTACTACGTCTTAATGTTTCTATGCAAGTTACCAATGGTCTTCCTTTTACAGATGCTAAAGGCAAAAATCTATGTCACCAAGCCCAGGTAGAAAAGTCACTGCATGTCACAGGATTAATGGTGGCAATCCCAGTTTGGGTTGTTCTTCCATGCCTTAGTTAGCCCCTTTTATGGGAACGAGGAGAGGCAGGAAATGCTGACAATAAATGGTTGTAGCCAGACTCATTTACTATTTTGCTTTTTTGTTATTGTTGTTGTTAAACTGGAGTCCCTACTATCAAACTGGTCTTCAAGAGAAAAGAAAAAAAAGTCTTGCTCTGACGTCCAGGCTAGAGTGGAGTGGTGTGTTCATAGCTCACTGAAGTCTCAAACTGCTGGGTTCAAGGGATCCTCCTGCTTCAGCCTCCTGAGTAGCTGGGACTACAGGCACGTACCACTATGCCTGGCTTGTTTTTTAAAAAGTGGCATCATTATTTTTTTCTGGCTATAGAAGTAGTCATTTTGACCATTTAAAAAATACAGAAAAATATGAAGAATATAATTAATAGCCCACAAAATACTAGTGCTATTAAATTTTAGTGTCCTTTCCATCCATATTTTCTAAAAAGAAAAATATAAGTATTTGGTAAAGTTTCAGTATAATGACATATATATGTGTATATGTGTATACACACACACACACACACATATATATACATATATACAATTTCTATTACAAGATTGGAATCATATTCTACATAAGTTTTGTATCCTGTTTGCACTTAGCCATATAAGCTGGCCATTTCCTGAGGTCTTTAAATACTTCTCATAAACATAATTTTAATAAGTTTCACAACAGTCCACCTGATATGACTGTGCCAGGATTTATTTAACTGGTCTCCCACTTGCCAACATCTCAGTTGTTTTTATAGTTTTTACTATTATAAAGCAATGATAAATAGCCTTTAGGTAAATCTTGTATTCTCAGTTTCATTCCTTAGGGTAGATATCTAGAAGGTGAATCACTGGGCCAAGTGGTAGAAGCACTTCTGGAGCATATATAGCATATATATATATATATATCTCTTGCCCAATGGCCTTTGAGAAAGACAGATGCAAACTAAAATCCTGTCAGCAATGGATGAGAGGCCCAATCCCACTGCAGTTTTATTAGCACTATTTGTGTGTGTGTGTGTGTGTGTGTGTGTGTGCGTTTGCATGCATTTAAACATGCCTCTGCAAATAGATAAAATGAGATAGATAAGAAGAGATGGTGTCTGATTTTAACATGCATATTTTACAATTAGTGAGATTGAGTAATTTTACATAGATACTTGGATAGATAACATGCTGATCAGCTATTGACTTGAAATATATTCATTTTTCCGTGGATTTGTAAGGTTGTTATGAGATTTGTATGTTTCTTTTTCTTTTTTTTTTCATTCATGTTCCTTCTTATTATAGCATCTGAAATAAAACTAGCTCTGCACATTTAGGAGTTGGGACTCTGTATTGAAATGAGATATAAATCGTAGTATTAATGTGGCATTTGAGAGCTAATCAGATCACACAAGCAAAGCAATAGCAGCGGAAGGGAAGGCATAGGAGAGACAGCCTGAAGTTGATAGAGCAAACAGTGGTATTGTTGAAGGATTTGAGTTTAAATGAAAAACGTGAGGAGGAAGTTATTAATCCTTCCCTTGATTTCATTTTTATTATCCTATTCCAATGAATCCAGATGCCACTGGCGAGGTAGGCGGCTTCTATGTACAGAACCACCCAGAAAGCTTAGGATATAGAAGTCAAGGGCACCTGCTTTGCACCAGAACTGGCTTTGGGCATTGCCTGGGCATTTTATATTTACTTTTCAAGTGCCCTTCGGCAAAAATTGCTTAACCTCTCTTAGCCTCAGTTCCATCAACTGTGATATGGGAATAATAATACCTCCTCCCCTGTGTTGTTGTGAGGATGAAAAAAAAGAATTTATGTAAGCCTGGAGCACAGTGTGTGACACAGAATAGGAACCCGATATGTGGTCACTGTCATTGTGATCGCATAGGAGTATGACACGTCACCTGCAGCCAGCATCTTGCACCGAGGTCACTGTGCCATGGCTCTGTGTAGTTCTTGGATGGTAAAATGAAGGTAAAATAAATTCAATTCATTCTTCTTATTAATGCAAGTTTAGCCATGTGGCCAGTTAGCTGGTTTAATTTACTACCCACCCCCATCATGTGTCAAGGGATGTTGATATTCTGAACCCAAATGGAAATGAAAATGACCCAACTAGAGGAAATGCAATAAAAAAACCAATCAAATATATATCAGTGTGTTTTATTTATCCTCCACTCATGTTAGTCTCTGGATTTGACAAGTAGAATATGGTGGTAGACAGGAATGCAGACCCTGAGGTCTCTGTGCTTTAATTGAGTAACATGCTTCTTGATATCAACAGTCTTAGAACTATTGAAGTCATGCCTTTTGGCTCCTTGAATGGCTCTATTTCTATTTATTTTCCATTTCTTTTAAATTTTAGTCACATTAATCATATACACATAAATAATTTGAATATTAAAATTTGAACCTCATACAAGCAGCCAATGTACATATCAAAGTGCTCAACATCACTAACCATCAGTGAAATGCAGATTAAAGCCTCAGCGAGATATCACCTTGTACCAGTCAGAATGGCTATTACTAAGCAGTCAAAAAAACAACAGATGTGGAGAAAAGGAAGTGCTTATACACTGTTGGTGGGAATGTAAATTAGTACAATTTCTATGGAAAACAGCATGGAGGTTCCTCAAAGAACTAAAAATGGGACTACCATTTGGCCTAGCACTCCCACTACTGGGTATCTACCTTCCCAGAAAAGAAATCATTGCATAAAAAAGACACCTGCACTCATGTTTATCACAGCATTGCTCATAATAGCAAAGTCATAAAATCAACCTAAATGTCCTTCGATGGATGATTGGATGAAGAAAATGATGATTGATACATATACACCGTGGAATACCTACTCAGCCATAAAAAAGAATGAAATCATGTCTTTTGCAGCAATGTGGATGGAGCTGGAGGCCATTATCTTAGGTGAAGTAACTCAGAAACAGAAAATCAAATACTGTGTGTTTTCACTTATAAGTAGGAGTTAAACAATGGCCACACATGGACATAGAAATGGAAACAATAGGCACTGGAGATTCCAAAAGGGGGAAAGGAAGTGTCAGAGGCATGTGAACCAGAGCAACTCCATCTTGAATACAGGCTGGGTAAAATGAGGCTGAGACCTGCTGGGCTGCATTCTGAGATACTTAAGGCACCCTAGTCACCGGATGAGATAGGAGGTCGACATAAAATACAGGTCATAAAGACCTTGCTGATAAAACAGGTTGCAGTAAAGAAGCTGACCAAAACCTACCAAAACCAAGATGGTGATGAGAGTGACCTCTGGTCGTCCTCACTACTATACTCCCACCAGCGCCATGACAGTTTACAAATGTCATGGCAATGTCAGAAAGTTACCCTATATGGTCTAAAAAGGGGAGGCACGAATAATCCACCCCTCATTTATCATCAAGAAATAACCATAAAAATGGGCAACCAGCAGCCCTTGGGGCTGCTCTATGGAATAGCCATTCTTTTATTTATCTACTTGCTTAATAAACTTGCTTTCACTTTACGGGCTCATCCTGAATTCTTTCTTGCATGAGATCCAAGAACCCTCTCCTGGGGTCTGCATTGGGACCCCTTTCCCGTACCATCTTTCTGTTGACCACAGAAGGGAGTATAGTGCAGAAACCCCTGACCCAAAGGTTAGCTTTGGGTAAGTTTGGGGTCCTGTACCATCTTTCTGGTGACCAGAGAAGGGACTATAGTGTGGAAACCCCCAGTAAGTGGTGGCGTCTGGTAACATCTTTCTGGTAAACCCCAAAAAAGATGTTACTGAAGAGACCCCCCCCCCACCCAACCCAAAGGAAATAGACTGCAGCACTGAGTAGACAACTTTGGGTAAGTGGTGGGGTATCGGGTAAAGGATGGGATTGGGTTAGAAGCCCAAATTAAGGGAGTTAGAGTCTCTCCTAAGACAGTGGGTTAGAGGCCCCTCTTAATAAAAAGTAAGGACACTTGACCAACCTTGGGTTAGAGGCCCAATTTAGGAGGGGTTAGAGTCCCTTCTAAGATTTAGGGGGTGGGTGACCCTTTCAGTAAAGTCCCTCTCATAAATAAAGTCCCTTTCAGTTAAGAACAGATTAAAAAAAAATCAAAAAACAGGTTTGGCACTATGGGATATTAACTGCTATTCTTTTTGGATTAATCTGCCTTGCACTCTTTGCTGACAGCTGTGGGTGACAGGACTAGGCATGTACAGGATCGCGGGACATGGGGAGGTTTTTCCTCCCTAAAAGGGGAAACTTGAGAACTGATGGGACTGCTGGAAAAGATCCCTTCGCTACTGAGAAGTGACTGCCTGAATTTTCAGGGTTGCTGTGCCTCGCCTTCCCCACCCTGCTTCAGGCAATGCTTTCATCTCTCTCTCTTTCTCTGTCTGTGCAAACTGATTGAATGGTAAAAATCATTGTTTATCTCCTGTAAAGTTTTGATTAATGGGGAAAAGGATGTGTGAGGCTCGTCTTTAACTGGAGTGAATTTGGTGTGCTTTGTATGTCTTTCTGTATTGTTCCATCATAACAGGGGTACCTTAGGATAGAACACAGGCTTAGGACACCTGTAAGCCTGCTGCTCAAGATGGTCCAGCAACCTGGTCAGTCATTTCCTTGGGAGCTTGACCTTCTAACCATGTGGCCGTGCTTTCTCTTTTTGCAATCGTGGCCCCAGTTTTGGGTCCAATTCCTGGCTTAGGGAATGAACAGGTCCTTTATCTTCTGTCTGCCTATCTATTTATATGTATTATGTGTGTGTAATATAAAAGACCTTTGATTAATTGGTTTAATAATAAGAAGAACCTAAATCAAATGTCAGAAAAGTAAAAAGTGTAATGCGTTTTATTTAGTTCACATGACTTTAGTAATCTTTAGGAAATAAAAACAGCTTTAAGGATTATTGGTAAAATGAAAACATTTGGTCTAAATTATGCAGGTCAGATGTTAAATTTGCTAAATGCTTTAAGGTCATAAACTGCTTCTTCGACTTTTAAAAATTGTTCAATGTATCTACATTGGAGCATTAGATTCTAGACAAGGGCTGGGGACATGTGGAGTTAACCATGCCCGTAGCTGTGCTGGGAAAAAGTCAGCACTTATCTGTACTTACTTTTGCCTGGTGTGTCCTGGGCTAGGCTGCACACCTCGTACATAATTAAAATCCTGAACTTTACCAAGGTTTTCACCAAAAATAAAAGTGGCTAAGAGCTAACATTGTAACATGTAATTGCAACTACTGAGGAAAAAGTTCTACACACAAGATGTGTAAGGAAAGTAGAATGTACTTTTGGTAAAAGATGATAAGAAGGCATGAGAATGTGGATTTCTTGCCTAAGTTCAGAGGGTAAAAGGATGGTTTTAAGTGAGATGAGAAAAATCTGAAGGTCTGAACAGTTGTGGAAGAGATTCTGTGTGCAAACATATTGGCTAAAGTTAAAGGGGTGTTCAGTTTTTCTGTAAATTAAACATTGTAATAAATGCACAAGTTTTTCTTCAATCAAAAACTTGCTTATGATCTGCTCTTTAACAAAAATTGTAAAGGGTTATAAAAGGTTTATGAGAATCTTACCTTATGGTTAAATTGATTAAGATTAAATATACTTGTCTATATGGTCTTATTAAGAATTGGGTTTGATATCAATAATGCACTAATGCAACAGTAACATTTGGCCTATTTGGAAAAAAGTCATACAGGAAGCATTATCAAATGTGAAATAGTGTTTGGTTTTTTGGGGCTGTATTGGTATAAATGTATTATTGGTACATGATCCGAAATTGTGGGAAACTCCTATAAATCTGGTATGACTTAGTGTATGTTATTAATAGTTGTTATGTTAAAATCATTATATGCCACAGAGGCAACCAAATTTCTTTGTCAATCGAGTTTTTGACTGTGGCTGTCCTAGGATGTTTTGTCATCCACAGATAATTATTGTCTTGTTTTAATCCTCTTTAGAAGATGGTTTATTCAGCTATAGGACTTTTTTCTTTTTTTTTTGAGATGGAGTCTTGCTCTGTTGCCCAGGCTGAAGTGCACTGGTGTGATCTCGGCTCACTGCAACCTCTGATTCCTAGGTTCAAGTGATTCTCCTGCCTCAGCCTTCTAGTAGCTGGGATTACAAGCATGTGCCACCACGCCCGGCTAATTTTTGTATTTTTAGTGAAGATGAGGTTTCACCGTGTTGGCCAGGCTGGTCTCAAACTCCTGGCCTCAGGTGATCCACCCGCCTAGGCCTCCCAAACTGCTGGGATTATAGGCATAAGTCACCATGCCTGGCCAGGACTTTGACAGATGTTCTTAAATGCAAGTTTCTGATAACTTTGGAGATTGTGACATTAGAATAGAGGAAAAAAGTTTCAGGACACATGGAGAAGTGGAATGTTCATACATCTCAAGCAGAACAGGAGTTAAATGAATTGACTGAACTAACAGCAGTCTAAAATAATCTTTTTCACTTTTTGCTTAAAACATTGCTGATCCTTTGTTTTGTTTTCCAGAGTCCAGAAAACTTTTCTTTTTAGTTATTTACAGCTTTTAACAATTGAGCAAAGTGTACTCCTGTGAACAAAATCTGGAGCATATTTGTTTCTCTCTACCTGATTTCTCTAGAATTTGGAAACTATTTGTAAGATCTTAATTTATGGCAATATAGTTATTTTCATAAGTGCAATAAGAACCTGTTTTCTTTTGCAACAGGACAAAATTGGAGAAATTGGTTATTTTACCAAGGCTTTGACTGGAATGGATGCTTTCCTTTGAGGAATGAAACTTGACTCGTAAAGCCAATAAAAGCCGCTTGGGGAACTGGCCTCATACCTTGCCTACAGAGTCCCTGTACAGGGTTTCTGACCTGTGGTAAGTAAAGAATGTCACTTTCTAACAGGTCCAGGAACCCCAAGTTATCTTTGGACCCCAAGAAAAGAAGAATTTACTCAACTCATAGGTATTTGAGGGTACAAACCCATGGCAGGGTTGGGCTCTAAAAACGTCTTATCTAAGATTCCTTCTATGCAACCGAGTTCCATCACAGCCAATTTAAAAAGAGCTTATGTGAAAAACAATTATTCTTGCTACAGTTTATGCAAATAATCAGGCCAAGTATAATAAAGCAAATCAGTCTCACCATGATTTATCTTTAATAAAAATGGGAAACTGGAGAGAGAAGTTATGTTTCAGAAACTATGGTACACTTGTATTAAATTTTAGTCTCATCGGTTGTTTTTAAGTTTGTTTCTGCAGTTTAGGCTAACCTTGCTTATTCCTGTGAACCAACCGGCAATCTCTGACTGCTGCTCAGAAAAAACAAGAGGGATAGGTAATATAAAAATCTAAATCAATATTCTAATTCTGGGCACATTGCAATCAGCTAGCAGCCCCATATCAACTTGGTTCCAACAGTTGCCCAGTTCATGGAAAGCCTTCTAATTTAGTTTACTTGGAATAATTTTACTTATTTTGCTTTACTGTTGTGGAATATATTGCTGTTGTACTCTTTGTATAGGAATGCAGGATAAGCTTACTCAACATTGTCTTAAACTGAGCTCTTATTATTTTTTCAGATAGCACATTTTGTCAGAACTTAAGAGTTATGAATGATCCTTACCATACTGATGCTTTCTGACTGAGGTCCTCTCTACCCCTAACACAAGAGACTCTAATAGTCAGCCAGGAATAGATAATCACCCCTATTCAGCCTGAAGAAGTTATAGAAGATGGATCTTTGTCCCTCTGCAACCTTTAGGATTAAGGGTTCTTTTATAAAAGGGAGGGGGGAAATGTAAGAGGAGTGTGAACCAGTGCAACTCCATCTTGAATAGGAGCTGGGTAAAATGAGGCTGAGACCTACTGGGCTGCATTCCCAGATGGTTAAGGCATTCTAAGTCACTGGATGAGATAGGAAGTTGGCACAAAATATAGGTAACAAAGACATTGCTAATAAAACAGTTTGCAGTAAAGAAGCTGGTCAAGACCCACCAAAATCAAGATGGTGACAAGAGTGACCTCTGGTCGTCCTCACTGCTATATCCCATAACAGTTTACGAATGTTATGGCAATGTCAGGAAGTTACCCTATATGGTCTAAAAGGGGGAGGCACGAATAATCCACCCTTTATTTAGCACATCATTAAGAAATAACCATAAAAGTGGGCAACCAGCAACCTTTGGGTCTGCTCTGTCTATGGAGTAGCCATTCTTTTATTTCTCTACTTTCTTAATAAACTTGCTTTCACTTTAGTGACTCGCCCTGAATTCTTTCTTGTGTGAGATCTAAGAATCCTCTCCCAGGGTCTGAATCAGGACCCCTTTTCTATAACAGTAGGAAAAGGGTAAGTGTTGAAAAGTGACTTACTGGGTACAATGTTTACTATTTGGGTGGTGGGTACACTAGAAGCCCCAACTTCACCATTATGCAATATATCCATATAACAAACTTGCACCTGTACCTCCAGAATGTAAATTTTTTTAAATTAACTTATTAGAAGTTTTCTCCCACAGACACTCCCACCTCCCCTTTCTATTTCTTTTGCCCTCAAGAGACGAAACTCACCTATTTGAATATTAGATACCTTAGTATTAGTTAAAGGATTTACCCAAGAGAACTCAAGAACAGAGACAGGGTCTGCTTGGTGGCTCATGCCTGTAATCCCAGCACTTTGGGAGGCCAAGGCAGGAGGATGGCTTGAACCCAGGAGTTTGAGATCAGCCTTGGCAACATAGCAAAACCTCATCTGTATAAATAAAAAAAAAATAAACAAACAAATAATTAGCTAGGCTTTGTGGTGCGTGCCTGTAGTCCCAGCTACTTAGGAGGCCGAGGCAGGAGGATTGCTTGAGGCCAGGAGTTCAAGGCTGCAGTGATCTATGATCGCAGCACTGCACTCTAGCCTGGGTGCCAGAGTGAGACCCTGTCTCAAAAAGACAAACAAAACAAACAAAAATCAGAGACAAAAATAAAGCTTAGTATGACACATACAATTCAAAGGCTTCCCAATGACAAAACCACTGTTGAGATTGACAGCAACCATCCGTGCATCTTCCTTAGGCGTGCCTTTTGTTCTCCTAGATGGCCTTGGCATGTCCTTTCACGGAAGGATCTAAGAGTCAGTCCCTCCAGGCACCACAGGAAACGGCTGCACTCCCAGGGACGCCTCTCACCTAAGGCGCACCCTCGCTGGAATTCACCAGATTGGGAGCCCTGGGAGCTGTGCCGGCACAGGCAGGCTCCTGCAGCTAAAGCTGGTCTCCCTCCTTCATGGTTTGGTGGGCAAGGAATCCGGTTGCCACGGCAACTCCAGCAGCCATTCAGGCTGGAGGGAACGTTCCCTAAGGCTCCTCTCCATGTGTGTGTCCTTGGCGATTTCCCTGCCTTGGTGAAGGAGGTGGGGATCCACTTCCTCCAGGGATCTCCCCTAGCTCACCGATGGTATAAATGGGCAGGGGAACTGCGTTGCCATGGCAGCAACTCCTCTAGCTCTTCCATTCAGAGAAAGTTTGGCTCAAGGGATCTGCCTGGTGTTCCCAATGGCAAAGCCTGCAAGGAACTGCATTATAATAATGATTTCCACACTGTCTTTCCAAGAGAGGGTTGGCTTTGTTGGGTTCCTGCTGGAGGCTGGGCCCTTGTTCCCACTGCCGTGGTAACATCCCCAGTGGCACGGACCAGGCAGGTTTCTCACCAGCCAAGCCCCAGTGCCGCCTGCCTTTCAAGTCTGTTCTTGTTTCCCTAGGCCCCTTTTCTTCTTTTTCCCAAACCCCAGACATTCTGCTGGAGTCACCTCTCTTAATCCTTGAGGTCACTGTGATCAAGGCTTTCTTCCTGCCCAAGACTAGTTTTAGGGTAAGATGCTGTCTTTGACTGTGCTCATCTTCCCTTCTGTCCATCAAAGTTCCCCCCAACCAAAAAAAAAAAAATTTCCACTTTGGAAGAAGGAGGGTTTTGTATGCAAGATCATGGGATACAAGGAAATCAAAAGAGTAATCATCGTGGGAATGTCCAACAATCCTGTAAGTCATACTGTGTTCATCCATGTGAGGGCGTCTTTTCCCTTCAACCCTCACACTGTCTTCCTATTCCTGGACTTGGAGCCTTTGGTGGAAACAGAGGGGGCTTTGGTGTTGGAACATCTGGGTTTGAATCTTGTTTCAGTCATTTATTTACTTTTACCTTATTTTATTTTTTTTATTTCTTAGAGAGGAAGCTTTGCTATATCACTTGGGCTGGTGCAGCTCACCGCAGGCTCACTGCAGCCTCAAACTCCTGGGCTCAAACGGGCCCTCTCATTTCAGCCTCCCGTGTAGCTAGGACTAGTCCCTGCCAGTGTGCCCAGCCTCAATCTGCTCTTATAAGCCAAGAGATCATGGGAGAGTTACATCTTTCTGGGAAGGAGAATTAGGAGGAGGAAGTAAATGTCTTCCTTGCCAAATTGTGGTAAGAGATAGGTGATGTATATGAAAGTTCTTTGTCAGTGCTCTAGGCACTTAACAGACCTTGATAATTTTGGTAATTTTTATTTCCATGGGACATTTGTAATTGATGTATTCATTGAGGTAGTCCTTCAGTGGATGAATTATGGGGCTCATTCAGATACTTCCCTAAGGCAGGCTCTGTAACCTTCCAGGAGCATCACTTTTCTCATCTATCTGTACAGTGGGACAGTACCAGTCTCAGTGGAGGATTTTGAAGATTAAAGGAGGTACTGAACAGAAATGCATGCAGCAGGCCCAGGCAGACAGTTCCTGCCCAATTAATGGTTATTATTATTATCGATTGCCTGTTATGTGCTCTTAACAGGATTCACCTCTGAATTCTTGAGTGAGTTTGCTGCTGCTGTGGCTCAGGCCTTTCCCACATGTACTCTAGTGCTTTATTTATTTATTTAGAGATGGACTCTCCCTCTATTGCCCAGGCTGGAGTGCAGTGGCACAATCTCGGCTCACTGTAACCTCCACCTCCCGGGTTCAAGCAATTCTCCCGCCTCAGCCTCCCGAATAGCTGGGATTACAGGTGTGCACCACCACACCTGGCTAGTTTTTGTATTTTTAGTAGAGATGAGGTTTCATCATGTTGTCCAGGCTCATCTTCAATTCCTAACCTCAAATGATTTGCCTACCTTGGCCTCCCAAAGTGCTGGGATTACAGGAGTGAGCCACCACGCCTGGCCCTATTTTCCAATTGACAAATAATAATTGTACATATTCGTGGGGTAGATAGTGTTGTTTCAATTACAGAGAATGTACAGTGATCAGGATAATTAACATATCCATCATCAGAAACATTTATTGTTTCTTTGTATTGCAAACATTGTATATACTCTTTTTAGCTATTTGAAACTATGTTTTATATATGTAATAATTATTATTATTACTAGTTTTTGAGATGGAGTCTCCCTCTGTCACCCAGGCTGGAGTGCAGTGGTGCAATCTCAGCTCACTGCAACCTCTGTCTCCTGGGTTCAAGCAATTCTCCTGCCTCAGCCTCGCAAGTAGCTGGGATTACAGACATGTGCTACCACACCCAGCTAATTTTTGTATTTTTAGTAGAGACACGCTTTCACCATGTTGGCCAGGCCGGTCTCAAACTCCTGACCTCAGGTGATCTGCCTGCCTCGGCCTCCCAAACTGCTGGGATGACAGGCATGAACCACTGTGCCTGGCCAGAAACTATGTAATATATTACTGTTAACTGTAGTCATCCTGCAGTGCTATAAAGTACCAGCATTTATTCCTTCTATCTAGAGATAATTTTGTATCCTTTAAATCTCTCCCTACCCCTCCCTTTAAAGGCTGAGAATGAGCAAAAAGGGATGGGACCATAAAAGACCCCCTGCAGATAGTGACTGTGCCCCAGGACCAGGGGTTATTTGAAATGACCAGAGGGGCCAAAATACTTCCCCCTCTTTTAATACTCAATGGTGGGTGCAATGGTTTCAATGTTTGTCTCCTGCACACCTCATCTTGAAATTCAGTCCCCAAGGTTGGAGGTGGAACCTGGTGGGAGGTGTTTGGATGATGGAGCTGGTCATGGATAGGTTAATGCCTTTCCTGTGGGGGCGAGTGAGTTCTCACTCTATTACTTCTTGCTGGAGCTAATTGTTTAAAAGAGCCTGGAACCTCCCCCCTTGCTATCTGATCTCTGTACCACTTGCAGCTCCCCTCCACCTTCCACCATGAATGGAAGCAGCCTGAGGCCCACCATCACCAGATGCAGATGCCCAATCTTGAACTTTCCAACCATCAGAACCGTGAGCCACATAAACCTTTTTTTCTTTATAAATTATCCAGCTTCAGGTATTACTTTAGCAACACAAAACAGACTAATACAGTGGGTCAGCAAGTGTGGCCCTGAATTTTAGAGCAGGGACAAATTGTTTTGGGGAAACTTCCTCTCCTGGTTGCCTCTTTTCTTCCTTATGTCTCTTTATCCA
Organism: Symphalangus syndactylus; assembly: GCF_028878055.3. Lineage (NCBI taxonomy): Eukaryota > Metazoa > Chordata > Mammalia > Primates > Hylobatidae > Symphalangus > Symphalangus syndactylus. Next base: position 66,230,907 of record NC_072426.2, read on the forward strand.
CCTTGACTGTCAATACCCTCTTGCAGACACTGGGACTCTTACCCAGGCCTACCCTCCTGCAAGTGGTGCCACCAGCTCTCAGACCTTCCCCGAGTCCTCCTTCTCCACACTCACCTGACTATTGCTTTCAAGTACAGCTCAGTGTTCAGCAGTCTAATCAATAATTTATAGATAAGACATTAAAAAGTAATGAGCACATAAAACACTGCCCCTCCCAGAAAATATTTCTGCAGTTCAACTGGGACTTTCAAAGGCTTTGCTTCTAACCCCTTGTGAAAGCTTTCATATCTACATCAGCCTGCAGTGGTGGAGCCCGCCCCTCCATGAACTACCACTAAACTTCCGGGACTTCAGATTTAACTGTGCTTTAATTATTTCATGCGCTAGTCTGTTCTCCCCAGTGAGACTGTAAATTTCAGAAAATTTTTTTGTGCCAGCATTATTGGGCATAAAATGAACTTTCAGTAAAATTTTTACAATTGATTAATAAGAGTGAGCATTTTTTCAACCAGGAAAATGTCTTCTATCATGGACTTATATTTGGAAAGTTGGATTCTCCTAAACCCCTGATGGATTCTAGCCACAATTATTTTTGAGGCTCTGTCTCTGTTTGCTTCTTCCTGAATAACCACAATAGGATGATTCTATTTCAGTGAGGATGTCATCTCAGGTGGGCTAGCTTTAAGAGAGTTCCTAGGATGGCTGTGTATAAATTTGCATCCAAAGAGGTAGCTGTGGACCTGTAAATATACTTTATTTGAAATGTCTGATTGTTGCTGATAAACCACTGGATATCTTAGTTCCAGGAAGTCCAGGTTTAAAATAGATTCTATTAAAGGAAGTGATGCATAATGGGGTTGCATCTTCCTTATTGATTAGATATTTTTAAGATGTACCTTTTGCTCAAAACAGAAGGACAGAAATACAAGAAAAGCATACTCTAAGATAATTAATTAAGTCAGAGGAAAACGGTAGGTAAAAGAAAATAAATGTTTAAGCCAACCAGGTTATTTCCATTTGTAAAGACTGTTTCTTTCTCACTAGAGTTTTTCAAACATAGGACCCCTTCAGAAAAAGGTTGCTGGTCTCTAGCTCCCATGGGTATAAATTAAGGAAATGCTATTAATATCTCACTAGGTGTTATTAACTGTTACGAAGATATTTCAGGGTAGAGCTGTTCATAAAGATAACATTCAATGCATCAAATTCCTTTTTCTGGCAGATAAATTAAAATGCCCTTTAAAAGGGAGTGCATTAGCTCACTGGGGTCAAAGTAACATCCTCTGTTACGCCAAGGAGCCTGGCTTTCCTCTGAGGACTGTTTGCAGAATTGACTTAGGCTCCCTCACACCATCAGAAGAAAGCTAAGTGAGGAGGACTCCAGGGATGATTTTCCCTTCAGTAAGTCCCCAGAGGAAAAAATGGATACCTTGTGTCATGATATGGGGACAGAAACTGGGAAGGGAAGAGATGTGCTCTGGTTGCCTCGGTCCCCCTATCCAGAGGATTTAGGGGTAGAACATGCAGTGGGTGCTGTGGTCCAACACCCAGATCCCCAAATCCCCCCTCAGGATAGAGACATTCATATGTCCTGATTTCTGGGGGTGTTGGCTATTGAAAGTTCACCACTGAGTCCTTCCCAGACAATTGTCAATAGTTGAAGAAAACCTCTTTACCCAGGGTCAGGTCCCTGCCACTGGAGGAAGCTGCATCTGGGGACTTGATGGTGGGGAATGGGAATAAAACACAGGCTCCTTGCCTCAAGTCGGACTCTGAACGGTCATCCCAGCTCTCCTGCCCTCTGTGTGATGATGACTGAGGCCTTCATTAAGATTGCACTGCAATGTAACTCCTCCCTTTCCCAATCCTGTCTCTTTCCCTTCTGCATGAGTGTCGATTCTAAGAGCACTTTCCACAAACTTCCTCATACAAATCTCCATCTCAGGGTCTGTTTCCTGGAGGGCACTCAACTGAGACAGAATGTCTTTTAAATTTTGAACTAAGATTGAGACTTTTCTACTGGGGAAGTTTCTCTTGGCTCATAGAAACCTAGAACCTTAAGACATGAGAGGGCGACATTAACCAATTTTGCAGAGAAGGAGCTGACACTCAGAAAGATGAGGACTAAGGTCACACAGTAGACACTGCAGAATGGTCCCGTGTAGAACTCAGATGGGTTGACGTCCAAACCAGTGGTCTGATCCATATCAAGTGTCCTCCCTGACATCTCCATGATAAGAAGCAGGCAGCTGATAGGCAGGTAGATATGAACTTGCTCCCTTCTGAGAAAGGAGTGATGAGAGATACTGAACCAATGAAGGGGGTCTACCCCATTCCTGCAAAGGTGTTTAGATTTGTGCTAAGAAGGGGCTGCACGGAGGTGGCCAGATTCCATGACTGCTCAGCTTCCTCCCATTTCCTTTCCTTTGATGTTGAGGGGGCTATGAAATAGGTAATAAGTGTCATAGAGAAGAATGAGGAGATGAAGAACCCTCTAGGCTCAGCTGGTCCCATCATAACAAATCTCCGTGAGGAGGATGGCTGCCAGAGTAGCAGTAGCAGAGTCATCCCGAGCTCAGGCAGGCTGCAGAGTTAGTGTGGGTATGAAGCATTCCAGTGATTACACTCTTACTGTTTAGTAGGTCATTCTTACAAAATGCTTTACAGGCACTGATTCATTTCCCCGGAAGTCTCTCACCATATTATTGCCTTACTTTAGTGAATGAGTCTGAAGCTTTCCAGTGTCAGAGGAAACTGACAAGTCTGAAGAGAGCTCTATAAAATTGCCTATTTCACAGCCCCTTTCAGACCTTTTCTGTGGTGTATGTTGTTACTTTCCTTTCTGGCAAAATCTTCCCCTTCCTGCTTCCTAACCCCAATATTTATGGGTAAGATTGACTCCTGACACCTCCACCCTCAGCCGAAAGTGGGGAGGGTTGGGTCCTCAATGTCTTAAACCAATCAGCAGAATCCCATCCATGTTTCCATGGTGCCTGTCTTAGAGAGTCCCTTCCTAGTTCTAAACCAATGAGAGTCAGCCCCTTACAGTGTCCTGGTCTCACTGGTTAGTTCCAAGAGGATATGGGAGCTAACTTTGGCCAATTAAAGTGTAAGAATTGATGGTTAGAGAAATAAGTTTCTTGTCCTCCTAAATGGAACGATGTGGAGATAGGAGGCCTGGGACTGATGCCTCCATGTATATCCGTCTTTTCTCAAAGATGTCTAGCTTGAGGATGAAGGTAACACACCCTTGAGGGTGATATAGCTAAGAAATGTCACAGATGAATGGAGATAACTGCCAAGATTGTGCTGGAGTCCTGAGTCCTGATCAAATTGCATTTGATTTTTATTCTATCTCTGGATTTTTTAAATGATTGTTTTTTTTTTAACAGCCTTTAGAAAGCATGGCATCTCTGGACTTTTTTTTTTCTTTTCTTTCTTTTTTTCTTTTTTGAGACAGAGTCTCACTCTGTCGCTCAGGCTGGAGTGCAGTGGCACGATCTCGTCTCACTGCAAGCTCCGCCTCCCGGGTTCACGCCATTCTCCTGCCTCAGCCTCCCGAGTTAGCTGGGACTACAGGCGCCTGCGACCACGCCCAGCTAGTTTTTTTGTACTTTTAGCAAAGACGGGATTTCACCATGTTAGCCAGGATGGTCTCCATCTCCTGACCTCGTGATCCACCCTCCTCAGCCTCCTGAAGTGCTGGGATTACAGGCGTGAGCCACTGCACCCGGCCATCTCTGGACTTTTTAATTGCACATGCAGTTTATGTTGAGTTTTCTGTTTCTTACAACGAAACACATGCCACTCAACGTGCTTCCTACAAAGGCCACATCCTCTGCACGGGCTCCTCTCCTGCGCAGTCCTAATCAGAGCCTGGGGAAGAGCAATTTCAAATAGAAAATAAAACTCTCGCTAAAAGGAAGTCAAAAGACTAGTTCGATGAATATCCGCAGATGGATTTTATCCAATAGTCTTAGCTCAACTTACCCTGGTGTTCAAGGACTCAAGTTAGAGGTCATGCAGATTGGCTTATCTAGATATTGGGCTTCCCTAAGTAGTTTGTAGTATAATATCCATGAGGAAAGTGGCATGTATTATATGGTATAATTATATAATACCGTAATCCTAGAGTCCTGAATACATGTTTTGCATCTTATAGGTAATTTGAAAATGAGAGTTGAACTCATGTAAACTCAACTCCTGTTGCTGCTGTTGGCGTATTTTCTAGGCGTTGGGGAGAAAGGACACTCCCCATGACACGGTCAAGTTTGGTGATATAAAGTCAACTCCCTTGAATAGACTTCTCTCTTGTTAAATCATCAGCAGAGCACAGGGTCTGACCCAGAGCAGGCACTCAAATATTTGTTGAATAAATTAACTTTGAATTTGGAACCACAAAACTCAAGTGGTGACTTAATTTCACACAATTCTAGTTTTCCATTCTTCAAAATCCTTTTTTATATTTTCACTTTCCTCTCTCTTAATGTACCTCTTTTACAAACTAATTCTCTGCTGTAGAATGGTGATTTTGGAGGCTATGGGGGAGTGGGAAGGTGATGGGTACAAAATCTCAGCTACACAGGAGGAATAAGGGTGTTTTCTGAGATCTATTGCACAGAGTGGTAAATATAGTTAACAATAGTGTATTGTACATTTCAAAATTAAGACAGTAAATTTCAAATGTTCTCACCACAAAACGTGATAAGTATTTGAGGTGATAGATATGTCAATTAGCTTGATTTAATTCTTCTGTATGGCATTCGTGAATCATAACATCATTTTGTTCTCCATAAATATGTACAGTTATAAATTGTTAATTTACAATTAGAAAAACCCCAAAACAAACAATTTCTCAGCCAATAACTTGGGGTGAAAAATGACCAAGGAAAGAGTGGGCCTCCTTTGTATTTCTACCAGCAAATTCTTAGACCTCCCTCCAACTGTATTCATTTATTCATTCAACAAACAGATGTTTGTTGCCTTGTGGATGCATAGGTGAAGAAGACAAAGTCCCTTCCTTTGTATATTCTAGTGGGGAGAGTAAACACAAATAATCATGTAAAACAAATAACCAGGGTATCCTTTCAGGTAGTGATGATATGCTATGGGGAGAATGTGTGGGGTTTAGGGACTAGAGAGGGATTGGCAGTATAGTGGGGAGTAATTAGGGTAGTCAAGAAAGGCTGTTTTGAAGCAGCAATGTTTAAGCAAGAACTTAAATAATAGAGAGAAAGCCATATTAAGATTTGTGATAAGGACCCAGCACCATGGCTCACACCTGTAATCTCAGCACTTTGGAAGGCCAAGGGGGGTGGATCACTTGAGCCCAGGAGTTCAAGACCAGCCTGGCCAACATGGTGAAATTCCGTCTCTACAAAAAATACAAAAATTAGCTAGTTGTGGTGGCGTGTGCTTGTAGTCCCAGCTACTCGGGAGGCTGAGGCAGAAGAACTGCTTGAAACAGAGAGACGGAGGTTGCAGTGAGCTGAGATCACGCCACTGCACTCCAGCCTTGGCGACAGAGCAAGACTCTATCTTAAAAAAAAGAGTCCAAGATTTGTGAGAAGAACATCCAGGCAGAGGGAATAGCAAACACACCTGGCTGGAGTCTCCCATCTTTTTATTTTTTCTTTCTCTCTTTTTTTTTTTTTTTTTTTTTTTTTGAGACAGAGTCTTGCTCTGTCGCCCAGCTGGAGTGCAGTGGCATGATCTTTCCTCACTGCAACTTCTACATCCTGGATTCAAGCGATTCTCCTGCCTCAGCCTCCTGAGTAGCTGAGATTACAGGCACCCAACACCATGCCTGGCTGATTTTTGTATTTTTAGTAGAGACAGGGTTTCACTGTGTTAGCTAGGATGGTCTTCTTCTCCTGACCTCATGATCCTCCGGCCTCAGCCTCCCAAAGTGCTGGGGTTACAGGCGTGAGCCACCACTCCCAGTCCTTTCCTGTCTTTTTAATGGTGCCACTCAATTGCTCCAGCAAAGAACCTGAGTGTCATTCTTGTTTCATTCTTTTACTTATACCCCACATTGGGTCCGTCCTCTAGCTTTGTAGCTCTACCTCCAAAATCTCAAATCTGGCCACTTGACTCCATCTGCACTCTGCACTGTCACTAACCCTTCATTTCTCACATGGAACAGCTTGTTCTGTTTGTATCTTATTTCCCCACCTGTGAAAAAAATCTATCCTTCATAAAACAAATGAAATGATTTTTAAAAAGGTAAGCCAACTTATGAAAATTCCCTGCTTAAAACTTTTCAATACCTTCCAATAACTTTTTTATTGTACCAAAATATATATAAGATAAAATTTATCATTTTTAATAACACAATTTTTTGAGACAGGGTCTTGCTACGTTGCCCAAGGCTGGATTTGAACTCATGCACTCAAGCAATCCTCCTACTTCAACCTCCTAAATAGCTGGGACTACAGGCATGTGCCACCATGCCTTGCTTAAAATACCGAATTTTTAAGTGTGTAATTCAGTGGCATTAAGAACATTCACATTTTTGGGCAACCATCAACACCATCCATCTCCAGAACTTTCTTGTCATACCAAACTGAAACTCTATACCCAATAAACAACTTCTAATTTTCCTCTTTCCATAGCCCCTGGCAGCCACCATTCTACTTTCTGTCTCTATAAATTTGCCTATTCTAGGTAACTAAAATAAGTAGATTACACTGTTATCCTTTTGTATCTGCTTTGTTACACTTAGCATAATGTTTCTAAGTTCATCCATGTGGTAGCATGTGTCAAAATTTCATTCTTTTTTTTCCATTGTACATATATACCACATTTTGTTTATCTATTTATCTGTTGATGGACATTTGGGTTGTTTCCACCTCTTAGCTCTGGTGAGTAACACTGCTAGAACACTGGTATACAAGTATCTGTTTGAGCCCTTGCTTTCAGTTCTTTTTGGTGCTTACCAGGAAGCGAAATGCTGGATCAAGCCCATGTTTAATTTTTTGAAGAACCACCATACATTTGTCCACAGTGGCTGTACCACTTTTTTATTCCTGCCCAGCAATGGCACAAGGGCTCCGATTTCTCCACATCCTCACCAACACTTGTTATTTTCTGTTTGTTTTGAAATAGTAGCCATGCTAATGGATGAAGTGATATCTCATTGTGGTCTTCATTTGCATTTCCATAGTGATTAGTGATGTTGAGGACCTTTTCTTGTGCTTATTGGCCATTTGTATATCTTCTTTGGGGAAATATTTATTCAAGTCCTTTGCCTATTTACGAATTGGACTTTTTTTCTTGTTGAGTTTTAGGAGTTCTTTCTATGTTGTGGATATTAACTGCTTATCAGATATATGATTCACAAGTATTTTCTCCTATTCTGTGGGTTGCGTTTTTACTCTGTTGATAGTGTATCATTGATGCATAAAACCTTCAAATTTTGATGAAGTTCGATTTATCTACTTTTTCTTTTGGTGCCAGTGCTTTCGGTGTCATAGCCAAGAAACCACTGCCAAATCTAATGTCATGAAGCTTTCCCCGAATGTTTTCTTCTAAGAGTTTTACAGTTTTGGTTGCTATGTTTAGGTCTTCGACCCATTTTGAGATAACTTTTGTATGTGGTGTTTCAGTAATTTTAAAAATAAAATCCAAACTCAATCTAGCATATCTTACAACTTTATCTCAGTACTCCAACCTCCTCGCCCTACCACATGACATTGTTAGAGTCCCCTTTCTGTATTATTAACACGTTAAGCTTTTATGCATATCTGAACTTCTGTATTTGTTCCCTCTGTGTAGGTCACTCTGCATGGTTCATGCTGAAACATCATGTTCTTACAGAGGACTTAAATGGCTACTCTCTCTTTTCTAGCTTCCCCTTCTATTCCCCTTACCTCCCTTTTCAGGTTATTCTTCTTATTCCATCCTACTTATTTCTTGATAACACTTAGAAAGTCTGCAAGTGCCGTGTATATTTGTTTGCTTGTTTCTGGCCCATCTCCCTGTCTATAAGTGAGGAAATGTGTCTGCCTGGATCTCTGCTGTATCCCCTGCCTCTAAACACTAACCAGCACAAGCAAATCCTCAATGCAATTTTGATAAATGAATGACTGCATACAAGAATGAGTCATTTAATGCATGGAAGTTAGTTCATGAAAGGCCTTAGGCAAGAATTCTCAATTTTATTTTTTTTAAATGCATGCATTCTATTTAACCTCAGGACTGTGGAAAAGCACCCCAAGTCTCCCATTTAAGGTGGTTTAAGTCTATCAGCCAGGAAAATTATGGATCTCAAAGACTTTATTTTCCTGTATGCTTGTTTGAGATACTATGGATAAGTGTATTAAAGTCTAAATGGTGCTGTGTTTGGATTTGATCGACTTTCCTTTCTGTCCACCATTTGACACATGCTGCTTTGTTGATCTACTCTGAGAACTGAAGTGTGGTAAACTTTTTGAGGGCCTGGATAAACAGGCCTTTCTACAATGGGGGAAGAAAAATGTTAGGGGGAGGTGGAGGTGAGGATGATAATGGTGGTGGTGGATATTTCAGAGAAAGGCCTGATGGGACTAATCTGTCTATAAACAATATTCTATGACAACGGCCCTTTGATGATTGTTGATAATTATTATGCTGAAAGAGAAAATGTATGCACAGACTCCTACTGGGGTGAAGGAAGTGATACTTCTCTAAGCGGTTCATAAAACTACTCAGTCATGATAAATGTTGCATTGGAAAAGATGTTTTATTAGGTAATAATCATGTTCTCTGGTGTGATCTTATTCTGGCAGATAATTGCTGCTCCCAAATGAGATAAAGAGTGGTCCCTAATTTCTATCAGGCTGAACAGCAGAATACTACGGGTATAGGGAATAGGATTGTCCAGAGTCTGATGTTTACGTTCCTTGGCCAGCTTTCACGAGAACCTGCATGGAGATTGTCTCCACTTTGTGGGAATACTTCCAAAATGTGCACAGAGCTGTGGCTTCCTCTTGCTGTGGCTACAGCACAAATGAGCTAGAGTGGTTAACTGGGCTGGTGGGGAATTTGTCTAATTTGGTTAAGAGCATCTGTTTGAGGTGATTGAAATATAAACAAGATATATGTTGCTGTTTAAACCATACTGGAGTGAGTTATTTATTTATTTATTTATTTATTTATTTATTTATTGAGACAAAGTCTTACTGTGTTGCCCAGGCTAGAGTGCAGTGGCTTGATCATAGTTCACTGCAGCCATGAGGGAGCTTGTCTTTGATCTGATGCCCACAGAAGATTCAACCCTGGATGGACTTTATTCCCTCCTCTGAATTCTCCTAGCACTCTTGTTTCATCTGTACTGTATATATATATTTAATCTCTCTCTCTATATATAGACACACACACACACACATATATTTCTTATGAGGAACTAGCTTATACAATTATGGAGGCCGAGAAGTCCCATGATCTACCATCCACAAGCTGTAGACCCAGGAAAGCCAATTGTGCAATCAGTTCAAGTAAAAAGACCTGAGAACCAGGAGAACCGATGGTGTGTATCTCAGTCTAAGGGCAACAGAAGATGAGATGAAACATTTCAGCTCCAACAGTGAGACAGAAAAAAAAGCAGGGGAAAGGAGGCAAATTCCTCCTTCTTCCACCTTTTCTTCCATTCAAGCCCTCAAAGATTGGATAGTGCCCACTTGTATTAGGGAGGGTGATGTACATTGTTAAGCCCATGGATTTAAATGTTTTCTTTTGCTTTTTTTAGACAAGGTCTTGCTCTATCGTCAAGGCTGCAGTGCAGTGATGTGACCATGGCTCACTGCAACCTCAACCTCTCAGGATCCAGTGATCCTCCCTCTTCAGCCTCCCAAGTAGCTGAGACTGCAGTTGTGAGCCACCACATCCAGCTGATTTTTTTAAATCATTTTTTGTTGAGATGGAGATCTTTATATATATGTATATATAAGTTCTAGGGTATATGTGCATAACGTGCAGGTTTGTTACATATGTATACATGTGCCATGTTGGTGTGCTGCACCCATTAACTCATCATTACGTTAGGGATGGGATATCTCCTAATGCTATCCCTCCCCCTTCCCCACAACAGGCCCCAGTGTGTGATGTTCCCCTTCCTGTGTCCATGTGTTCTCATTGTTCAGTTCCCACCTCTGAGTGAGAACATGCAGTGTTTCGTTTTTTGTCCTTGCGATAGTTTGCTGAGAATGATGGTTTCCAGCTTCATCCATGTCCCTACAAAGGACATGAACTCATCCTTTTTTATGGCTGCAGAGTATTCCATGGTGTATATGTGCCACATTTTCTTAATCCAGTCTATCATTGTTGGACATTTGGTTTGGTTCCAAGTCTTTGCTATTGTGAATAGTGCCATAATAAACATACATGTGCATGTGTCTTTATATCAGCATGATTTATATTCCTTTGGGTATATACCCTGTAATGAGATGGCTGGGTCAAATGGTATTTCTAGTTCTAGATCCCTGAGGAATTGCCACACTGTCTTCCACAATGGTTGAACTCGTTTACAGTCCCACCTACAGTGTAAAAGTTTTCCTATTTCTGAGATGGAGATCTTAATATCTTGTCTAGGCTGGTCTTGAACTCTTGGGCTCAAGTTATGCTTTCACTTAGACCTCTCAAAGTGCTGGGATTAATGTGGATCTCATCTGGAAACACTTTCACAGACACATTCAGAAGGAATGTTTAATTTGTGGCCCAGTCAAGTTGATACATAAAATTAACCATCACACTTACCCATTCACCTACTTAACAAGCTCTTGAAGGGCAATATCTTGCCTGATTTATCATTACATCCTATATATCCTACAGTACTAAGGATTCTATACACGAAAATTAATAGTAATAATAGCAATAATTAACATTTATTGATCCCGTACACTGTTGCCATGTGCCAAGCTTTGTGATTTATTTGTATTAACTTGATTCTCCCAACAACCTCTTGAGATATGTACTATTAAAAGTCCTATTATCTGATGGGGAAACAGAGCTGTTCATTAACTTGCCAATAGTCACACAGTAAATATTTGACCAGGCCACCAACTCTAGAAACTGTGATCTTAACCTCTACACTGTGTTCACAGATGGTGAATAAATGTATGCAGCATGTTTGGTATCTATACTCTTGGGTGAGGATGGTTATTTGACTCCAAAGCACAACAAGCCTGGAGGATTCATATTGGTTTCTACCAGTTTTAAGCACTATTTTATATGGAAGATTTCCAGATTATTATATTAGGATGAACCTTGATGTTCATTCATTTATTCAAATATGAATATTCAAATATTAATGGATCCTTTCAACAAATATTTATTGAACCAAAAAATATGTGCTAGGCATTGGCTAGGCATGAGGATACAATAGTGAACAAAACAACTATGGTCTGGGATCTGGTATAGTTTACTTTCAAGTGGGAATGGCAGACATTGAAAAAATAATTATGCTAATGAACATGTGAATTACTGCAAACTGAGGGGTTCTGAAGAAACAGGAAGCTAGTCTAAGACAGCACATAATGGAGGAATCAGGTCAGGGCCAGATATCAGGGAAGACTTCCATGAAGAAGGTATCCTTCAACTGTCTTCTGAAAAATGATTAGAGCTTTACCAGGTGATATGGTTTGGCTGTGTCCCCATTCAAATTTCATCTTGAATTGTAGCTCCCATAATCCCCATGTGTCATGGGAGGGACCCGGTGGGAGGTAATTGAATCATGGGCGCAGGTTTTCCTGTGCTGTTCTCATGATAGTGAATAAGTCTTAAAAGATTTGATGGTTTTATAAAGGGGAGCTCCCCTGCACATGCTCTCTTGCCTGCCACCATGTAAGATGTGACTTTGTTCCTCTTTCACCTTTTGCCATGATTGTGAGGCCTCCCCAGCCATGTGGAACTGTGAGTCCATTAAACTTCTTTCCTTTATAAATTACCCAGTCTCAGGAATATCTTTATTAGCAGCAAGAGAACAGATGAATACACCAGGGGTGGAGGATGAGATGGGTGGGAGAGCAGTCTAGGTAGCTAGGCAGAGGAATAGTGTGTACCAAGTCCTGGACCAACAGGGACCTTGGCAAATCAAGATCTATATCAGAACCTTGGCCATAGTGGTGAGCTCAGTTTAAAGCAAAACAAAGATATATATATATAGCTATCTCTTTACATGTAGGTATGTGTAATCATACATTGTGTATTTTATATATATTATGTGTATATATATATATATGCACACACACACACACACACACACTATATATATAAAACCATCTCACTGTTTGTTGTTGTTGCTTGTTTGTTTTTGAGACAGGGTCTGGCTTTGTCACCCAGCCTGGAGTGTAGTGGTGTGATTATAGCTCACTGCAGCCTTGAAATCTTGGGCTCAAGCAATCCTGCCACCTCAGCCTTCCAAGTAGCCAGGACTACAGACACAGGCCAACATGGCTAATTTTTTATTTTATTTTATTTCTGTGGAGATGGAGGTCTTGCTTTGTTGCCCATGCTGATCTCGAATTCCTGGCCTCCTGTGATCCTCCCATTTCAGCCTCCCAAAGTGCTGGGATTACAGGCATGAACCACCTTGCCCAGCCCTTTCTCACTTTTTATTATGCATATATAATATGACAAAAATTGAAATCCATATGTAATACTGCTTTATAAACTTTTTTAGATTTAAATATAATATGAATATTCTTCATGCTTATATTTCTTATGACCTTTAATAATACAGTGTTTTATTGTACGACTCATAATTTATTTAATAAATCCTTTAATATTGCATATTTATTTTTTTCTAATTTTTTCATGATTGTAAGAAACACCTCAATAAATATCTTTATATAAAACTATTTTTGCATTTTTTTTTTTTGAGACGGGGTCTCATTCTGTTGCTCAGGCTGGAGTGCAGTGGTACAATCTCAGCTCATTGCAGCCTCCACCTCCTGGGTTCAAGTGATTCTCTTGCTTCAGCCTCCCGAGTAGCTGGGACTACAGATATGCACAACTACGCCTGACTAATTTTTTTTTTTTTTTGTATATTTAGTAGAGACAGGGTTATGCCATGTTATGTTGGCCAGGCTGGTCTCAAACTCCTTACCTCAAGTGATCTGCCTGCCTTGGCCTCCCAAAGTGCTGGGATTACAGACATGAGCCACCACATCCTGCCAATTTTTGCATATCTTTGATTGCTTTCTTTATATAAACTTTTGTAAGCTTTTGATACATATTGCCTAATCTTGTCCCTATTTGTAATCTTACATTTTATATGATTACCTATTTTACTCCTTCCTCACAAACCTTGTATTTTTTCTTTATGATTTTAAGTCTTCACTAATACAAAATGCAAAAGTGCTTTATTTTGCTCTCTTAATGATAAATGAGATTCTCCTGCCCCTTTGAAGGAAGTGATCCCATCCTTTTGTAATTGTTTCCTGGATGTCGTTCCATTGCCCTGGTAAGATTCTCCTGTTCAACCCAGACTCTGAAACATCTCCAGTCCCGAGCAGAGATGGGGAGCGTGGGAGCCCCACACGGCCAGGCCCCTTGCTGTCCCATCCCATGCACCCTAGCCTGTGCCTGCCTGGCTTGGCTTGGCTGGAATACTGCTGGTTCTTTGTAGTGGCCTGCATATTCTCTATCTCTCTTGACAATTTTCTTCTCGTGTTTACTTTCCAAATACATACCCAGAGAGTTCCTAGCTGCAATTTTTCTGAATCTTTCTTTTCTTTAATTTTCACATTGCTCGTAGTCTCCAGGGTCATCCTTTAATTATGTGCTTCCCCTAGCATCTCCCATCTCCATCTCTCTCCCTCATTCTGCTCCTGTCGGTCAGAGTGTGAGCAATGGCTCACGTCATCCCTGGTCCCTCACGCCATCTCTGGCCTCTGATGCATCACTTTAATGACTGCTGACACCTACACAGCTCTCCTAAAATCCATCCATTAGTCATTCCTTTGGTCAGGGCTCTTAAGGTCCGTTTAAAATTCATGCATGCTCTGTGGGAAGTGGCATATCTAGCCAATTCTTAGCTATTAGTTTGTCTAATCAACTAGGTTCAGTGAACAGGGCTGCGAAGCATTTTTTAATAAAGGAGTTGAGGAAATATGAGGCAATACCTTAAAAGATGTTTCAGCAAGGACTAAGCAGCCCTGAAGGGGTTCCAAAAGGAAGTAGGAGATGCTGACAGAAAAGGAGAGTGACTTCCAGAGCAAACTGCGTGGGAAGAATAGGAACGATCATTCTGGGACTGCCCTTCACGTCTTCAGATTGACTTATTTTGGCAAGGGGGAGCTCTAGGCAACCATGTAACATATTGCCCAAAGCAGAACACTTTTGAGAATGAAAAATGGGGTGTTCCATGAAAAGACCACATATACAAAGCAACCCCTAAATGCCAAAGGAGCTGAGAAACCAAAGAAGGAGGCAGATCAGTCCAGTGTGTTCTTAAAGGTGTTTTATTGGGGAACCGACAGACAGAAGTGTGGTCTTTGGTGACCACAGGACAGGTGGCCCTCTGCACTGTTATTCCCCAGACCCAGGGCTTATATCCCATAGGGAAAGGGTATCTGTGCTCCAGCAAGACAAAGCAAAACAACTCTTCAGTACAGGCAAGAATGCTATACTGTGCGCCATAGCTTAGAATTTGTGTGATAACATTAAGATAGATTTGTTCTTACAATAGGGATAGTAAATAAAGGAGGAATCAGGAGGCATTCATGCAGCCAGGAAATAATCAGAAGTCAACATGGGAGATTAGCCTCTAAGATGGAGTCATGGGTGGGTGCGGTGGCTCATGCCTGTAATCCCAGCACTTTGGGAGGCCGAGGTGGGTGGATCATCTGAGGTTGGGAGTTCAAGACCAGCCTGACCAACATGGTGAAACCCTGTTTCTATTAAAAATACAAAAGTTAGCTGGGCGTGGTGGTGTGCACCTGTAATCCCAGCTACTGGGGAGGCTGAGGCAGGAGAATAGCTTGAACCCAGGAGGAGGAGGTTGCAATGATCCGAGATAGTGCACTGAACTCAACCTGGCAACAGAGTAAGACTGCCTTAAAAAAAAAAAAAAAAAAAAAAAAAAGATGGAGTCACTTTTATCTCCACATTGAGGAACTCTTAAAAATTATACAGGATCAACAGGTGTAAATAAGGGATTTACACCTGTCTTGGGATCCCCCTACTTACAGGAAGTACTCATGAGGAATCTGGCTGAATTTTTTTTTTTGAGACAGAATCTTGTTCTGTCACCCAGGCTGGAGTGTAGTGGTGTGATCTTGGCTCACTGCAACCTATGCCTCCCGGGTTAAAGAGATTCTCCTGCCTCAGCCTCCCAAGTAGCTGGGATTACAGGCATGTGCCACCACGCCTGTCTAATTTTTGTATTTTTAGTAGAGACAGGGTTTCACCATGTTGGCCAGGCTGGTCTCGAACTCCTGACCTTAGGTGATCCACCCTCCTTGCCCTCTCAAAGTGCTGGGATTACAAGCGTGAGCCACTGCACTGGCTTCTCTCTGAAAGGTTTATTAAAGAATTGTGCATTTTCCCCTATAGAGGCAAATAGAAAGTCTGCTTCCATCTATCAGGTCCACATGCAGTCATAAGACAATTGTTCATATTGAAACTTTTAAATGTCTTGATTCCTATTTGGGTATTACTTGTTCAAAGTAAAAGGTGAAATATAAAAACAGACTCCAAATGGAGAGATAGGTTGGGGCCAGGTTGTGAAGGGCCTTGAATGCCATGTTGAGGGGTCTCCACTTTCTCCTGTCTGTAAAAAGAAACTGCCAGAGGGGGATGGATGCAAAATGACCTGTGGCTTACGCATACCACCCTGGAGATGGTGTTGAGAATGGGTGAGTGTAGCAAACACATTGGGAGTGGCGACGCTTTTGGCGGAAAGTCCAACGTGACCATGGTCCAGGTGACAGTGCTGGGAAGCTGAGTGAGAGTAGCAGCGGAGGTCACAGGGAGAAGTGATCATATTTAAAAGACAGTGTGGAGTTAGAATCAATAACACTCAATGAATTACTGGATATGGGGAATGAAGAAGAAGAAGGAATCAAAGATGGACTCAGGGTTCTCAAAAGATTGACTATGTGAAGGGCAATGCTATTATCCCCAATCAGGGACACGGGTAGACGAATGAGATTAAGGACAAGGTAACTTCTATATTTTAAATAAAGTTTGAAGAATGTAGTTGGGTGTGGCGGCTCACGCCTGTAATCCCAGCAGTTTGGGAGATTGAGACAGAAATCTCGCTTGAAGTCAGGAGTTCAGGACCAGCCTGGACAACATAGGGAGACCTGGTCTCTATTTTAACAACAGAAAACAAAAACAAAAACAAAAAGAAAGAAAGAAAAAGAAATGCAAAGAAAAAGTAAAGAATGTATATGATACACCAGGGTTTTGCTGGCATTTTATTCATTATCTCAATCTTAACAGTTTTCTGAAGTAGGACTTGTCATTATCTCCATTTAAAAAAATCTTAAAGCATTTTAAATTGACAAATAATAATTGTACATATTGATGGGGTACATAGTAATTCTTTGTGTTGGGAGCATTCAACAGTCTCCTTCTAGCTATTTGAAACTGCATAATATTTTACTGTTAACCATAGTCATCCTACAATGGAATAGAACACTAGAAGTTATTCCTCCTTTCTAGTGGTAATTTTGTATCCTTTAATAAATCTCTCCCTATCTCTTTGTTTCCCCTACCCTTCCCAGCCTCTGGTATTCTTCTTTTTACTTTTATGAGATCAAATTTTTTTTAGCTTCCACTATGAGTGAGTACATGCAGTATTTAACTTTCTGCTCCTGCCTTATTTCACTTAACTTATCCATACTGTAGCAACTGACAGGACCTCATTCTTTTTTATGGCTGAGTAGTATTCCATTGTGTATACACCACATTTCCTTTATTCTATCATTTGTTGTTGGACACCTGGGTTGATTCTATATCTTGGCTGTTGTGACTACTACTGCAATAAACACGGGAGTGTAGATGTCTTGTTGACATAAGGAAAGCATAGAGAGGTTGTGTGCTTCACTCTGGCCACCCAGCTAATAGATGGTAAAGATGGAACATGAAGCCAGCAAGGGCTCCCACTCTTTATCATTGTGCCTTTCACTCAGAGATGAATTTTTAAAGTGTGAGGTGGCGGCAACTCTGGAGCTATCTGATTATTGGTATACATTTGACAGAGGCAAAGCTTGTTCCTTTTCTGATTTTTAAAAACAATTTTCTCTATTTTATTTATTTTATTCTTTTTTGTTTTTTGAGCTGGAGTCTTGCTTTGTCACCCAGGCTGGAGTGCAGGCATGATCTCAGCTCCCTGCAACCTCTGCCTCCCGGGTTCAAGCAATTCTCCTGCCTCAGCTTCCCAAGTAGCTGGGATTACGGGCACCCACCACCACGCCCAGCTAATTTTTGTATTTTTAGTAGAGACGGGGTTTCACCATGTTGGCCAGGCTGGTCTTGAACTCCTGACCTCAAGCAATCCACCCATCTCGGCCTCCCAAAGTGTTGGGATTACAGGCGTGAGCCACCACGCCTGGTCTGTTTTGTTTTTATTTTCCTTCTATGTAGGTGTGAGTATCTCTTAAGGCTTGATACAGAGCCCCACGCTCTCCTCTTCCTAGTTTGTATCTACGTTCACAGCTGCAACCATCACTCCATCCACGGGATGACTCCAGAGCATTTATCTCTGTCCTTGACAATTTCTCTAAATGCGTGTGACACATCTTCAGC
Organism: Symphalangus syndactylus; assembly: GCF_028878055.3. Lineage (NCBI taxonomy): Eukaryota > Metazoa > Chordata > Mammalia > Primates > Hylobatidae > Symphalangus > Symphalangus syndactylus. The sequence goes on from NC_072426.2 coordinate 66,248,640, forward strand.
TGCCTGCAGAACAGTTCCAATTGCAAGGCCGCTGCCATCAAAATACTCAAGCCCTTATGAAGGATCTGTAATAGCCATCTGTGTTAATCTAGAAAAGACACCTCTTCAGAGTTTCACTTTTTCTATCTGTCAGAAAAGGTGGTTTAAAGTAGATCTACAGTCTAAGACTTTAAGGCCTGGAAGGACTAACTGTTGGCAGAACCTCCTTCCTTTGCCTAAAGTTCCTATAGTTGTAACTTGTGCTACCCAATACAATTTAATTTAAATTTAATTAAAAGTATATATGATTAAAAATTCCCTCCCTCAGTCTCACTAGCCACTTTGAAATGCTCAGTGGCCACATGTGACTGGTGGCTACCACAACAGACAATGTTGATAGAGAACATATTCATTATTGCAGAATGTTTTCTTGGATATTTTTGTAATTTAAGCAACTATCAGGTCTGTATTGATCAGGGTTCTCTAGAGGGACAAGACTAATAGGATAGATGTATATATGAAGGGGAGTTTGTTAAGGAGAATTGACTCACATGATCACAAGCTGAAGTCCCACAATAGGCTGTCTGTAAGCTGATGAGCAAGGAAACCAATCCGAGTCCCAAAACCTCAAAAGTAGGGACTCCAACAGTGCAGCATTCAGTCTGTGGCAGATGGCCTCAGAACCCCTGGCAAACCACTGGTATAAATTCAAGAGTCCACCACCAGGCCTGCCCTAAAAGAGCTCCTGAAGGAAGCACTAAACATGGAAAGGAACAACCAGTACCAGCCACTGCAAAAACATGCCAAATTGTAAAGACCATCAAGGCTAGGAAGAAACTGCATCAACTAACAAGCAAAATAACCAGCTAACATCATAATGACAGGATCAAATTCACACATAACAATATTAACCTTAAAGGTAAATGGGCTAAATGCTCCAATTAAAAGGCACAGACTGGCAAATTGGATAAAGAGTCAAGACCCATCCATGTGCTGGATTCAGGAAACCCATCTCACGTGCAGAGACACACATAGGTTCAAAATAAAGGGATGGAGGAAGATCTACCAAGCAAATGGAAAACAAAAAAAGGCAGGGGTTGCAATCCTAGTCTCAGATAAAACAGACTTTAAACCAACAAAGATCAAAAGAGACAAAGAAGGCCATTACATAATGGTAAAGGGATCAATCCAACAAGAAGAACTAACTATCCTAAATATATATACACCCAATACAGGAGCACCCAGATTCATAAAGCAAGTCCCGAGTGACCTACAAAGAGACTTAGACTCCCACACAATAATAATGGGAGACTTTAACACCCCACTGTGAACATTAGACAGATCAACCAGACAGAAAGTTAACAAGGATATCCAGGAAATGAACTCAGTTCTGCGCCAAGCGGACCTAATAGACATCTACAGAACTCTCCACCCCAAATCAGTAGAATATACATTCTTTTCAGCACCACACCACACCTATTCCAAAATTGACCACATAGTTGGAAGTAAAGCTCTCCTCAGCAAATGTAAAAGAACAGAAATTAGAACAAACTGTCTCTCAGACCACAGTGCAATCAAACTAGAACTCAGGATTAAGAAACTCACTGAAAACCGCTCAACTACATGGAAACTGAACAACCTGCTCCTGAATGACTACTGGGTACATAATGAAATGAAGGTAGAAATAAAGATGTTCTTTGAAACCAACGAGAACAAAGACAAAACATACCAGAATCTCTGGGACACATTCAAAGCAGTGTGTAGAGGGAAATTTATAGCACTAAATGCCCACAAGAGAAAGCAGGCAAGATCTAAAATTGACAGCCTAACATCACAATTAAAAGAACTAGAGAAGCAAGAGCAAACACATTCAAAAGCTAGCAGAAGGCAAGAAATAACTAAGATCAGAGCAGAACTGAAGGAAATAGAGACACAAAAAACCCTTCAAAAAATTAATGAATCCAGGAGCTGGTTTTTTGAAAAGATCAACAAAATTGATAGAACGCTAGCAAGACTAATAAAGAAGAAAAGAGAGAAGAATCAAATAGACGCAATAAAAAATGACAAAGGGGATATCACCACTGATCCCACAGAAATACAATCTACCATCGGAGAATACTATAAACACCTCTAGGCAAAGAAACTAGAAAATCTAGAAGAAATGGATAAATTCCTTGACACATACACCCTCCCAAGGCTAAACCAGGAAGAAGTTGAATCTCTGAATAGACCAATAATAGGCTCTGAAATTGAGGCAATAATTAATAGCTTACCAACCAAAAAAAGTCCAGGACCAGATGGATTCACAGCCAAATTCTACCAGAGGTACAAAGAGGAGCTGGTACCTTTCCTTCTGAAACTATTCCAATGGGTAAAAAAAGAAGGAATCCTCCCTAACTCATTTTATGAGGCCAGCATCATCCTGATACCAAAGCCTGGCAGAGACACAACAAAAAAAGAGAATTTTAGACCAATATCCTTGATGAACATGGATGCAAAAATCCTCAATAAAATACTGCAAACCGAATCCAGCAGCACATCAAAAAGCTTATACACCATGATCAAGTGGGCTTCATCCCTGGGATGCAAGGCTGGTTCAACATACGCAAATCAATAAACGTAATCCAGCATATAGACAGAACCAAAGACAAAAACCACATGATTATCTCAATAGATGCAGAAAAGGCCTTTGACAAAATTCAACAACCTTCATGCTAAAAACTCTCAATAAATTAGGTATGGATGGGACGTATCTCAAAATAATAAGAGCTATCTATGACAAACCCACAGCCAATATTATACTGAATGGACAAAAACTGGAAGCGTTCCCTTTGAAAACTGGCACAAGACAGGGATGCCCTCTCTCACCACTCCTATTCAACATAGTGTTGGAAGTTCTGGCCAGGGCAATCAGGCAGGCGGAGGAAATAAAGGGCATTCAATTAGGAAAAGAGGAAGTCAAATTGTCCCTGTTTGCAGATGACATGATTGTATATCTAGAAAACCCCATCATCTCAGCCCAAAATCTCCTTAAGCTGATAAGCAACTTCAGCAAAGTCTCAGGATATAAAATCAATGTGCAAAAATCACAAGCATTCTTATACACCAATCGCAGACAAACAGAGAGCCAAATCATGAGTGAACTCCCATTCACAATTGCTTCAAAGAGAATAAAATACTTAGGAATCCAACTTACAAGGGATGTGAAGGACCTCTTCAAGGAGAACTACAAACCACTTCTCAATGAAATAAAAGAGGATACAAACAAATGGAAGAACATTCCATGCTCATGGATAGGAAGAATCAATATCATGAAAATGGCCATAACACCCAAGGTAATTTATAGATTCAATGCTATCCTCATCAAGCTATCAATGACTTTCTTCACAGAATTGGAAAAAACTACTTTAAAGTTCATATGGAACCAAAAAAGAGCCCGCATCGCCAAGTCAATCCTAAGCCAAAAGAACAAAGCTGGAGGCATCACGCTACCTGACTTCAAACTATACTACAAGGCTACAGTAACCAAAACAGCATGGTACTGGTACCAAAACAGAGATATAGACCAATGGAACAGAACAGAGCCCTCAGAAATAATGCCACATATCTACAACCACCTGGTCTTTGACAAACCTGACAAAAACAAGCAACGGGGAAAGGATTCCCTATTTAATAAATGGTGCTGGGAAAACTGGCTAGCCATATGTAGAAAGCTGAAACTGGATCCCTTCCTTACACCTTATACAAAAATTAATTCAAGATGGATTAAAGACTTAAATGTTAGACCTAAAACCATAAAAACCCTAGAAGAAAACCTAGGCAATACCATCCAGGACATAGGCATGGGCAAGGACTTCATGTCTAAAACACCAAAAGCAATGGCAACAAAAGCCAAAATTGACAAATGGGATCTCATTAAACTAAAAAGCTTCTGCACAGCAAAAGAAACCACCGTCAGAGTGAACAGGCAACCTACAGAATGGGAGAAAATTTTTGCAACCTACTCATCTGACAAAGGGCTAATATCCAGAATCTACAATGAACTCAAACAAATTTACGAGAAAAAAACAACCCCATCAAAAAGTGGGCGAAGGATATGAACAGACACTTCTCAAAAGAAGACATTTATGCACGTAAAAAACACATGAAAAAATACTCATCATCACTGGCCATCAGAGAAATGCAAATCAAAACCACAATGAGATACCATCTCACACCAGTTAGAATGGCCATCATTAAAAAGTCAGGAAACAACAGGTGCTGGAGAGGATGTGGAGAAATAGGAACACTTTTACACTGTTGGTGGGACTGTAAACTAGTTCAACCATTGTAGAAGTCGTTGTGGTGATTCCTCAGGGATCTAGAACTAGAAATACCATTTGACCCAGCCATCCCATTACTGGGTATATACCCAAAGGATTATAAATCATGCTGCTATAAAGACACATGCACACATATGTTTATTGCGGCACTATTCACAATAGCAAAGACTTGGAATCAACCCAAATGTCCAACGATTATAGACTGGATTAAGAAAATGTGGCACATATACACCATGGAATACTCTGCAGCCATAAAAAAGGATGAGTTCAAGTCCTTTGTAGGGACATGGATGAAGCTGGAAACCATCATTCTCAGCAAACTATCGCAAGGACAAAAAACCAAACACTGCATGTTCTCACTCATAGGTGGGAATTGAACAATAACACATGGACACAGGAAGGGGAACATCACACACTGGGGCCTGTTGTGGGGTGGGGGGGAGGGGGGAGGGATAGCATTAGGAGATATACCTAATGCTAAATGAGAAGTTAATGGGTGCAGCACACCAACATGGCACTTGTATACATATGTAACAGCCCTGCACTTTGTGCACATGTACCCTAAAACTCAAAGTATAATAATAATAAAATAAATTTAAAAATAACTAAAATAAATAAATAAATTGAAGAGTCTAAAAGCTGAAGAATTTGGAGTCCAATGTTCGAGGACAGGAAGCATCCAGCATGGGAGAAAGATGGAGGCCAGAAGACTCAGCAAGTCTAGTCCTTCCAGGTTCCTCTGCCTGCTTTTATCCTAGCCAGGCTGGCAGCTGATTAGATGGTGCCCACCTAGATTGAAGGTGGGTCTGCCTCTCCCAGTCCATTGACTCAAATATTAGTCTCCTTTGTCAACATCCTCACAGACACACCCAGGAACAATACTTCAATCCCATCAAGTTGACACTCAATATTAACCATCAGAAGGTCTAAAGCCAAAATGTCTACAGCTATCATATCCAAAGCCTCCCCATTTATCCCCAGTTTTTTTTTTTGAGATGAAGTCTTGCTCTGCCACCCAGGCTCCAGTGAAATGGTGCAATCTCGGCTCACTGCATCTTCCACCTCCCAAGTTCAAGCGATTCTCCTCCCTTAGCCTCCTGAGTAGCTGGGATTATAGGCACCTGCCACCACACCTGGCTAATTTTCATATTTTTAGTAGAGATGTGGTTTCATCATGTTGGCCAGCCTGGTCTCAAACTCCTGACCTCCAGTGATCCACCTGCCTCAGCCTCCCAAAGTGCTGGGATTACAGGTGTGAGCCACCATGCCCGCTCCCCATTCACTCAAATTCTATTCTCCCTGTATCTCATAGTAGCATGTAACATTATTGTTATGGACTGAAATGTGTCCCCTTCAAATTCATATATGGAAGCCTTAACTTCCAATGTAACTATATTTGAAGATAGGGCCTTTAAATAACTTTTAACTTACAGATTAAAAGAGAGTTGGTCCCTAATCCAACAGGTTGTTCCTCAGCAAGCTCCTGTGGCTGAGAATATCCCTATGCAGAGAAATGCTGGAATCCATTAGGGCATACTGGAACTGTCTGTCATGACCTCTGTCACGGTCAGGACTTGGGGGAAACAAGTCACCCTAGGCACAGTTTAAGGATTGTGGACCTGCTGAGCTGCACTTGCACAAATCTGAGAACAAGTTTTGATCTTGACGTCAGGGACAGGCCTTGGGGATAAGCTTGGGGCACCTACAGTGTTCCTCATTGTCCCATGGCCTTTTTAACACTTATTACAATATATTCTGCTTTATATTATAGTTATCTCTGTGTAGGTCTTTTCCTTTAATAAATCTTAAGTTTCTTGAGAGCAGAAGGTTATTGTCTTTCTAGTCTTTCCTCTCCAAGTGCTTAGTCACTCAAAAGAAATGGTTATGATGTTGAATTCCCTCTATCGTTGGCCTATCTCTGCAGTGGAAAGCTTCCAGTCCATTTCCCCATTCTGAGTTTCATCCTAAACCAGCAGAAATAATATCTCTAAAAGATTTGGAAGGACCAGATGTGGTGGCTCATGCCTGCACTCCCAGTGTTTTGGAAGCCAAGATGGGAGGATCACTTGAGGCCAGGAGTTTGAGACCAGCCTGGGCAACACAGAAGACCTTGCCCCTACGAAAAAATACAAAAATTAGCCAGGCGTGATGGCCTGCTTCTGTATTCCCAGTTACTTGGGAGGCTGAGGCAGGAAGATTGCTTGAGCCCAGGAGATGGAGGCTGCAGTGAGTCATGATCACACCACTGCCCTTCAGCCTGGGTAACAGAGTGAGGCCCTGTCTCTTAAAAAAAATACTTGAAGATGAAAGAGAGTCAATGCAGGAACAGGTGCAGGGATAGCAATTCAGAAATCAGAGCTAGAGCAGTGGTTGTCGAAGTGTGGCCCCTAGATCCACTGCATCATCTTCCTCTTGGAGGGCCTCCCAGGCCTCACCTGAGACCTACTGACTCAAATTCTGAGAGTGGGGCCTGCAATTTATGTTTGTATAAGCCCTTCAGGTAATTCTGAGCTAGAGGATGATAAGGTAGTGAATCAACCTTTAGGGCTGGAAAGGATTTCTTGGAGTTAGCCAGAGGGAAGAATCTGTAACCTTAGGATATCATTCTTGTTCAGTAGCAGAGCTGAGCAAGACTGACCTTGGGGAATGTGGTTCTATTTAAAAAAAGTCGAAATTTGAAATGCTTTCACATTAAAGAGAAGGGTTTAGTTTGTGGAGATTTCAATCTGTTGAATAAAAACTAATAGAATGAAATAGATCCTGAAGGAACTGAAGCATGGCAGAGGACACTTGAGCTGGGACAAGCCTGCCCAGAGGAGATCCAAATGTCAGAGCAGACACAAAAGCACAGCAAAGGACCAGAACTTGACACGGGTACCCATTTCTTGCAAAAAATGTAGATTGTCTTCAGTTTATTCCCTGTAAAGACACAGAAAAAACCGTGGCATTTGAGAGACTGAGACAGTGGTCACGTTTAAGATTATGAGCATCAGAGAGAATAGAGAAATTTACATGGCAGTCTTCACGTAGAACTAAGAATACAATGAAGCCAGGAAAATTCATGCCAGACTTATTCAGGTGGGGAAATGGACTTTTCCCCGGTAGTAAGCTTTGTATTAGCCAGAGTTTTCCAGAAAAACAGAATTAAGAGGATATGTGTAGATGTGTGTGTGTATGTGTGTGTGTGTGTGTGTGTGTGTGTGAGAGAGAGAGAGAGAATGAGAGAGAGAGAGAGAGACACGACAGAGAGAGATTGAAATTTATTTTAAGGAATCGGCTGATGCGATTGTGGAAGCTTAGTGAGTCCAAAATCTGCAGGTAGGTTGGCAGGCTGGAGACTCAGGGAGGAGTTGCAGTTTGAGCTCCAGGGCAGTCTGGAGAATTCCTTCTTGCTTGGGGAAAGTCAGTCTTTGTTCTATTTAGGCCGTCAACTGATTAGATGTGGCCCACCCACATTTTGAAGAGCAATCTGCTTTTCTCAAAGTCTACCAATTTTAACGTTAGTCTCATCCAAAAAAATCACCTCCTCAAGAATAATGCTTGACCAAATATCTGAGCACCATGGCCCAGCCAAGTTGACACATAAAATTAATCATCACAGGCTTGTACACAGGAAAGCTTCCTGCTACCAGGCTGGGGCAAGTGGTGCCAGTGAGGTGGTGTGCTGCTACTGCACTAAATAAGGGGAGTACAGATCTGATGGGGAGCTGCTCCCTAAAGGATACACTACTTTATTCACTTTCAGCTTATTTTAACTCATAAACTAATATTCTTGTTAGAGGAAAGGGATGAATTATATGAATTTTGACTATAAACAAAGTAATAATTACTTATCTGTCTCTATCTCTCTCTCTTTTTTTTTTTTGAGACAGGGTCTCACTCTGTTTCCCAAGTGGGAGTGCAGTGATGCCAACATGGCTTACTTCAGTATTGACCTCCTGGGCTCAAGCAATCCTCCTGCTTCATCCTCCTGGGTAGCTGGGACCACAGGCATACATCACCATGCCTGGCTTTTTCTTTTTTTTTTTTTTTGTAGAGATGGGGTCTTGCCATGTTGCCCAGGCTGGTCTCAAACTCCTGGCCTCAAGCAATCCTCCTGCCTTGGTCTCCCAAAACACTGGAATTACAAGCATGAGCTGCCATGCCTGGCCTAATTATTTCTTTTAAAAAGCATATTTATTATTTTTGTATTTCTAAAAGTCGATATTAGATCCTGAGGGAAAAGTGTAAATACAAAAACAAAATAAGATATATTATACTTGTACATATTTTTGGGCTACATGTAATATTTTCATACATGTATACAATGTGGAATGATCAAATCAGGGTAATTGGGATATCTATTATTTTAAATGTTTATCTTTTCTTTGTAGTGGGAACATTACACTTCTATTCTAGCTATTTTGAAATATACAATAAATTATTGATAACTATAATTTCCTTACTGCGCTATTGAATGCTATAATTTATTCCTTCTATCTAATTATATTTTTGTACCCATTAACCAACTTCTTGTTTGAGACATCATAGCTACAATTTTAATTTAATTCCCACCACCATTCTCTCACTCAAGGCTGTTCCAATTTCTAGGCCTTCTGCTTCAGCATAATCTGATTGCTTCTCAGGTGTTTCTTCATTCCTCTTTATATATTTTGACTCTAATTTTTTTTTTGAGACAGAGTCTCACCCTGTCACCCAGGGTGATCTTGGCTGGCTCATTGCAAACCCTGCCTCCCAGGTTCAAGCAATTCTCATGCCTCAGCCCCCTGAGTAGCTGGAATTATAGGCACCTGCCAACACATCCAGCTAATTTTTGTATTTTTAGTAGAGACGGGGTTTCGACATGTTGGCCAGGCTGGTTTCGAACTCCTGACCTCAAGTGATCCACCTGCCTCAGCCTCTCAAAGTGCTGAAATTACAGGCATGAGCCACTGTGCCCGGTCATCTATTTACTATAAAAATTAACAGGAATTTAGACTATTCCATTTTTTGTTATTATGAATAATACTAGTACAACGTTACAAAAACTAGGACATTGACAATATTTTACATCTGGCTTTATGATACTTTTCTATCCCATCCTCATACCTTACCCCACCCAAGGAGTTCAGCCACCTCCCTGAATCCTGTGTTTATAATTTCCTTGCTTTTGTTTTTATAAGTGTATCCCACAGTTTATTTAACTGTTCTCCTATTGATGAGTCTTTAGGTTGTTTTCAGGTTTTTGCTATTTAAATAGTAATGTTACTAACATTCTTGTACATATTCACAGGGTATACATGTGCAAGAGTTTCTTTCGGGTATATAACAAGAATGAAAGTACTCAATCATAGAGCTCAGCTTTGCATGGGAGATGAACATTTTTATGCAGGTGTTTTGGTGTATACATATACTCATTTCTGTTGAGAACATTCCTAAAACTGGCGTACATGCATGCCTTAGTTCATTCAGGCTGCTATACCAGAATACCATAGATGAGGTGGTTTATCAACACAACAACAGAAATTTCTTTCTCACTGTTCTGAAGGCTGTGAAGTCCAAGTTCAAGGCATGAACAGATTTAGCATCTGCTGAGAGCCCACTTCTTTGTTCATAGACAGGGTCTTTTGACAGGCGCCTGTAGTCCCAGCTACACGGGAGGCTGAGGCAGGAGAATGGCATGAACCCCGCGGGGCGGAGCCTGCAGTGAGCCGAGATTGTGCCACTGCACTCCAGCCTGGGTGAAAGAGCGAGACTCCTTCACAAAAACAAAAACAAAAACAAACAAACAAAAAAAAGACAGTAACTTCGCTTGCTGGAAGGGGCAAGAGAACTCTCTGGGGTGTCTTTTATAAGGGCATTAATCCCATTCATGAGGGCTGTGCACTCATGACCAATTACCTCCCAAAGTCCTCATCTCCTAATACCATCATATTGGGGGTTAGGCTTTCAACATAAGAATTTTATAGCGACACAAACATTCAATCTATAGCAATGCACACAATCAATTTTAATAGGTTATGTCAAACAAGCCTCCACAAACTGTGTCAGAGCATTCCAGTTGCTCAACATTCTCATCAACACTTGGTCCTGTCAGTCTTGTGATTCTGGTGGGTTTGAGTATTTTACTGCGGTTTTAATTTGCTTTTCTCTGAGTACTAATATGTTTAGATTCCCTTTCACATGGCTATTATGATATCCTTTTAGGAGAAATGCCTGTTCAAATCTCTTGCTGTTTTCTCTATTGGGTTGTCTACCTTCTTTTTTTTTTTTTGGTCTTTCTTTTTATATTTGGGTTACAGGTCCATTGTAGATTATAGATATTGTGCATATCTTCCCTTATTCCATGGCTAGTCTTTTCACTCTTAGTGGTATCCTTTCATAAAATCTGTTAAGTTTTAATGTAGTTGCATTTATCAGTCTCTTCTTTCATGGTTAGTGCTTCTGTGTCCTGTTTAAGAACAGTTTTTTTTCTACTCCAAAGTCATAAAGATTCTGTTATGTCAGAAGCTCTCTTAGAAACTTTATGGTTTTATCATTTACTTTTAGATAACCTCTGGACTAGAAGTGGTTGTATGTAAGGTATGAGCTAAGGTCAAGGCTAATCTTTTCTATAAGTGTTTCAGGTCAAGATTCCCGGGAAACAGAATCTGGAACATTGAGATTTGTGTGCAGTTTTACTGGGGTAAAACTCTCAGGCAGAACCTAAGAGGAAATGAAGGAAGCAGAATTGGCACTTACCCCAGAAGGATAGAGGGAGAAGTTAAGCTGTGGTGATACCATTGCAACAGTGACCTAAACTAGTCCCAAGGGGAGATCTTGAGCCAGAAGTGTCCTTCAGAGACCAAACTAGGCAAGGGGCCAGGACTTTGAACCTATGCATCAGACAGTTCTTAGATACGGGCTACCCTCAGGGAGAGAGTATCATGCTGGATGAAGCAGTTTTCTTTGGTTAAGAGAAGTTCCAGAGAGGGATGCAGTTCCAAGCCATCTGCAGCCCACTTTTCCAGCAACTGGGAAAATGAGTGCCTCACTGCTGAAGGTGGATCTATGTAATTCAGTGGACTAAGAATCACGTATTGAAAAGATTATCCTATTCCCTCTGTTCTGCAGAGCTGCCTTTGACGCAGATCAAGTGACCATATACATGGGTCTGATTTTGAACTCTATTCTGTTTTATTGGTTTCTTTGACAATCCTTGAGCCAATACCACATGTCTTAATTGTTGCAGCTTTACCAAAAATGTCAATATCTGGGAGTTTAAGGACATTTTTTTTTTCCAGATTGTCTTGGCTATGTGAGGCTCTTTGCATTTCCATTTAATGCCCAAAATCATCAGGCATAAAAACATCTGCTGGGTTTTTAGATGGGCTTACATTAAATGTATACATTCAATCAGAAGAAAGTAGACACTTTTGCAGTATTGAGTCTTGTATTTCATCAACATCATCTATTCTTCCCTTATTTGGTCTCTTTTAATTTCACTAAATAATATTTTATAGTTTTCTGTGCAGTCTTTGCAAATATTTTTTGACACCACTGTAAATTTTTTTTTTGTTTTGTTTATTTTTTGAGATGGAGTGTTGCTGTGTCACCCAGGCTGGAGTACAGTGGTGCATTCTTTGCTCATTGCAAGCTCTGCCTCCTGGGTCCAAGTGATGCTTCTGTCTCAGCCCCCCAAGTAGCTGGGACTACAGGTGTGCGCCACCATGCCCAGCAATTATTTTTGGATTTTTATAGCCCTCACCATGTTGGCCAGGCTGGTCTTGAACTCCTGGCCTCAAGTGATTTGCCCTCTTCGGCCTCCCAAAGTGCTGGGATTACAGATGTGAGCCACTGCGCCCAGGCTGTTTTAAACAAATATTTCAACTTTAAACTATATTGGTATGATATATTTTGATATATATGATCTAATATGCATATTGATATAACTAATTTTTGTATATTGCACATGCATCTAGCAACCTTGTTAAACTCATTTATTAATTCAAATAATTAATATGTAGATTATTTTGGATTTTATGCAAACACAGTTATGTTGTCATTGGATAATTGCAATTTTATATCTTCTTTTCAACTCTTTATATCTTTTATCATTTTCTTACTTTAGAAAGTCTGAAACAATGATGAATAAAATATCCAGCTTAATAGCTGTAGTAGGTAATTATAACACAATTTATTTAGCCAATGTTAGATTGAAGGACATTTAAATTGGTCCACACTTTTGTCATAAACAATGCTGCAGTGAGAATCTTTTTCACATATATCTTATGCAGTTGTGTCATTCATTCCTTAGAATGAATTCCTGGGTTTGTTGGAACAATCTAGTCAATTAAATACATATAAAGTAAATACAAGACATCTTAAAAACAAGCATATGTAGCTGTCAGACAACAATGTATTTTCTTAGTACTTCTCTTTTCAGCTATAATGTGATCACACTTGTACAGAAAGAAGTCTTCCATCTTGAAATATAAATCTAGAAAAAAAGATATTGGAAGATGCGAATATATTTGCCCCTTCATATTTCTGATCTAAGGTACCCATGGCTTCCTGGGATTCTAACATCTTATGGTATTTAAAAAAATCTCTTTCATAATTTCAGAATTGCCTAATCTCTTGATTGGAAGAAAAATGCTTTTTTCCAATTTCTTTTGATATTGCAAAAAGAAAGCAGGAAGAAGTGGTGGGGGGGAGAGAGTGAGAGAGAGAGAGAGAGAGAACTAAAGGGAAAAAATATAGACAAACCTTTTGAGACTTTAATTTCTCCACTCTTTCATTTCAAGTTTGTAGATGGTAATTCATTGTCTCAGGGCAGGCATGTGACAGGTAGAAAGCAGAACCATCTGCAAGATGTTCCTGGCTTTGTTTCAAAAAGTCTAATCCTAATGAGAACAAATTCCCCAAGAAAGTTCTCCTGGTCTGATATTAGAAGTGGTTCACAATCAGTCAGGTGCAGTGGCTCACACCTATAATCCCAGCACTTTGAAAGGCCCAGGTGGGAAGATCATTTGAGCTCAGGAGTTTAAGACCAGCCTGAGCAACACAGGGAGATCCTGTCTCTGCCAAAATTTTTTAAAAATTAGCTGGGCATGGTGGTGTGTACCTGTGGTCCCAACTACTCGGGAGATTGAGGTGGAAGGGTCCCTTGAGCCCAGAAGGTTGAGGCTGCAGTGAGCTATAATCATACCTTTGCATTCCAGTCTGAACAATAGAATGAGAACCTGTCTCAAAAAAAAAAACGACAAAAAAAAAGAGTTTCGTAATCTCAGAGCAACAGTGACCCAGGCCTTGATTACTGACCGTGTCTCAGGGAGGCAGCAAGATCTAGAGAAGAATATTGGTAGGTGGGGATCATAGTAGGGCTGTCAGATAAAGTGCAGGATGTCTAGTTAAAATTAAATTTTATATAAATGCTGAATAATTTGTTTAATTTTTTTTTTTTTTTTTTGAGACGGAGTCTCTTTCTGTCACTAGGCTGGAGCACAGTGGCGCAATCTTGGCTCACATCCGTCTCCCTGGTTCAAGCAATTCTCCTGCCTCAGCCTCCCGAATAGCTGGGATTATAGGCACGTGCCACCATGCCTAGCTAATTTTTGTATTTTTAGTGGGTATGGGGTTTCACCACATTGGCCAGGATGATCTTCATCTCCTGACTTCGTGATCCACCCGCCTCGGCCTCCCAAAGTGCTGGGATTACAAGAGTGAGCCACCATGCCCAGCCATTTGTTTAATTTTTTTAAATAATGTATTTATTTTTTTACTCTGTCAAGTTTCTGGAAAATACTTTATTTAAAATTTTTTTTTTCTAATTTTTAAAATTGTTTGTAGAGATGGGATCTCACTATGTTGTCGAGGCTAGTCTCAAACTCCTGGCCTCAAGTGATCCTTCTACCTCTCCAAAGTGCTGGGATTATAGGCATGAACAACCACACCTGGCCAATAATGAATAATTGTTTAGCATGTCTCAAATATTTCATGCAACATACTTAAGCTAAAGTATTATTTATTTATCTGAAATCTAAACTTAACTGGACATCCTGGGTGTTTGTTTGTTTGGTTTTTGCTAAATCTGGCAATCCTAGGTTACAGGCACCTCAGAGTTCAGCTTTGCATGAGACAGAAATTCCTGTGGCCCATGCATGGCCTGGCATGCATCGAAGAACTACTGGGTCTCGGTCCATACAATCAAGGGCAGTTTATATCTTAGTGGTAAACAGCATGGCTAGATCCCAATGACTATGCCCCCATGCCTTGCCACCGTGTGAGGCCCAAGAACCTGAGTCCAGTCTGGTAGAGGGCAGGCAGATCTTTCCAGAATGGGCGAGGCTGAATTTCTGATTTGTTCATTCAGATGAAGTATTAAAGTAAAAATTTAGCTTCTAGAATATTTAAAGCTGTACTCCATATACATCTGAGTTTGTTAACCAAGATTTTTGCTTACAATGATTCGAAAGCAAAAAACAAAAACCAAAACAAATTTGGAGTTTCAAAATCTCGGTGACTCGCACTTGACTCTTGTTGTCCAATGGTCAGACCTCAAGAAAAAGCCCTGTTTGCATTGAACAGGAACAGAATGGGCACAGTGGCTCACGCCTGTGATCCCAGCACTTTGGGAAGCTGAGATGGGTGGATCACCTGAGGTCAGGAGTTCAAGACCAGCTTGGCCAACATGGTAAAACCCTATCTCTACTAAAAATACAAAAATTAGCTGAGCGTAGTGGCGCGTGCCTGTAGGCTGAGGGAGGAGAATTGCTTGAACCCTTCCGGAAGTGGAGGTTGCGGTGAGCCGAGATCGCTCCACTGCACTCCAGCCTGGGCGACAGAGCAAGACTCCGTCTCAAAAAAAAAAAAAAAAAAAAAGATTCAGGATGGATGCATGGTCTTGGCCCCCTACTCCTGTGTCTGACTGTGTCCTCACGTGGTTCCTCTGTGTTCCCTGTGGTCCTTCTGAGTTGCAGAGTACCTGGTATGAGAGATCTGCCCAGCCCAGGCTCAGAGGGCATGTGCCTAGCCTACCCTGCCCGGTCACAGGTAGTACTCCTGCATGCCACCTCAGAGCCATCCAATGGCAGTGGGAGGTATGAATCAGTCTTGGTCATAAAGAATGTGGCCAGCTGGACTGAATGGGGTCCTCATTCAGCTTTGTGCGTAGGAGGTGAAAACCACCCCCAAGTCACACATATTTTTAATTGTTAGAATTTCGACTCCAACTTGGACATGGCCCCTCTGTCTAGTGCGTTCAGCTAGGAGCAGTAGCAAGGACTTTTCTTTTTTTTTTTTTTTTTTTTTGCCCCCACGACTTAGAAGCCTAGCCTGAAGGCAACCAAGTGGTTTTCTTGGCTATTTTCCCCCCAGGCTCACACCCTAAACTTGGAATTTCATGCCTTATCATTTTTATGACAAGAAAAAAACCACAAAAGCCAAACCCAACCAGGAAGAGATAATTTATGAATTAAAACTTAAGCTCTTAGAAGGAAGAGCTAGAATGACCAGGCTGAACTGCCCACTTAATGGCACATTTTCCCTTAGCTGCCTCTGGTTTCCTTTGACCTTTGATTGGAGGCTGTTTTTATTGATTTGTTTTAGTGACGATGTGGTTGGGGTGAAGGTAGGAAGTGATTTTCTCGTTAAGAAGGGGGTCCTGGGCCCATATTTTTACTTCAGCTGCTCAAATGACAAGTTTAAATAAGGAAAAAGAGTCCAAAAAAGGAATTCAGATAGGTATACTATGCAGAGATAAGATGTTTTATTGATTAAGATGCATTGATTTTTAAATTTTATCTTCTGCACTCTTAATGCCTAAAAGCCTACCCCTTAGTGCTATGGTCCAGTACTGTCCTGGTCCTTGTCCTATATCTGCCTTCTTTATAGAAGGGAGTAGATGTGAGGGTGGGGAAACCCACCTTCCTTCCTAGACATTGTAATACAACGCCAAAAAACTGGAGGAGAAGATAACTTTATCATAATTTTCAAAAGCTCTGTCCTGGCTTTTAGGAATTCACTAATTCACAAGTCATTTGGCTATGTTGACATCTATTCCTGGGCATTTTTTTCTCTGAGAACTACTCTTTTCCTCACCTTTGGGTCAATATTAGAGTCAAAGTTATTAGTGATCAAGGAATTACTGTATAAAATCTAAAATTATTTGCCTATATTTAAGAGACATTCTGTGATCTGGCCTTTCCGACTTCAATTCTTAATTTACTTGGAATGAGTAGTAAAAAGTATGAGTACTAAAAAGCAAAAGTCTTAGGCAAATACTTGGACTAAATTTTATTAGTTACTGAAAGTACAGCTGTTTTTCTAGATTGCTTACATATCTAGCTGCCCTTCCTACCAGCTCCCACTGAAGGGCTGCTCAGTTTCACAGTTTCTTGATGTCTAAATAAATAAATAAATACAAAAACAAAACCCACAGTAATAATTTCTCTTGCTGCTAATCTATTGTAAGACCAAGGTCTGACCTCATGCCTTTGACTTCTAAATGAACACCGAAATCAGCCTCTCTAGGGTATCTAACTATTTCTTCTTCCAAAAGAACTTCAAGAAAGTACTGTGGGAAGTCATCCTTCCCTGAGCTCATACCTTTAATCCTTTTTAGGGAATGACGACCAGAAGAGTGGCCTGTGACCTCCTTCTGTCAGAGGAGAAGCTCATTAACTTTATCTTTTCTCTTTCCCATCATTGGTCTGAGGCAATCTCAGAAATACTATTATTGCCAATGAATTGCAAATGAATGAGTATTTATATCTAGCTTTCAGGTGCCATGATTATCATAATGTATTATTAAATGTGCCAGATTAAATTTGGTAAATGATACGTCTTCTCTAATTTCTCCATTACTGTTTATTTGTGTTTTAAAATCCAGGAATATTTCATGTGGGACCAGGCTGTGCTGCCATTGATCACAACTGGCTTTCTGGAGAATTCCGCTGTGCTTCTGTGATCTCGCTGTGGGCCTCATGCTGGAAGCTCTGCTCCTCTCCCAGTGGGGACTCCGCTTCTCATTTCCTGGGCCTTCTGTTCATGATTTATGGATGAGACAGAGGATGATGCTGGCTCCATCTGGAAAGTGGGTCAGCCAGTCTTTGAGGAGACACCTTGGAGGCCTAGGAATAGTGCTCTGGATACAGATGACATAAGTTTAGAGACAGATAGGAGAGTGAAGAAAAGACTTGACCCTCAGAAAATGAAATTCAACTTCAGCCTGAAGTGGACCATTGCTCAAGATAAAGGCTCTGCAAAATGTACTGTAAATGATTCACAACTGTTATTAACGCAAAGATCCAGTTGAAGAAATACCCTGAAGAAAAATCCATCCTGATCTCAAATGCTACCCCCACAGGCCTACCAGAGCACAAAACTTTCCATAGGCAAATTGCTGGACCACTGGGCTAAGGACAGTAAGAAGGGCTGGTCGTGTTATTCAGGAGGCAAAGTGTGTTGGCGCCTATAGAGACATTTGTACCATTGGCTTATCAGATGTGTCAGCCCAGTGACTTGCAAAGGGTGAGGGGTGGTCATGTAGCCCATGAGACTCATTCATTTGGGGTCAAGACCACAGAAGAAATGGAAATTGATAATGATTTATTTCCTTCCTTTCCCTTCCCTTTCTGTTCCTTTCTTTCATTTCTTTAATTGACCTCAGGACCTCTGATTAACCATAATCCTTGGTTCCATACACTTTCACATTGGTCCATTTATGATCTCATTTATTTAATTATTTTAATTAGGTACCCATGACTCCACCACCTAGTACAAAAACTAGGACATTGACAATATTTTACATCTAACTCTATAGTCTTTCCCTTTCTCATCCTCATACCTCACTCCACCCAAGGAGCTCAGCCACCTCCCGGAATCCTGTGTTCACAATTTCCTTGCTTTGGTTTTTAAAAGTGTGAGTATCCCACAGTTTATGTAACTGTTCTTCTGTTGATGAGCCCTTATATTGTTTTTAGGTTTTTCATATTTAAATAGTGATGTAGTAATATTATTGTACATATCACAGGGTATACCTGTGTGAGAGTTTCTTTTGCATATATATCGAGATGGAAATTGCTCATAGAGTAGGTGAATACTTGACATCACAAGATAATGCAAATTATCTTCCAAAACATACTAATTTTACATTTCTACCAGCAGAGTACAATTTGTAGATCCACATCCCCTCCATTTTTCTCCATGTCCAATGCCAATAACTTGGCATTATTGGACTTTTAACTTTTTGCCAGGCATGTAAGTTTCACTTGTATCTCACTGTGTTTTGATTTGCATTTCCACACTTAGTAATGAGGTTGAACATCCCTTTCATCTTTACTGGTCATATGTGTTTCTTTTGTTTTGAAATTTCTGTTCATGTCTTCTGGTCATTTTTCAATTGGGATAAAAGTACTTTTATGCTGATATGCAGGAACAGTGATTTTTCTAAAGAATAAAAATCTTTCAAAATTTAAATTTAGTATTCTACTCCCAGATGGATTTACAGAAATGATTTTCATATTAATATTATTTCTATGCTAGGAAAATCCTATTTGCATCTAATATACAGGGAGTATTAATGGGAAACATTCATGACCTTCTGAAAATTACAATCTTTTTAAACATTAATTAAAAACAGTTTTAATTGTGAGTACAAAATGGTTGCTTATATTTATCAGAATATGATGTTTTGAAACAGACATACAATGTATAATGATCACATTAGGGTAATTGGTGTATCCATAATCATAAGTGTTTATCATTTTTTGTGTTAGGAACATTCCAATTCTACTCTTTTAGTTATTTAAAAATATATAATAAATTATTATTAACTGTAGTCATTCTATTATGCTATCAAATGTTAACGCTTACTCATTCTATCTAATTGCATTTTTGCACCCATTAACCATCTCCACTTTATCCCCCACTCCCTGCTATCTTTCTCGACCTCTGGTAACCATCATTCTACTCTATGAGTTCAAATTTTAAATTTTAGCTCCCACATACGAGTGAGAACATGCAATATTTGTCTTTCTGTGCCTGGCTTATTTCACATAACATAATGACCTCCAGTTCTATCCATGTTGTTGCAAATGACAAGATTTCCTTCTTTTTTCTGGCTGAATAATATTCCACTATGTATGTTTACCATGCTTTCTTTATCCATCGAAAATTACAATCTTAAATTCAACAATTTTCAATCACTATGACCATCCCCACTCATCTTTAGGGCAAATCACCATCACCTCTTTCTTTGGCTACTTCAACAGCTTCCTAACTGGTTCTTCTGCTTCTTCTCCTACCCTCCCTCTTAAGTCTCTATGGCAGCCCCTATGATTTTGTCACTCCTGGCAAAATCCCCTCATGACTTCCCATAAAGCCCTACATGATTTGATCCTTGCCTCCTCTTTCCATCCCTAATTCCCTGGCCTCCATCCATGCAGTTGTTGATGCTATTCCTGGGATAGACTGAGCTTGATCCTGTTGATAGACCGAGTTTGATCAGCGCCTTTATGATCGTTATTTTTTTGCCAGGAAAGTTGTTCTCCTGGGTGTTCCTGTCCATCACTCTTCCACATCATTCACTTGTCTGCTCAGTGCTTCCTAATCAGAGGTGCCTTCCCTGACCACTGATCCCTATATATATTCTCATTTTACTGTATTTTTTTCAAAGCATGTATTACATCTTAAAATTATGTCATATTATTTTTCGTTTGTTTATTGTTGTTCTCCTCTGTGAACTGCAAGCACCATGATGGCAGAAACGTGACTGTTCACTGCTGTATCACTTTCATCTAGAACAATTAGGTATCTTTTATCTAGAACGTCAAAGATGTTATCTAGACTAGGACTATGTCTGGCACATAGTTGATGCCCAATAGATATTTATTTGCTAAATAAAATAAAATAATAGATTATATAGATGAGGAGGCAACCAGAAGTTTCATGTTTACATAAATGTTCACAGATAACATCAAATCAGGAAATATAAAACACATTATACAAAATGAGTTCATAAGAACTGAGATGATTCCAGAAAATCAAGTGAATTGTTGATTGAATTGTGAATTGTTGGGGGACTACTTAGAATTGGTAGTTCTGATTTTAAAATAAAATTATTGGCTGGATGTGGTGGCTCATGCCTGTAATCCCAGCACTTTCGGAGGCTGAGGTGGGCATATTTCCTGAGGTCAGGAGTTCAAGACCAGCCTGGCCAACATGGCAAAACCCTGTCTCTATTAAAAATACAAAATTAGCTGGGCGTGGTGGCATGTGCCTGTAATTCCACCTATTCAGGAGGCTGAAGCAGGAGAATGACCTGAGCACAGAAGGTGGAGGTTGCAGTGAGACAACATTATGCCACTGCACTCCAGCCTGGGCGACAGAGTGTGACTCTGTCTCAAAAAAAAAAAAATTAAATGAAAATAAAATTATTGAGGTACATTTTACATATCACCACTTTCAAATGAAATGATTTTTAGTAATTTAACTGAGCCATTGTGTCCGGAATTTATTCCTTCCAGTGGGTTCTTGGTCTCGCTGATTTCAAGAATGAAGCCACAGACCGTGGCGGTGAGTGTTACAGTTCTCAAAGATGGTGTGTCAAGGAGTTCGCTCCTTCAGATGTTCAGATGTGTCCGGAGTTTCTTCCTTCAGGTGGTTCGTGGTCTCGACGACTTCAGGAGTGAGGCCGCAGACCTTCACAGTGTGTTGCAGCTCATAAAGGTAGTGTGGCCCAAAGAGTGAGCAGCAGAAAGATTTATTGTGAGGGGAGAAAGAACAAAGCTTCCATAGCATGGAAGGGGACCCGAGCAGGTTGCTGCTGCTGGCTGGATGGCCAGCTTTTATTCCCTTATTTGGCCCCGACCACATCCTGCTGATTGGTCCATTTTACAGAGTGCTGATTGGTCCATTTTACAGAGTGCTAATTGGTCCGTTTTTACAGAGTGCTGATAGGTGCCTTTACAAACCTTTAGGTAGACACAGAGTGCTGATTGGTGTGTTTACAATCCTTTAGCTAGACAGAAAAGTTCTCCAAGTCCCCACCTGACCCACAAGCTCAGCCGGCTTCACCTCTCACTGTCACCATTAATTAGTATTAGAACATCTTTTATCCCATCAATAAGATCCATTTTACAGTTGATTCTTGTCCTCATTTCTAGGCTGAGTTGTTACTAATCTACCTACTGTCTCTATAAATTTGCTTGTTCTGGATTTTTTTTTTTTTTTTGATATGGAGTCTCACTCTGTCGCCCAGGCTGCAGTGCAGTGGTATGATCTTGGCTCACTGCAACCTCCACCTGATGGGTTCAAGTGATTCTTCTGCCTCAGCCTCCCTGGTAGCTGGGACTACAGGCGTGCACCACCTCGCCTGGCTAATTTTTGTATTTTTAGTAGAGACGGGGTTTCATCATATTGGCCAGGCTGACCTCGAACTCCTGACCTCATGATCTGCCTGCCTTGGCCTCCCAAAGTGCTGGAATTACAGGCATGAGCCACCATGCCAGGCCTGTTCTGGATATATATTTTTTTAATTTTATTTTTATTTTTTATTTTTTTGAGACAGAATCTTGCTCTGTCACCCAGGCTGGAGTGCAGTGGCGTGATCTCCACTCACTGCAAGCTCCGCCTCCCAGGTTCAAGCCATTCTCCTGCCTCAGCCTCCTGAGTAGCTGGGACTACAGACGCCCGCCACCATGCCCGTCTAATTTTTTTTTGTAGTTTTAGTAGAGACGGGGTTCCACGTGTTAGCCAGGATGGTCTCAATCTCCTGACCTCGTGATCCGCCCGCCTCGGCCTCCCAAAGTGCTGGGATTACAGGCGTGAGCCACTGCACCTGGCCTGTTCTGGATATTTTTTATAAGTGCATGGTCTCTTGTGTCTAGCTTCTTTCACTTAGCATAATATTTTTGAGCTGTGCCCATGATGCTGCATGGGTTAGTGGTTTGTTCATTTTTACTGCAGAATAGTATTTTGTTACATGGCTGCACCACATTTTCTTTATCCGTTCACTGGTTGATGGACCTTTAGGCTGTTTCCAGTTTTGGGCTGTTATGAACAATGCTGCTGTGAACATTCACATCCACACCTTTGTGTGGACATATGTTTTCATTTCTCTCGGGTAAGTGCCTAAAAGTGGAATTGCTGGGTTATTTGTCAGCTTTTGTTTAACTTTTGAGAAACAGCTAAATTGTTTTCTAAAGTGGATATGCACTTTACATTCCCATCTGCTCTATGAAGGTTCCTGTTTCTCCACATCCCTACCAACATTTGTTATTGTCTATCTTATTTATTATAGTCCTTCTAGAAAATATGTAATGGTATCTCATTATTGTTTTGATTTTCTTTTTTTGTTGTTTTTTCAAACACCAACTTGAACTCGATGTTTTGATTTTCACTTTTCTAATCACTAATGAGGCCGAATATCTTTTCATACACTTATTAGCCATTTATGTATTGTCTTTGGATATACGTCTATTCAGAGAGTTGGTAGTTGTTAAAGGTTTTAAGAAGAGGAAACGTGTATTTGTGAAAGTTTTCTCAATAGAATTAGTTTCCACAAAGGCAGACATAGGACTGGAGTGTGCAAATAACTTATAATGGGAGAGTGTAAACAGGTTAACTTCGTTGGAATGGTGAATCTCCAAAAGGTAGTGGAGAACTGGTGGGATAAGCAAAAAAAAAAAAAAAAAAAAAAAAAAAAAAAATCAGTAAATGGTCTTAAATGTCAGGTTGAAAAATGTGGCATGAGAGAAGTGGTGGCAAAGATAGATTGGATTCTGATGCTTAAAACAAGTATTATGGTTGAATATATATATTTATTAGTTTTCCTGTTGGTGTGGACATAATAGGATGTATTCCTTAGTCTATCATAGAACAGTAGGAAAGGGATGGATTCCCATGGTTATTTGGTTCACCTGTCAATCTAGTCAGAATTAAATAGAGCTCATTTCTGATACATGGATATTGTTTTACTGGAGACCACAACTAATTCTCCAAGAAATGAGATTCTCTTCATTTCTTGCTTAATCCATTTCAATGAAAACAACCTTGACATTCAGAGAGCTTTCTTATCACTTTTTTTGTCTTCCTTAAATTTTATTTTATTTTTTAAGAAACAGAGTCTCACTATGTTGCATAGGCCAGCCTCAAACTCTTGGGCTCAAGTGATCCTCCCGTTTCAGCCTCTTGAGTCGCTGGGAATACAGGAACATACCATTGTGCCTGGCAAGTTTTAATTATTTACTTAAAAAAAAATCTGATTTGGGATATAAAAACAACCAGTTGAAACGGTTACGTTTTAATCACATTTGGTACTCATGACACTGTGGATTCTTGAAAATTGTTTCTCTTTTTTGCCCTCTGTCCTCTAGCTTGTGTTTTTTGATGCAATATATAAGAACTTATTAGTTCTGTATAGTGCTCTAAAAGAACTCATGCCTCCCCAGATATTGTGATGAGTGACGGTCACGTATGCTTGAAGTCAGTCCTATTATTGAAGAACCTTCTTTGACACAGAGAACAAAGGGAGCCGAAAGCTTGTTGTACCAAAACTGTAAAATTCTTGTGTGTCTGAATGGAGAGCTGTTGGTAAACAGCAGGCAAAATCTTTCCCGAAACTGTTCATTCCAAAGCGTACATCAAAGTGACAAGTAGAAATGATTTATATAGGCCACAGCAGTGAGGCTTCTGCATCAGACCTACTTTAATGACAGCACCCAAAGCAATCAAAACAAGCCACTTTTTAGTACATTTTAATAAGTACTTCACAGATATGGAAGTTCCCTCTCTTCCCTTCCCTTGGGGACAATTCACACTTACAGCTAATTTCTCATTGAGCACTTGATGCTTGTCAGAGAAAAAGGAAGAAAAAGAATAGAGGGAGAAGGAGGAGGAAAAGGAAAAGGAGAAGAAGGAGGAGGAGGAGAGGAAGGAGAAGGAGGAGAGACCAATTGACTAGAGGTTAGATTAAAAAAACCTGAAAGTAAATTTGTCACCATTATTTTTTCTTTAGGGACAGCAGAGGTCTGGAGGAAACATTTTTAGGCATACATAATATTACAGTTAAAATACAACTATAGACCTACAAAACAGTTTTCTGTTTTGACTCATACCTCAGTAATAGTTCGTTTTCTTAGCCTGAAGATATTTCCATCAGGACATATGCGGTAATTTTTTCTTTTTTCGCAATATTTTGTTAGAACATATTTCTGTGATACGTTTGTTTCTTTGTTTTGTTATTTCATACAATCCTAACTTTAAGATGATACCTGGGCTAGGCGCAGGGGCTCATGCCTGTAGCCACGGCACTTTGGGGGGCCGAAGTGGGAGATTTGCTTGAGGCCAGGAGTTCAAGATCAGTCTGGGCAACATAGTGAGACCTTGTCTCTATAAAAAAAATGTAATAAGATAAAATAAAATCAAGATAATATCTGAAATCTGAACAAAATCAACACTACTGGATTATTTTCCCTCAATTTTTAAAAATAGTAAACATTTTAAAAGCAGCTTCCTATTATTTTAACCTGATCTTTGTAAGTTTGGATTTATAATTTCTGCTTTTTATTATTTTTTTAAATTGACAAAAATTGTGTATATTTATGGTATGCCACATGATGTGTTGAGATATGTATACATTGTAGAATGGCTAAATTGAATTATTCAACTTTGTTTTTTTTGAGACAGAGTCTCAATCTCTTGCCCAGGCTAAAGTGCAGTGGCATGATCGTGGCTCACTGTAACTTGTACCTCCCAGACTCAAGTGATTCTCTTGCCTCAGCCTCCTAAGTAGTCTGGGATTACAGGCACCCGTCACAATGCCTGGTTAATTTTTGTAATTTTAGTAGAGACAGGATTTCGCCATGTTGGCCAGGATGGTCTCAAACTCCTGGAATAAAGTGATCTGCCCGCCTCAGCCTCCCAAAGTGCTAGGATTACAAGTGTGAGCCACCACCTTAATTATTCAATATTTGCATTACCTTACATATTTAGCATTTATTTATAGTAAGAACACTTAAAGTTTACTCTCTTGGCAATTTTTAAGTATACAGTACATTATTGTTAGCTATGGTCACCATGTTGTGTAATGGATCTCTTGAACTTATTCCTACTGTCTAACTGACATTTTGTATCTTTTCACTATCTCCCCACTTCCCTGGCCCCACCCCAGGCCCTGGTAACAATCATTCTACTTTCTGCGTCTGTGAGACTTTTTTAGATTCCACATACAAGTGAGATCATGTGGTGTTTGTCTTTCTGTGCCTGGCGTATTTCACGTCAGCATAATGTTCTCCAGGTTTATCCATGTTGTCACACACGTTTCTGCTCTTTATCAATGAAGAATTGTCATTAGTGTGTCCTGTGTGTTTGCGAGATGTGCACACATCATATAGGCGTGGTCCTGAGGCAGGAGAATAGGGTCTGGAGGCAGGGAACTTAAGGCAAGTTGGTGCTGACTTCCTAAAGCTGAACCAAAAGGAAAAACCCCATCTCCCCACACCAGAGTAGCAGAGGATCAAAGGCTACTCTCCCTGCAACCCTCCCCAGTCCACCAGGGCTCAGATGGAAAGGAAAGTGCCCTGGATTGGCATGGGCCAAGTATGGACCATCCCGTCATCTGCATAGGGTGCCAATTCACCGCAGCCTTTAGCCACGGACCAAATCCGCCATCCAGATAAGGGGGAGCCGATAGGCACCTCAAAAGGAGTAATTAAAACCCAGAAAACTTTGTAACTGGGCCCTTGAACCGCTTGCTGGGGCCCATTCCCACCCTGTGGAGTGCTTTCTTGCTTTAATAAATCCCCGCTTTTGCTGTTTCATTCCTGTGGTTTATTCCTTTGTTATTAACACTTGTTTGTGTGTTTTGTTCAATTCTTTGTTCCAAACGCCAAGGACCTCATGGCCTGTCCTTCCGGTAACAGTCCCGAATACTCGAAGTTCCCAACTTTCCAAATCTCCTGTGTTAAGACGGAAAGCCAAGTCCTACATTGATTATGAAATAAACCCCCAAGACACCCAAGGTAATATGCTGATGGGAACAATGTAATGGGCTCTAACAACCTACATATACTTCAGGTGTGATGTGCTTCCCTCCAGTGAGGGAAGTAGGCAAAATTGAGCAAAAAAAAAGTAATCCATTTCTCATCTCTTCTTATCCACAAGATCAATTTTTTTCAGTAGATTTTGTTTCAAAGTTTTGGTTGCTTTTATTTCTTGGTGGGAAAGGGAGTCAGTCTTTGGATTGAATGGAGTTGGGCTGTCCATAATTCGCTATAATTTTTAGTAAATGGTATATTGGCCCTTAACTGCACTGCATGTCAGGTCAATGACATGGAAAGTCATTTAGGTAAATGTTTTGCCTTAGCACATTCAGGATTTTCCTACATAAATACCATCTCCTAGTGTTTTCTTCCCTTGTGGTTGGAAAGTTCTTGAGATGTCTTTGGGTTTACCAGTCAATTTTGTGTGATGGGGAGAAGATGGAGGAAACTAGCAATTTGGGTCAAAGCCCCAGTGATTATGGAAATGATACTGTTTTTAGTTGTACTTAAAAAAAACAACAAAAACAAAACATTTCATTGAGAATTCAGGGACAGCCCGTCAAGTCTTCATAGTGAAAAGCATAGGAGATAACTGCAGAAAGAGTTGGAGTGTTGTTAGAAGTGATGCCGACAGGGAGTAAGAGTTTAAGGGTAAACTGGAGGCAGATGAGAATAAATTGCTAAGTGAAAAACATAAATATCTTGGGTAAGCTTTCTAAGTTGGAAATAGACAAACTAGAGAGATTTTTTTTCTTAGCAGATTTTAGGCATCTTTTCATTCATTCATGTTGACTTTCTCCTTTTTCCATGTAAAATATGTGGAAATGTGTAAGCATATAGAGGCAACAGATTATAATGGTAAAAAGCATGGTACAGGGCAGTGGTTCTCAAAGTGTGATCCCTGGGCCAGCAGTGATGCTAACATCACTGGAAATGTGTTAAGAATGCGGATTCTCAGGCCCTATTCCAGACTACTGAATCAGCAATTTTGGGAGTAGGGGGCACTAATCTGTGTGCTGGCTAAACATCTCCAGGTGAATCCAATATATAAACATTCACGAGTCACTGGTCTAATTATTGTGAGCATGACATCTGGAGCCAGATGGGTGAATTAGGTCAATTTATTTTTTGGGCTGTTTGATTCCTATCTGTAAAATGGAAACAGTACCAAACTTACAGTGTTATAATAAAGATTAAATAAGCTAAAGTATGTAAAATCCTTAGCATAATGCCTGGCCACTGTAAGTGCTGTATAAATGTAATAATAATAATACTTTTTACTGGTTTTATTTTTTCACAGGCTACGTTTCATAATTGATAGTAAGCCTTTGTGTTTACCAAAACAAAACAAAACAAAAAACAAAAACGACGAAACGACTTTTCTCCTAATATCTTAGAGTTATTTTCCTTGGCTCAAGGCAGTATTTCTCACCATGTGTTCCATGGATCATTTGTATCAGAATCACCTGAGAATGCAGATGCTAAAGTCTCACCCAGATCAAAAATTCGAATTCTTTGGTGATACTTCTGCATCCAGAAATTTCAAAACCATTACTCTTGGATAACAAAGACTATAATCTTCATTTTGCAAATGAGCACATGAGACACAGGGGATAACATACTTAGAGAAAGCCAGTCTCAGTCGACTCAGGAGTAAGAACTGGATTTCTGATTTTGTGTTATATTAAAAAACTATATTGTCTGTAGTTTTATTTACATTATCAGAAATTTGACCAGAGTTGTGCTACTTTGTTTACTGAGATCCATTATTATTTAATCTAAAAATAACCTTTACCTTATAAATCTGGGAGGACAAGAACAATGAGTTCCTGGTAAATATGCATAGACTATGATTCACACTTAGCTGTAATTATTCCAGTTGTGGATTGTGTATCTGAACAGAACTCCTATTTTCTAGATGCAGAGAAAGGGCTCAGGAGGTTGAAAAAATTGTCAAGAGTCACACGATTAGAAAATGGTAGAACCAGTTAGAGCTGAGTCTCTCAATGGCCAATCCAGTGCCCTTTCACCACGTCCTGTAGTCTTAATCCTTGCTTATTTAAATGATTTAAAGCTGCATTTAAATATTTTTTAGAACTCAACCTATACTGCTCACATAAAATATGATTTCAGTAGTTTGTGACCTTTATTTTATTTAAAGATATGTTAATGTCACATCTTCCTCTTTATAATAGTGATAAATCAATCATATAAAGACAACTAATAACCCATATGTCCATTACATACTGGTTTTTCATCAGTGCAAATTTGGTTGTTCTAAAGCAATTAGATTGACTTTTCAGGCTGTGTTGAAAAACTCCTTGGGCTTTTCCACCCAGGGTCATAGGTCATGTACCCATAGTTCTATTAAAATACAATAAAGCTCCTACACAGTATAAATGTTCATTTAGACAACTTAGCTCTTAATTTTGATGAATGCATAGGGATATTTATTTCTATCTACAAAGCATGCTTCTATAATTAGGGGAGGGAGATAATCATCCCTGCCCCACTTCCTGTCTTATCTTATAAAATGATTTTCCTTTGTGTCAATTGTTGGTTCTATTCTTATTACATATGACCGTTAGCATATTGCATTTATTTTTTTCCACTTGCCTTTCCTGCTAAGGATACAATATTTGTATTCTTAGCGCATCCATTCACTACTCCCTCTACTTAAGGTAAGTTTCTTCCCATCTTACACTTATCTGGTTCACTACTATGTACTACCTAGGCAGTTACTCCTCATTCTTAGGGTTTCAGCTCAATTGTCACCTCCTCATAGTCTTTCTTTCCTTTATCTCTTTATATATGTTCTCTGCTCCCGTACCTTGCATCCTTTATCACTTCGCAGTGTTTATTTCTTCATGGTACTTATCACAACACGCTATTGTCTTATTTATTTGTTTGCATTTTTATCTCTAGCTCTCTCTCTCTACTCACTTGGCTGTAAGAGCCACGTAGACAGAAGATGTGCCTATTTTGTCCCAGTACCAAGCACAATACTTGATACATAGTAGAGGCTCAATGAACATTGGTTGAATGAATGAATATGTCTTATGCAAGATGGTGTAGAATTTTGTAGTCTGCTTTGAGGAGTGCGTGTGTGTGGGAGTGTGTGTGTCAAAACTTGATCCCTTAAAAGAACCTCTTTTGGATTATTTTCTTTATTGATAGACACTAACATAGACATAGGATTATCTACCCACTCAGTTACCTTGATTCCAGACCTATTAAATGGACCAGAACTCCTAGAGCATTTGGAACTTTGTGCCTTATCTTGCATGGACCTAGATTTCCTGGCACTCTGGACTGCAATGGACTGTCTTCTAGAGCTTGCACTCTAGGGTAGCCTCTGGCCACGGGTGGCTAGTGAGCACTTTAAATATGGCTAGTGTGAAGTGCCTTGTGCTGTGAGTGTAAAATACACATCAGATTTTGAAGACTTAGTTTAAAAAGTGTAAAATATATCATTAATACTTTTACATTGTTTACTTATTGAAATGATAAAAATTTGGATATATTGGGTTACATAAAATTTATTATTAAAATTGATTTCACTCTTTTTCTTTTTACTATCTTAATGTGCTATTTGAACATTTGAAATTATTTATAAGGATCCTAGTTCTGGTTCACATTGTATTTCTATTGGGCAGTGCTGTTCTAGATCCAACTAGCTCATCCCAGCTGTTTGGCAATGTAGGTTGAAGGGGATTCATTGAAGGGAATACTAGAATTGCAAGAGTCTCTCCTAGTCTGCATCTTTCTCATTAGATTACCAATCCTTGGGAAAGGATTGGTACCCTGGGAGACTAGCTCAGGTGCCTCCCCAGTACAACCTCAATGTGAAATCCCGAGGCCCACACACAGTTTGTGTCCCAAGACACAGAAATTTTAAATGTCTTGCCAGTGGTCATATATCTTCCTTTAAAATAAAGCTAGAACCAGAATCCAGGTCTTTTGATTGTGCTTAGTTCATTTGATTACTTACAGAAGGATCTACTAATACAATTATGTCTTCTTTTTTAAGTTAGATACTAGAGGATTTTAAAGAATTGTTAATAAGTTATGTAGGTTCTCTAAAAGGATCAATGAATGAGGAAATTATGCTTCGGCCTTTAGATGGTTAAGTAAATGGAATACCATAGTGTATTCTTTGATACATTAAATAAGCAGAAACTCTTTCTGTTATTATTGCCACCCATACTGTGGCAGAGCACTAAACTGGGATGACCTTTACTTAGCATAGGAGCATACATTGCAAAGCAAAATTTAAACAAAAAGTCGGATATGAACATGAAATCTACTTGTAAGTAAATACAAGTCTAATAACCACTCTTTGCATAACTATAAAAACTCATTTGGAGACCAACCACTGCGGTTTGAAAAACTGGTTGCTGTGTCTTCTTCCAAAAACTCTCATCACTGGTGTGTCAGGCAGACTTCTCTTCTTGGGTGAGGAGATTGATTTTTAAGTTAGCTTCATCATCATGATCTTCCCGTTCATTCACTAATTTAGCAACTATTTAGTCAAAGCCTACTATGTGCCAGGTAGTGTTCTGGGTGCTCAAGGTACCTCAGTGACCAATGCAGACAAAGATTTTTGCCCTTTTGGAGCTTACATTCCAGTCCTTAAGTATTTTCTCAATAGGAAGGATGACATGAAATAGTACAGTGAATCTAAGCAGTGCCTGCTTAGAATGCCATGAGGGACATTTTTGTTAGTTGGGAATTAAAGTAAGTTGGAGATTTTCTATTTGTGTCTTTCTTGGGGAATTTGAAAATAGAGGTGCATATGGAAAGTGGAGCTAGCTGCGCAAAACACTACTTTTCTGGTACCAGTCTACTTTTGGAGTGTCAGAAGACAAATTCTCTAATGAGCGTCAAAACATCAATTAGATTGTGTTAAGAAATTTACCAATAATTTGGGGGACTTGGCATACTTGCTCAGTTCTTCTTTCTTCTGCTGGGATATCCCAACCTTTCGCTAAATAGAAGTCTTAGTTCTTATCTCTTAATTCCAGGAACTCCCAGTCAGGACGATTTCCCTTCTCACTCAACACAGGCTCCTTCTCATTCTCCCACAACTCATGAGTCCTTCCCCTTGCTCTCTCCCTTACACATCTTTACTTGCATACATTTTACAGGTTCCCCTCCATTCTGGCCCCCAAGCAGAGATTCCTTAAATATGACTTTTTTTTTCTCTCCTTAAAGCACAGCTGGCAGATTTCTCCATTACTCCCTCAGCTAAGATGAGCCTAGACAAGTATGTTTTAATCATTTCTTTAACTGACAACAAGGAAGATGATTTGATAATTTGCCTAAAATGAGCAGATGCTCAGGAGGACACGTCTCCATCCTATGTCCCTTCTGTCCAATTTCACCTAGAAATGAAAACTACTCCCTTCTCCCTCTTTTCCAGGCAAAAGGCTGATTTAACTAAGCATGCGAGACGCCAACACCCTCCTCCTCAGTACGTCCAAGTTTCCTTCGCTCTGAGCCACCGAATCTCTGCTTCTCCCCCCTCTCCCGCCCACCCTACGCCACCCACGCAGGTTTCCAAGTCATCCGGAACGCGAGTGGGTGCGAGGACTCGGCAGGCTGCCTCCCGCGCCCCCACCGCCCGCGGGCCGCCTCGGGTTCAGCACTGGACAGCTCCCCCCCCCCCCCCCCCCCGGCCCCACAAATGGCAGTCGGCTGATTGACAGAGGAGCCGACCAAACAGGGGATAAGACGACTTGCAGCCGCCCTACAAGGGTTTGGTTGCGGCCAAGCTGCCTCTTTAAACTGGCTTTCCTCCCCCGAGGAGGGAGCAGGGAGAGAGGCTGGAGTGTGGTTTGCGGCCAAACCTAAAGGCTGCAATTAACCAGCCGCCCGGCCTTCGCTACTCCGGAGAGACGAACGTCTTAAAGGACGTCTTCGCTCCTCGGGAGTCGCGGCTGCGCTTGCGGTGCGGGTCTGGGTGCGCGCCCCGCGCCTCCGGGCGAAGCGGTCGAGGAGGAGCCAGAGCCGGGAGGCGGGAACGACCTGCGGCGGGTGAGACTATGGAGCAGCGTCTTCGGCGGCCGCGGCGGCAGCAGCAGCAGCAGCAGCAGCTTCTGAACGCGCCTCAATGAGAGCGGCGGTGGCGGCAGCCGGGCCGAGAGACGGACTCGGGCTGACTCCAGCCGCTGGGAGCGCGAGGCCATGTAACCCGCTCGGCTCCAGGCTGCGAGGTGCGTAATCCCCAGCCGGCCCCTCGCGCAGCGGGCACGGCCAGCGCTGCCACAGGTGACTTGATTTCTGCGACGGTAGCTTAGCCACCCGGGGCCAATCTCGAAACATTCTTATTTTCTAGTCCTTTGGACTGGGTGCCATCTGGAGAAGGGGGAAGACTCCTCGAAAAAGTCTGACTGTTGAGAAACTGACGATCCAAATTTAAAAAGTGATTCCCCCCACCGCCCCCCGTTCCCTCCTCTTCTCTCTGCGAGGCAGATGGGAGCCATGGCTTATCCCTTACTCCTCTGCCTCCTGCTCGCTCAGCTGGGATTGGGAGCTGTTGGCGCCAGCCGCGACCCCCAAGGACCGCCGGATTCCCCTCGAGAGAGGACCCCGAGGGGGAAGCCGCACGCCCAGCAGCCGGCTCGAGCCTCTGCCTCGGACTCCTCGGCTCCCTGGAGCCGCTCCACCGATGGCACCATCTTGGCGCAGAAACTCGCCGAGGAGGTGCCCATGGACGTGGCCTCTTACCTCTACACCGGGGACTCCCACCAGCTGAAGCGAGCCAACTGCTCCGGCCGCTACGAGTTGGCGGGCCTGCCGGGGAAGTGGCCAGCCCTGGCCAGCGCGCATCCCTCCTTGCACGGGGCGCTGGACATACTGACACACGCCACCAACTTCCTCAACGTGATGCTGCAGAGCAATAAGTCGCGGGAGCAGAACTTGCAGGACGACCTGGACTGGTACCAGGCGCTGGTGCGGAGCCTTCTGGTGGGCGAGCCCAGCATCTCCCGGGCAGCCATCACCTTCAGCACCGAGTCGCTGTCCGCGCCGGCCCCACAGGTCTTCCTCCAGGCCACGCGCGAGGAGAGCCGCATCCTGCTCCAAGACCTGTCCTCCTCCGCACCCCACCTGGCCAACGCCACCCTGGAGACGGAGTGGTTCCACGGCCTCCGGCGCAGGTGGAGGTCCCACTTACACCGCCGCGGCCCCAATCAGGGGCCCCGGGGCCTGGGCCACAGCTGGCGGCGCAAGGACGGGCTCGGCGGGGACAAGAGCCACGTCAAGTGGTCTCCGCCTTATCTGGAGTGCGAGAACGGGAGTTACAAGCCCGGGTGGCTGGTTACTCTTTCCTCTGCCTTGTACGGGTGGCAGCCTAACCTGGTCCCGGAATTCAGGTAGGGAGGGCCGGGGGGCAGGGGGGAAGGCAAAAGCGAAGCTTTCCTTCCGGTCTTGCGGGTGGGTGCACGTGTGGGGAAGGAGCCCTTGGCTGTGACACGAACGCTTCTCACCCTCAGAGCAGAGACCCGGGCTGAGGGACGCCCCACGCGGGCGCGGGGGCTTGGGGGCGAGAAGCGCCCCACGCCCGTCAGCTTCCGGCGCTCGGGGAAAGCCATTCATTCTCTCGGACCAGTTTCCCCGCACGGGGCGAGGGACAGGCAGCCCTTGGCAGGACGGAGACACCCCCGCTGCTCTGTGCTTCCCTCCAATTGTCGGGAGAGCAGGGAGGGGCGTTCCCCACTGGGGGCGATGCGACAACTTGGCGAGCGCCGGGTGTGTCCGCGGAGTGGCAAGCCTCACATGAGAGGCGAAAAGGGAGCAGGAGGAACAGAGATTTCCTTGTTTCTGCCACTTTGGGGTAGCCTCTGCCTGCTTCCTACGTGTGCAGTTGGGGGCACCGGTCTGTTGTTAGTCAGAGCTTATAATTAAAACTGTGCCATCTCCTCGCAGTTCCGGCCCCTCAGCGGTGAGTCAGTCCCAGCAGCTAGCTGTCTCTGGGATCCAGACTTTGCAGTTTGGTCAGGGTGCTCCTTCTACCGGTCTCCCCTCTCCCCGCAATTGATCTTTCCTTCCTTGGTGGGCTTTTCCTCCTCTTCCCTGTCTTAGGCATACCTAAGGGTTCTCCAGCCCTTCACACACTCACATGATTTGTAAATGGACCTAGTTATATTCGGGAGCGAGGCATCAGCTGTGGCTGAATTCACTCAAGGAGACTGGAGGAAACTTAAGGGAGTCTGTATTTCCTGTCTCAAACTATAGCATTTGAGGGAAGCAGAGAATTTGCAAATTAACAGGTTTTAACTTCTGCCTGGGGAAGTGCCTGACCTTTGAGATGGGGAATTTCTAGAAGCAACCTTTAAGAGTAGATGTGAGGAAAGAACTGAAAGAGTAGATACACCAAAGAGGGCTTAGGAGAGGGCCCAAGATGGCCTGAGATCTTCCCTTAGTCCCATGAGGGAAGGCTCTGGAAAGAGGGTCTTGGGGGCTGAGGTTGCTTCTGTACTTTTTGGGAACCTGGGCAAGAGTGAGAAACCTTTGCGTGTGGATTATTTATTTATTTTTTAAATACCCTGGCACAGCAAGGACAGGATGCTGACCTGCTGAAAGATGCCAGATCAAGTACTGGGTGGGCAAGTGGGGAAGGTCAGAAGGCTTGTTTGTCTTGGTACTGCCATTTACTGCTGAATGACCTCAAGCAAGTTGCTTAACCTCTCTGGGCCTCAGCTACTTATCTGTCCAGTGAGGGAGTTGAACTAGACAGTCTCTAGGGAGCCATCCAGTTATCAAGTTCTGTAGCTTTTAATGTTGGCAACACTTGCGAAGGCATAACGGATAATAACCCCCTTTGTCTGATTCTGTATGATCATATTAAGTGCATGTGTGTGTGTCTTTGTATGTGTTTCTCTTTTAAAGGTCTTGTCTCAAACCAGACTAACTCTTTTCTACTTTCAAGATAATCTCATTTCCTCCTAATTCCTGCAGGATCCTATTAGTAAGAGCTGAGCCCAGCTTTGAATCTTTGCCATGCTGTTTGTTCAGAAGAGGAAAGACCAGCAGATGCTATTCACTGCCAGCAAACTGTTTGTAGCCTTTAAATGAGTCTTTTTAGGGAGCCCCAAGTCCCAGGATTTATCTGTCTTTTTCATCTAACATTCACTTTATGTCAGGCTCTGTGCTAACTGCTTTGCATGCGTTGTCTTGATTAGCCCTTACAACAACCTTATGAATTAGGTTTTATTATTTTCCCTATTTTACAGAAAAGGAATCTAAAGCCCAGAGAGGTTCAGCTTCTTGCCTAAGATTGCACAGCAGTAAAATAGCAGAGCCAGGATTTAAGCCCACTTCATACTTCATATCATATGTACCACCATTCCAAACTCTGTTCTATGAAGGTGTCCTAGGGGTTGCTATAAACAATGTAGTTACTGTGTAAAATATATGTATTTTCAAGGGCCACTGTGGAACTGAGGATGAAAACCATTCGTTTTCAGAATTATCTCTCTTAATCATATGGATCAGAAAGCATAGGTTGCCTAAATGAACTCAGTGCCTTCTGGCAGCCAAGTTGAAAGGCTGAGGACACAAAGAGTCTCAGGTTGAGAGGGCTCAGACACTCCCTGTTTTTTCACTCTGTTTAGAAAATAGTTTGTTTCTTTAAGTGCCCTTATAGACAAAGATGGTATTCTTCAGCCAAGGCACACAGCCAGCCATTTAGTGTCTGGCTCTCTATAGAAGCTGGCTTGTTTCAGTAGAATCACAAGGTAAGTGCTCCCCTGTGAGTGCTTCAGCCCCATATCCTGTGCCCTTCAAATGCTGTATTGAGGGTCCACACAGTAGAAACCAGAAGAAAGTCTTACAGGCATCAGATAGTTCCACTTGTTGTCTCATAGATGAAGAAACAGAACTATAAAGTGACGTGTCCAAAAATCATGTATCAAGTTTGTAGTAACAACAGAAATGGGATCCAGGCCTTCTGCCTCTGGTTTATCCTATACTTGATAAATATATACCTAATGCAGGTATCTGTGGCTCTCTGGACCTCTGTATACAACCTGTGTTGGGGACATACTTTATTCTCTATCATTACTTATGACAACCAAAAAAATTAGCCCATAGAAAATAGCTGTCACTTAAAAAAGAGATTACATAGTTAATTTCATATATTGAGATAATATTAAATGGGCCCTTTCTGTATACCTTCATACTCATAAAAGGAAAAGGTTTTTTGTTGATGATATTTTATCATCTAAGATATGCATTCTAAAATTCTACAAAATAGGTGAACAGTATTTGGCAGGTATGGTAGTAAGGTGAACCTCAAATGAATTTTTGGTAAACCAGATTAGGAGCCTTGATCATGATTTGAAATAGTCTTTTAAACATGTGAAGTGTTATTTGCAAAAAGTTTTATGTATAACAGAAAATCCATTGATAATGGTTTACTTATGAAAGAGAAAAGGAGAAAAAACTTTTAGTTAAGATTAGTTAATATTTTCCCAGGTCTTACTTACAAGATTCAGACATTTAAATTAATGTAAATTAAATTACATTTTATTTTTAGATAATATAAATCCAAAGCATGAACTTTAAAGTAATATGTAGAACTTCTTATAAGAAGTTGAACATAAAAATATCTTCTTATATTGCTGTTTATCACTGTAAAACAATCTCTCAGAATAAATTCTATTCCCTTGTGTTTCAGAATGACACAAGTATCTTAAAATTTAAGACCCAGCATAATACACATATGGGAAGAGAAGTTTATGGCTCATTTTTTGTCTTTGAAAAAATGGCACTCATTTCTCTTAACTAAGAATTTCTTGAGTCTTTTGTTACATATCTATAGTATAAACACTTGGTTCTCATTTTTCATCCTAGCAAAAAAGAGAGAGTAATAATTTAAGATATACCCTGAAAATATTTTTACTTTTAACATTAGGTTTGTAATATCCTTGAAGCATTTTTTTTCCTTAAAGCTAGGGTTCTTTTGCTTGCATAATGATTTTTCTTCATGGAACTTAAAATACTATGGAGTTGGATCCCATTCTGTTGAATGCATAGATAGCTCTCTGGTGGTGGTTGGAATCTTTCAGTGCCTAGGATGGTTAGCAGGTACTTAAGGGTTTGTTGAATTTTAAAGAAGGTGAGTTTCTTTAAAATTCCTTTGAAGAATTAATTCTCAATTAGCCTGAGAGGGAATTTGGAATTCCTTTGGTTTCTCCTCATTTTATAGTTGAGGAAGCTGGTACCCAAATAGCTAAAGGAATTTGCTAGAAGTGGAATAGCTCTTTTGTGGTGGGTGGGAATTAAGGGAAACCAATACTTATTGAGCATCTACTATACATTAGATACTTATAATTTCAGTGCATTTAATTCTTAGAACTCTCAGGTAGCAACCAGTTCAGAAAAGTTGAGCAACTTGCCCATGCTAATGTAGCTAGTAAATGAAGGAGCTAAAATAAAATTTAGATCTGTCTAGCTATGAAGCCTGTGTAGTCTTTCCACCATCCTGTGCTGATTTCTATCTCTTGATTCCCCAATTTTGTCATTAAAAATGTGTAAGATGATATTGGCTTGAATTAAGTAATATACTTTGATATACCAGTGATATACACTTACTCTTTTTGGGCCAACAATGCAACCAAGTATGTTGTACAGTGAGAAGAGTATTCAATTTGAGGCGGAACTTTGCCTCAAGTCTCAGTTTTGTCTCTGACTGGCTGTAATACCTGTCTGGAAATCAGTTTCTGCATAATACAAATGTGGAAATAGACTTGATGATTTCCGTATACCTCTTAATTGGCCTATCCACATGGTCAACAAATACGTTTTGGAAACAGGGCTGATACACATAAATCCAGTACCTTGTGGAAATGATATGGGAGAGTCACATGCAGAGGAAGAGGAAACCAAGTGAATGTTAGACCTGGTATTTGGTTAAGAAAAAAAAAAAGAAAGAAAAGTCAATAGGGAGATAAAGGAAAGATCACAATAGTGTGGAAATCTCTTTTTAGAAACTAACGAACATTAGTGTTACTGATTCACTGACTGCCTGAGTGCTCACTTCACTTTCTTTCCCTCACACAAGACACCCACACACCTCCTTCAGTGATTCTATTACAGATTTCTGCTTTCAACAAAAGAGGGCAATTCACACAGTGTAAGAAAAATGACCATCTTACTCTAGGCCAAACATATCCCATGTCTTTCTTATAGGAGCTGAAAATGATGAGTAGGCTTACCTACAGGAATAGCCGAGAGGTGTTTGCCTGGGTTATAGATTAAAAGGTTTTCAGATGAACTTCTGCTGTGGAGGCTTAAGTCTCAGTTACATCATCTTTAAGCTATGAAGAGTAATGTGTATCTCCTTTGAAATTCTGTAAAAACTAAATGAAGAACTGTCATCACATAGGAAGTTTAGTAAATATTTTTGTATTGTAGCTTCTGTCTTCCCAAATACTATCCTCAGCTGGCCATAACTGTCTTCATTTACTAGTATTAAAGTCATTTGACTTATAGTAATTTGTAACTTATATGGAGGTTTAGTTTTGTTTCTAATCATTATGAAGGCTTGTGATGGCAATGGGTCATGGTAGAAATACTGGCCTTAGAAACAGAAGATGTTGGTACAAGCCTGGACTATATCTTTGACTTAGGGTGTTACCAGAGGCAGGAGTTGCCTCTTTAATTTTCAGTTTCTTCAACTGTAAATTGAGGAGGTTGGACAAGATGACTCCTTATAACCCTGAAGGTCCATGATTATGCACATCATTCAATATGTCACTCTATTTTATTTATTTCTTTTTTTGAGACAGGATCTCACTCTGTTGCCCAGGCTGGAGTGCAGTGGCACGATCTCAGGTCACTCCATCCTCAACCTCCCAGGCTCAAGTGATCCTCCCAGCTCAGCTTCCCGGGTAGCCAGGACTACAGGCCCGAGCCACCATGCTTGGCTATCTTTTTCAGTTTTAGTAGAGATGGGGTTTTGCCATGTTGCCCAGGCTGGTCTTGAACTCCTGGGCTCAGGTGATCCACCTGCCTCGGCTTCCCAAAGTGTTGAGATTACAGGTATGAGCCATCATACCTAGCCCAATGCGTTGCTTTAACTTGTAAAGTTTTATGTGATTCACTGCTGAAATCAGTTAATGAATGCTATATAAATGCAGAACATGTTCGTATGTTCCATGCCTTACTTTATAATGATCATTTACTCACAGAATATTTACAGAAAGTCCTATCAATGTACAATGAGTTAAGTACATAAACTAATAATGGAAATGAGAACTCCATTTCAAAATAAGAATAAGCATAATCTGAGTTTACAGGACTTAAGACCTCCTGATTTACTTGGAGTCAACATGAAGTTTCTTCGTAGATTTCTAGACCAAGGGCCTCAGTATACCTCTATAATTTCTCTCAAGAGAATACATGTTTCGACATTTGGAAGCTCCCTACTTACTTTTTAAAAACAACCTGTTTTCAATTTGCCTCTGTAGTTGGCTTTAAAATTTCAAAAACGGGTTATATGTTGTGGTGTAGCAATGGTACAGGATTGTCCTCCCATTTTCTAGAATATGCATTTGGAAGTAGAAAGGGGATTTCCCAAACTGCAAAATAAATTACAAGAGTTATGCTTACTGTCTGGAGAGATAACTGAGGCTCTCACTACACTGATTTTCCAGCCTCAACTTCTGGATAAGCCAAATGTTACTTTCAACTCCAGAAAGGCAGCAGTTTGTTGCACATGGTTCAGATTTTAAGGCTACCCTTTTTCAGTCTTAAGAGTGCTGTTGGATTCAATATACACTGCATTTTATGATTACATTGTAATATACTGTGATGCCAAGGCGTATGTTGTTGATGCTATTTTGCACTTGGTTGGTGCAGAAGCATTAGGCCCTGGCTGTTTTCTCTGTTCAGTTCTCATTTGGTGTTCAAAGAGTTATTTATGCAGAATTACTAAGATAGCACATTGGGATTTTGATAACTTTGGCAGCTTGATGGCTGTTATGTGCAAATAGGCAGTTCACTAGTACTGGGGCTATGCTCGGGAGAGTCTGCAGCCAGCAGCGTTGTGAAGCTTTTCCCAGCACAGCAATGTCATATGCATCAGTGGGGCTTGTTTTACTTGCTTTATCTGCTTTTCAGCTTTTGGTAATAAACTAAAATTTGTTTAGTAACAAACTAAAATTACACATAGCGTAATTTCCACTTTGGCTGGGCAATTATTCTCCTGAGTCTTTCTTCCTACAGGAAGAAAAACTTGACCTATACAAATATTTGGGTAGATGACTGTTCCATGAAATACTTCTTCCGTTTAGGAGAGGATTAATCCTCTTGGCTAAGTCTTTCACAGCTTCACCCCTCCACACCCTCCTCTTTCCTACAGTGCCAAATCTAGTATAGAAACCATGAGTGAATTTCTTTTTTATACCCAAGGATATTATTGAGTGCCTCAAAGCAATCATAGGATACATCTAGTTTTATTACTTTCATTATAGGTAGAGCTCAGAGGAAACACAAATTAGCTTAAATATAATCTGATCCCAAGGTAGTAAAGTTTATTTTTCCAAACAAAAATCCTGTTACCTCTCTTTTTGTACAAGGTGGCAGCTTCTGTCTCTATTCTCTTCCCTCACACAAAGTTGCTAATACTTCTATTTAATTGAGATCCAATTAATTTTTATTCATTTTAATATCTGTTATAATCTTCCTCATTTAATAAATATGACTAAAACAAGACAATGTAGGATTTTTAAAAACCTGTCCAATTGGCAAAGTACCCACTGTACCTATAGCTTAAAAGAAATCTTAGAGTTATGTAAGGTTTTGGTTTATTTATTTAGCTTTCTCACCATTTATGTGTTTTGTCCAATGTGTATGCCTTGTTACATTATCAGAGAAGAACTTGACACATGAGTTTCATCTGAGAAAGAAGGAATGGTATGATAGTAAAGAATAATATTGTATCAATTCTAATATGCACCATTTTTACATTTT
Organism: Symphalangus syndactylus; assembly: GCF_028878055.3. Classification (NCBI taxonomy): domain Eukaryota; kingdom Metazoa; phylum Chordata; class Mammalia; order Primates; family Hylobatidae; genus Symphalangus; species Symphalangus syndactylus. The sequence goes on from NC_072426.2 coordinate 66,289,924, forward strand.
GATGTCTTTCAAATTGAGATGTGTCTTACAATTGAGGGCATGTCATATTCAGTTGGCATTTCTTTTCTTTCGGTGGTACACAATATAACAAGGCATCTTACAATTAATGCCGTTTTATATTTGATGAAATGTGATATTAGGAAATGGGAAAATAAATTCCAGGGTCTCTTCAACTACAAAGTTCTATTATCATCTATAAAATATCAACTTGAAGCAAAATATTCATATATGGAAGCAAAATGTAGACCTTACTGCTGTATGTAAATTTTTTTATTTTTTATTTTCTTAGAAAGAGACAGGGTCCCACTCTGTTTCTCAGGCAGGAGTATAGTGTTGAGATTATAGCTCACTGCATTCCTAGGCTCAGGTGATCCTCCCACCTTAGCCTCCTAAGTAGCTGGGAGTACAGGCACATGCCACCATGCCTGGCTAATTTTTTAATTTTAATTTTTGTAGAGACACGGTCTTGCCTTGGCTTCCCAAAGTGCTGGGATTACAGGCCTGAGCCAGCACACTCAGCTCCTGCTGTATATAAATTAGATTGCTATTTGTCTTCGTAATAATTTTGTTTAAAATAGACAAGCTATACTAAAACATGTAACCACATTTTCTTTTTCATGTATGTGAAATACACAAAATACTGCGCTGGAAACTACAGCAACTTTTATTTTCTGAATAGGTAAAGTCAGAATTATCATAATTTTTCTCACATCATCTGGCAGTTTTTCCCTGATACTGTGGGAAAATGCCTAGGATAGTGAAAATAAAAGACCACTGACGGACTAATAATAGAAAAGAATAGATATGTCTCTCCTTTCTAAAGTGTGTAAAGGTTTCACAATGGAAGTTACTTCTTATGTAGCAATGTAACCAGTTTTGACCGATGAGATTAAAATGCAATTGTGAAGATAAGCATTTTTTTCTTTTTTTCCCGTCAATTGCTTGGAATAAAATGAAGAGTATGATTTTCCTCTTATCTGATGCCTCAGACCACTATGCTGAACAAGGTTTCTCAACCTTGGAACTACAGATATTTGGGACCAGATAGGCCTTTGCTGTGGGGGCTGTCTTATTCATTGTAAGATGTTCAGCAGCACCTCTGGCTTCTATCCATTAGATGCCAGTGGCAACACACCCTGCCAGTGTGAAAACCGAATGTGTCTACAGACATTGCCAAATATCCCCTGTGGGACAAAACTGCCTCTGGTTGAAAGCCACTAGTGTAGGGGAGCACATATGATACCTAAGGTATAAAATGCTACTCTGGGACTATCCCTATTTCAAGGGTTCTGTGTGTATGTGTACACGTATGTGTGTACATATATCTGTATGTGTGCATATATTTATGCTCATATATGCATTTGTCAGATTACATGTCTATTTATTTATTTAAAATATAAGATCGTTGTATATATAGAACCTGACACAAGTGAGAACTGAAACATTTTGATAGATCAATGAAATATGAATTAATTTACACTTGTATGTCATCAGGGCTCAAAAGAACATCTGACTAAATTTGTAGAATCTGTTGCTAAGCATGGTTTTACTACCTACATGGTTAGATGTTTAATATTTAAGGTTTCTAATAAAAAGATGAATTTTGAAAGGAAAACACTTGGCTGGACGTGGTGGCTCACGCCTGTAATCCCAGGACTTTGGGATGCAGAGGTGGATGGATCACGAGGTCAGGAGATCAACACCATCCTCGTTAACATGGTGAAACCCTGTCTCTACTAAAAATACAAAAAATTAGCCAGGCGCGGTGGCAGGCGCCTGTAGTCCCAGCTACTCCGGAGGCTGAGGCAGGACAATGGCATGAACCCAGGAGGTGGAGCTTGCAGTGAGCGGAGATCCCCACACTGCACTCCAGCCTGGGCGATAGAGAAAAAAAAATAAAAAATTCCGGGATATCCTTGTTAACTTTCTGTCTCATCAGCTCCACACCAAGCGGACCTAATAGACGTCTACAGAAATCTCTACCCCAAATAAACAGAATATACATTCTTCTCAGCACCACATCACACTTATTCCAAAATTGACCATGTAGTTGGAAGTAAAGCACTCCTCAGCAAATGTAAAAGAACAGATATTATAACAAACTGTCTCTCAGAACATAGTGCAATCAAACTAGAACTCAGGATTAAGAAACTCACTCAAATCGCTCAACTACATGGAAACTGAACAACCTGCTCCTGAATGACTACGGGTACATAACAAAATGAAGGCAGAAATAAAGATGTTCTTTGAAACCAATGAGAACAAAGACACAACATACCAGAATCTCTGGACACATTTAAAGCAGTGTGTAGAGGGAAATTCATAGCACTAAATGCCCACAAGAGAAAGCAGGAAAGGGCTGGGCGCGGTGGCTCAAGCCTGTAATCCCAGCACTTTGGGAGGCCAAGGCGGGCGGATCACGAGGTCAGGAGATTGAGACCATCCTGGCTAACACGGTGAAACCCCGTCTCTACTAAAAATACAAAAAATTAGCTGGGCGTATTGGCGGGCGCCTGTAGTCCCAGCTACTCAGGAGGCTGAGGCAGGAGAATGGCGTGAACCCGGGAGGCGGAGCTTGCAGTGGGCTGAGATCGCGCCACTGCACTCCAGCCTGGGGGACAGAGCAAGACTCTGTCTCAGAAAAAAAGAGAGAAAGCAGGAAAGATCTAAAATTGACACCCTAACATCACAATTAAAAGAACTAGAGAAGCAAGAGCAAACACATTCAAAAGCTAGCAGAAGGCAAGAAATAACTAAGATCAGAGCAGAACTGGAAGGAGATAGAGACACAAAAAACCCTTCAAAAAATTAATGAATCCAGGAGCTGGTTTTTTGAAAAGATCAACAAAATTGATAGACCATTAGCAAGACTAATAAAGAAGAAAAGAAAGAAGAATCAAATAGACACCATAAAAAGTGATAAAGGGGTTATCACCACCGATCCCACAGAAATACAAACTACCATCAGAGAATACTATAAACACCTCTATGCAAATAAACTAGAAAATCTAGAAGAAATGGATAAATTCCTTGACACATACACCCTCCCAAGACTAAACCAGGAAGAAGTTGAATCCCTGAATAGACCAATAACAAGCTCTGAAATTGAGGCAATAATTAACAGCCTACCAACCAAATAAAGTCCAGGACCAGATGGATTCACAGCCGAATTCTACCAGAGGTACAAGGAGGAGCCGGTACCATTCCTTCTGAAACTATTCCAATGGATAAAAAAAGAGAGAATCCTCTCTAACTCATTTTATGAGGCCAGCATCATCCTGATACCAAAGCTTGGCAGAGACACAACAAAAAAAGAGAATTTTAGACCAATATCCATGATGAACATCGATGCAAAAATCCTCAATAAAATACTGGCAAACCGAATCCAGCAGCACATCCAAAAGCTTATCCACCATGATCAAGTGGGCTTCATCCCTGGGATGCAAGGTTTTTTCAACATACACAAATCAATAAATGTAATCCAGCATATAAACAGAACCAAAGACAAAAACCACATGATTATCTCAACAGATGCAGAAAAGGCCTTCTACAATATTCAACAGCCCTTCATGCTAAAAAACTCTCAATAAATTAGGTATTGATGGGATGTATCTCAAAACAATAAGAGATATTTATGACAAACCCACAGCCAATATCATACTGAAGGGGCAAAAACTGGAAGCATTCCCTCTGAAAACTGGCACAAGACAGGGATGCCCTCTCCCACCACTCCTATTCAACATACTGTTGGAAGTTCTGGCCACGGCAATAAGGCAGGAGAAGGAAATAAAGGGTATTCAATTAGGAAAAGAGGAAGTCAAATCGTCCCTGTTTGCAGACAACATGATTGTATATTTAGAAAACTCCATCGTCTCAGCCCAAAATCTCCTTAAGCTGATAAGCAACTTCAGCAAAGTCTCAGGATACAAAATCAATGTACAAAAATCACAAGTATTCTTGCACACCAATCACAGACAAACAGAGAGCCAAATCATGAGTGAACTCCCATTCACAATTGCTTCAAAGAAAATAAAATAGCTAGGAATCCAACTTACAAGGAATGTGAAGGACCTCTTCAAGGAGAACTACAAACCACTGCTCAATGAAATAAAAGAGGACACAAACAAATGGAAGAACATTCCATGCTCATGGATAGGAAGAATCAATATCATGAAAACGGCCATCCTGCCCAAGGTAACTTATAGATTCAATGCCATCCCCATCAAGCTGCCAATGACTTTCTTCACAGAATTGGAAAAAACTACTTTAAAGTTTATATGGAACCAAAAAAGAGCCCACATTGCCAAGACAATCCTAAGCCAAAAGAACAAAGCTGGAGGCATCATGCTACCTGATTTCAAACTATACTACAAGGCTACAGTAACCAAAACAGCATGGTACTGGTACCAAAACAGAGATATAGACCAATGGAACAGAACAGAGCCCTCAGAAATAATACCACACATCTACAACATCTGATCTTTGACAAACCTGACAAAAACAAGAAATGGGGAAAGGATTCCCTATTTAATAAATGGTGCTGGGAAAACTGGCTAGCCATATGTAGAAAGCTGAAACTGGATCCCTTCTTTACACCTTATACAAAAATTAATTCAAGATGGATTGAAGACTTAAATGTTAGACCTAAAACCGTAAAAACCCTAGAAGAAAACCTAGACAATACCATCCAGGACATAGGCATGGGCAAGGACTTCATGTCTAAAACACCAAAAGCAATGGCAACAAAAGCCAAAATTGACAAATGGGATCTAATTAAACTCAAGAGCTTCTGCACAGCAAAAGAAACTACCATCAGAGTGAACAGGCAACCTACAGAATGGGAGAAAATGTTTGCAATCTACCCATCTGACACAGGGCTAATATCCAGAATCTACAAAGAACTTAAACAAATTTACAAGAAAAAAGCAAACAACCCCATCAAAAAGTGGGCAAAGGATATGAACAGACACTTCTCAAACGAAGACATTTATGCAGCCAACAGACACATGAACAAATGCTCATCATCGCTGGCCATCAGAGAAATGCAAATCAAAACCACAATGAGATACCATCTCACACCAGTTAGAATGGCCATCATTAAAAAGTCAGGAAACAACAGGTGCTGGAGAGGATGTGGAGAAATAGGAACACTTTTACACTGTTGGTGGGACTGTAAACTAGTTCAACCATTGTGGAAGACAGTGTGGTGATTTCTCAAGCATCTAGAACTGGAAATACCATTTGACCCAGCCATCCCATTACTGGGTATATACCCAAAGGATTATAAATCATGCTGCTATAAAGACACATGCACATGTATGTTTATTGCGGCACTATTCACAATAGCAAAGACTTGGAACCAACCCAAAGGCCCATCAATGATAGACTGGATTAAGAAAATGTGGCACATATACGAATACTATGCAGCCATAAAAAAGGATGAGTTTATGTCCTTTGTAGGAACATGGATGAAGCTGGAAACCATCATTCTCAGCAAACTATTGCAAGGACAGAAAACCAAACACTGCATATTCTCACTCACAGGTGGGAATTAAACAATGAGAACACTTGGACACAGGAAGGTGAACATCACACATCGGGGCCTGTCGTGGGGTTGGGGGAGGGGGGATGGATAGCATTAGGAGATATACCTAATGTAAATGAGGAGTTAATGGGTGCAGCCCACCAACACGGCACATGTATACATATGTAGCAAACCTACACGTTGTGCACATGTACCCTAGAACTTAAAGTATAATAAAAAAAGAAGTTTTTTAAAAAAAAGAAAAAGAAAAGAAAGGAAAGCACGTGTGTGTGTGTTTGTGTGTGTGTGTGTGTGTGTGTGTACCTGGAAGAACAGAAAGAGGGAAGGGGGGTACAGTTGGGTGTAGAGGAGTGGGGAAAGGGAAGAAATGAAGATGAATGAACTGATAGAAAACAATTAGCAATCTCTGATCCTGCGGAATATTGCCTTGCTTTTACATGAAGCTCCATTTACCATTGAGCAATTTTACAGTTCTGATGAAACTGAACTATTTTTCCCTAGTAGGTGGTTGAGGAGTCAAGTTCTTGATGATTTAATCTTTATAAAGATAAGTTGACTGTGCTTGCATTTCAGAACTTTTTTTCAGCTTATCCCATTAAAGGAATATTAGTACCTTACAATATATTTTTTAAATATTCCATTTGCCATTTTAACTTATTGATTCAACTAGAAGTTGTTCAGAATTTGAACTTATTACAAATGAATTTCCTAGAAGAAATGATTGAAATGCTATATTAAATAGACATTATTATTATTATTGAGACCAGGTCTTACTCTGTCACCCAGGCTGGAGTGCAATGGCGTAAATCCAACTCACTGCAGCCTCAACGTCCCAGGCTTAAGCAATCCTCCCACCTCAGTTGCCCAAGTAGCTGAGACTACAGGTGTGCACCACCACGCCCAGCTAATTTTTTATTTTTGTAGAGATGGGATTTTATCATGTTCCCTAGGCTGGTTGAACTCCTGGGCTCAAGCAATCCACCCGCATCAGCCTTCCAAAGTGCTGGGATTACAGGCGTGAGCCACCGCTGCTGGCCCTACATATACATTATTTAAAGCTTTAATAAGCATATGTTTAAAGATGCAGTTTTAAATATTAATAATGCTTAGAATTCTGTTAAGTCAGAAGAAAGCTTAAGAAAACCAAAACAAACAATGACCACATGAGGAAAAAGAATGTTTAGGCTTCATGGTGCAAATTACCTTAGCACAAACTGAAGAGTGACCAATTCTTTACCCCCATCCGTAAATATGAAACATACACAACCTACTGTGAAAAGGGAGGAGCTTGCTGTTGTACATTATGTTCATTATGGAGAAATAAGAGACAATGTTGTGAATATTAGAGATGAATCCAAGGCTTCTGAAAAGAAAGATGAAGACTATGATTTTTCTGGATAAGGCAAACTTTTAGGGTGGTTGTTTTGGGTATTGACTTAATAATTAGTTCTTTGGAAAGCCTCTCACAATACAGTCCCCTGAAAGTTATTTAGCAATGTATCTGTCTTTCCATGTTTATGAAAAAGAGGCAAATAACAAATGATATTGAGGCATTCTTTAAAGAACCAATGTTTTTAGTAAACATCTTGTGAAAAGCTCCTTTCTGAACTAGAATTTTAGAAGTAAAGGGGATTTTAGAGATCACGTAATCCAATTTTTTTTTATGGGTGAGGAAAATGAGACCAAGGGAATTGGTGACCATCACTTGCATTAGCTATGGCTGCAGCGAACTTGCAGTTTAATAACAGTCACAAAGAAAAAGATGCTGAGTCATCAAATAAAGGTTAATTTATGTTCATTATTCACTGATCCCAAACCTGGCTGGGCATAAGGATCACCTGAAGAGCCTGATAATATGTTCCCAGGCCCTTCCTAGACCTTGTGAACAAGATAATCTGCAATAGGATCCAAAGTCTGTATTAAACACAAGTCTTTGTAATTCGGAAGTAGTTAGTCCTTAAACACAAACTTGGGAAAAAGTAAACAGTATTTGATAAAATTGAAACACATATAAACATATCATATAAACAACTTCATATAAACAGCTTCATATAAACAGCTGATATAAATAACTGCAGCTTTAGTCACTGAAAAAATTTAGTTACAGGCCATTCTGGGTACCTGAAACATTCCAATGTTGTGAACGAGCCTATCAGTATTGCAAATTTACAATGTCTAGTAGGTTCTTTATGAGGGCAGGGAGCTCACAGGTTCTGAGCCTTGGAATGAGAAATCACTTGGCTGTATACTCCTATTTCTCCCTCACTTTATTTTGGGGTTTTTGTTTTCTCAACTTTAAAATAGGGGCTATCATAAGAGCAACTTGCCTCGTGTTACTATCTGTCTCTTTATGTAAAGATCCTGTTTCCCAAAGAGTTCTACAGGTTTTTTAAGTACAAGGACCGTATTTTATGACTTCCTGTATTCAGTGCCTGATATGGTTTGGCTGTGTCTGCACCCAGAATCTCATCTTGAATTGTAATCTCCATAATTCCCACGTGTCAAGGGAGAGACCAGGTGGAGGTAATTGGATCGTGGGGGTGGCTTCCCCTGTGCTGTTCTCATGATAGTGAGGGAGATCTCACGAGATTTGATGCTTTTATAAGCGTGTGGTAGTTCCTCTTGTGTTCATTTTCCCCACTGCCGCCTTATGAAGAAAGTGCCTTGCTTCTCCTTCACCTTCCACCGCGATTGTAAGTTTCCTGAGGCCTCCCCAGCCAAATGGAACTGTGAGTCAATTAAATGTCTTTCCTTTATAAGTTACCCAGTCTTGGGCAGTTCTTTGTAGCAGTGTGAGAACGGACTAATACAGTGCCTCTTGAAAGTATCTTGCCTATTTCAGAAAAACAGCATGGGAATAGTGTCTAGGAGGAGGGGTTTTGGGATCATAAACCTAGGTTCGAATCCAAGAATTTCCACTTTCACTTACTGTGTGACACTAGAAAGTTATGTAACTCTGTGGCTCAATTCCCTCATTACAAAAGGTATAGAATACCTCTTACTGTTGTAAAGAGTAAACAATCTTATATATGTAAAGAGGCTAACATAATTTCTGAAATGTACTAACCTTTTTTTAAAAGTTATAATGTATAGTCTCCGATTTATGATGGTTCTACCTACAATGTTCAAATTTTTGATGGCACAAAAGCGATACACATTTTATACACAGTATAAAAAGTATACTTTGGTACAGCATTTAATCAATCACATAAGATATTCAACACTTTAGTAAAAAATAGGCTTTAGTTTAGATGATTTTGCCCAACTATGGGCTAATGTAAGTGTTCTGAGCATGTTTATGGTAGGCTAGGTTAAGCAATGATGTTTAGTAGGTTAGATGTATTAAATACATTTTCAATTTACATATTTTCAACTTAAGATGGGTTTACTGGGATGGGTTTATCAGAACGTAACCCCATATAAGTTGAGGAGCACCTGTATATTACATGCACCTGGCTATGGCTACAGGTGCTAGAGATAGCATAGTGAAGACAACAGACAAAATCCCTGTCCTCATGGACTCTTTTGTGGGGATGGGGGAGATGCATAATAAACAGGCAAAATAAAAATAATAAGTAATTATTGATAGAATCAAGTGCTATAAGGAAAAAAATAGGGGAATGTGGCAGAGAATGGCTGAGAGGTAGGGTAGAATGCATTCAATAGGATGGTCAGGGAAGACCTATTTGAAGAGGTGACTCTGAGCTGAGAAAGGAAGGATGAGAAGACGTTCATAGAGCAAGCTGAGGTCATCACATTCCAGATAGGAAGCCACAAGAACAAAGACCTCAAGATGGAGTGAACTTCAAGTGATCTAAGAACAGAAAGAAAGCCAGTGTTGCTGAAATGCAGTGAGAGATGGGTAATGTGGTAGAAGATGAGAGGAAGGTGTGCAGAAGGTGTTCAATAAATGGTTAAAATGTTGTGGTAACATAGAAACATGTGAAGTGCTTTACAAATTTCCCCTCTAGGAATATGTAAATTGTGAATGCATTTTCATCTTTTCCCGCTTTGGATGTCTTTATTGTAGTGTTCTAGTTTTACTTTGTCTCTTTCTTTTTCCTCCTCCTTTCATTCTTGGCCTTCCTGCCCACTGCCTCCTTAGCTCTGGGAGCTTGGGTTTTCCAATTTCTCTGATGAGACTTCAGTCAAAGAACAAGCTATTCCTAATTGCTCCATTCTCACATTTAATGAATAAACTGAAATATTTGAAAGGTAAAGGGATAAAAAAAAATTCAGAATTCCTTGCAAAAATCACTTTGGTGTTTTTCTTGCTCTTAGGCTTAAGCCTGTAAAATGAAATGTTTTCAAGACACACATAGCAGTAGCAGAATAAGGGAAGAGGCACATTGGGTCAGTTCATGGCTCAGCATTTCTTTTCCTCACCAGCCCACCTGGGATGACATCTGGCAGGTCCCTGACTTCTTTCAAGCTGGAGGCTGGCAAGTCTGGTTATCTGGCATTTCTTGACACACATGTTGCTGCTTTTTTATGGTGGGGTCTAAAATGTTGCGGTCAGGGCTGCTGAAAGAACTGCCAGTAAGAGACTCAAGGCACAGGAGTCAGATTGGAAGAGCCAGGCTGGGCCCAGTGGCTCATGCCTGTAATTGCAGCACTTTGGGAAGCTGAGGCAGGTGAATAACCTGAGGTCAAGAGTTCGAGACCAGCCTGGCCAACATGGTGAAACCCCATCTCTACTAAAAATACAAAAATTAGCCAAGCATGGTGGTGCATGCCTGTAGTCCCAGCTGCTCAGGAGGCTGAGGCTGGACGATTGCTTCAGCCCAGGAAGTGGAGGTTGCAGTGAGCCAAGATGGCACCACGGCACTCTAGCCTGGGTGACAGAGCAAGACTTCATCTCAAAAAATATATAAATAAAGAATGGAAGAGCCAGAAGTGAGATGACTTGGAGAAGTTTGAGGAGGCCAATTCTGCATGACAGGAGAAGGAAGTATAGGCAGACTTATCCCTAGTGAAGAGTAGTCACAATCGAAAACTGGCATTATGAGTTTTAGGAAATAAAATCATCAGTAGCTTCTCCAATATGAAAAATGTGGAATTTGGTTTCCTTATATCCCTTTCTTTCTTTACCCTCTCCCTTGTTTTGTTATAGTCATAATTTTTCTGTTGGTTATTTTTATTTTTGCATCTATAAATTTTAGATATCTTTTATTCTTTACTTTTCTTCTTTTGCCCTCCTACCTCTGTTGACTATTCTAATATTTTTGGATAATTAAAGATAATAACACTTGTATTCTGTTACTAGAGTAAAAGAATTCTCTGCTTTGTCCATTAATTTCCTCTAAGAATTGACAGATAAATAATTGAATCCTGCCATTTCAAGAATCTTCCAAATTTCAAAGTCCAGATCTTTTTCTAGATCACTTGCTCAAAACCATGCTACATTTTATTTGTGTATATCTCCATCAAGATTTTTCCCCACCCCTTGGAGTTGCTAATTGCCTTTTTATCATGTTAAGAAAAACCCCAAGGAGTCACATTTTATTTCTAAGATCAACTTTTTCTTTCTTTCTTTCTTTCTTTCTTTCTTTCTTTCTTTCTTTTTTTCTTTCTTTCTTTCTTTTTTTTTTTGAGACAGAATCTCACTCTGTCACCCAGGCTGGAGTGCAATGGCATTATCTTGGCTCACTGCAACCTCCTCCTCCTGGGTTCAAGCAATTCTCATGCCTCAGCCTCCCAAGTAGATGGGACTACAGGTGTGCACCACCACACTGGCTAAATTTTTGTGCTTTTGTAGAGTCGGAGTTTCACCATATTGGCCAGGCTGGCCTTGAACTCCAGACTTCAGGTAATCCACCCACCTTGGCTCCCCAAAGTGCTGGGATTACAGCCATGACCCACCATACCTCGCCAGCCCAACTTCTTAAATCAATCATTCCATTTGTTAAAGAAAATTCATATTTTTGTTGAAGACATTCCTGGAGTCCCATAATTTGTATAAGTCACTTTAGGTCTTTTGCAGAACAACTATCATGGACATCTTTTCAAATTATTGACCTTTTGGATTAGTTCAACAACTGTGTGTTGGATGCAAGCCTTCTTATTTCTAAAATTCTTCCTCTTCTTTTTCTTTTTTTCACCCTGTGCAACACTCAAACACATTTTTCAGACAGGATATGTGGAATATATAATTTCTAAGTCTTCCCGTGTCAGACAATGTCTTCTAATTATTAGTTAGAATACAGAAGTATAGGTTCAAAGTCATTTTGCCCTCAGAACTTTAAACACATTGTTATATTGTTTTTAGCATTCATAGTTGCTTATGAAAACTTTGATGTAACCTGATTTATTATACCTTTGTAGGTAAGATTTTCTCCTTATGGAAACTTTTAATATCTTTTCTTTTTCCTTGGGGTTCTGAATATTCATGATGATGTGCTTAGATGTGATTCATTTTATTGATTACACTTGCCACTTAGTGGGCCGTTTTAGACTTTTTCACTCAGAAACTTTCTTTTATGATTACATAAATTATTTTCTGCTATCCAGTTTCTCTTTCTGTAACTCCTACAGTTGAATATTTGACTTTCTGGATAGATTTCTATATTTCTTAACTTTTCTTCCATTTTCTCCTTTAAGAAAAAACTTCTGGGAGATTTTATTGTTTCTTTCTTTTTTTGTTATTTTGAAATAGTTTTCCTTTGGCAATTTCTCTTAATGTTCATGAACCCTTTTTTTGCTCTCGGATTATTTTTCATAGTTGTCTGTTCATTTTCTTAAATCTCTTTGAGGATCTTAATTTAAATATCTATAAATTCTCTTTTGTTCCCTGAATTATTGTTGTTCCAAGTTCGGTTGTTTTGCTTGTTTATATCTGTTCTCCTTTATGCCACCAGTTCTGCTAAATATGATCCTTAGTTGGTCATTATTTTTATGATTGAAGGACTAGGTTAAATTGTAAAGTTAGATGGCATGTAACTTGTGAGAGATGTGCAGGCCTCGTTCCTCAACAGATCTCTGCCTTGACTATTGGGCTTCTTTCCCCTTAGGAAGCTAGAGAAAGAAGCTGGCAGTCTCTGCCCCACCCTGGACCTTTACTCTAGGAGAACTAATAACCATTCTAGAAACTTTCACTCTTCACAGAAATGTCTTTCAATCTCTGCAGAAGAGTTCTTGATTTTTTGCTTGGGAAAAAATGCCATCACTGCGCTCTAGGGAGGGGATGTGCCAACTCATGTATCTGTTTAGAAGTAAGTCCTTCATTTAATCACCTTGATGCCTGCTTTAGTTTCCACTCACACTCCTGATGCCTGCCAACTATGGTCTTAACACAAGCTGTCCTGGATGAGCATTTTCTACCTGTGCTCCAGGCTTTTGCTAAGCATGTCCTTAGCTGCCACCCCTCCCTGGCTTATCATCACGATCCTGGAGAACTCTTTCAAATCTCTGGTCAGCTACTTCTCCTCACTGTACTTATTCCCTCTTGTACATACTTCCTGTCATTACAGTTGGATGTGGAGGGAGGAGGTAGAGAAACTTAGGATCAGTTCACTATTTTAAACAAGAACGTGCACCTAGGTCCTCTGACCAGTCTTCTTACCCTTATACCTAGGATATGAACTTCACATTCCACCCTTTTACTTATTACCTGTGTCTTTAGGTAGAAGCCATCTCACCTCTTTGTGTCCCAAATTTCTTACTATTATTTAGGGAGAATAATACCATATGTAGTTGTAATATAAATTGAGGAGAATAGTATCAGTCATATACAGTTTCAATGAGGATGTTTTAAGGGTGTCTAGCATAATGTCTATTAGGATCTAGAAAAAATCTAAAATTTAAAAGTCTGTGTAAATTATCAGCTTTGTAATTTGACTTTAAGATCTATATGAATAAGATCCAACATAAAAAGAGTATTTAAATTTAAGAAGTTATTAACAAAAAAGATATATATCTTTGCTTGAAAATTAAAATCTTAACACAAATGGCGTGTTTAATTAAATCACTAGATCTCAAGGTATGAGACAGCCACTGTATATTTTAAGGCAGATTACAGTGTTCACATACATTTTCTTTCTCTTATTTCTTCTTCCCTGGCAATGCAAAAAAATATAACTTTGGACATGTTATGAAACTTTTATGAATCTAATTTTCTTCATCTATAAAGTGAGAAAAGTATTTCCTCTTCTCTCTCTCCTAGGACTCTTTGAATTAAACAAGTCAATAATAGAAGTGACCTCCTTGCACTGGGTTCCCTGACAAGAAATTGTCTCATTCTATTCAGAAATGGTCATATCCAAAGAGGTTCTTTAAAGAACCCTGTGGATGTGTTTGATAAAATTGCAGCTAAACATGATTACAGTGAAGGAAAACCACAAAAATGAGATGTTAGTCTGCTACCTTCGCAAAAACAGCAGGCTCAAGATATATTTTTCAGGGGAACAGTCACCTATTATCAGATTTTAAACCTTAGCAATTTTAAGAGATGTGCTGCATTTAACCTGCAGAAGTCCCAAAACACAAGAATTGTATTTGTGGATAGAGGATAGATGTTCCATGCTGATTGAGCTTACTTCATTATATATTTATTGACTTTATCAAACTTATATTTTGCCACATAAAACATACAGACCTTCCCAAGGAAGCCTTGACCTGATTGCCAGAGAGACTTCCAAGAACAAGAAGCCAGACAGATGGAAGACGTGAACACTATGTAAAGTTTTGGCAAGCTTCTCTGGACATGTCTGCTGCAAAGTGGTGTAGGGGAGGAGAACATTTCCTTGCTTTCAGACTTGCTGTAAAATTCTCTTATATGTTTTAGAGGGGATCAGGTCTTACAATTTACGTTATCACAGGAATATCAGGTCATGATTGAAATTATGGATAGTTACATGGTTGGAAAATAGATTTAAATTGTTTTCTGGCAATATTTTGGGAAGATAACTATTATTAATGACACTAGAGAAAAAAGACAGCTACAAATGCCTCTTAAATTTGGCCTTCTAAATAGGCAGAAAGCTATTTGATAATAGTATTCTTGTATAACTAATGCTAATTGTTTTGTAGAATTTAAGAGGCAAAAATAAATTTATTATCTTAAGGTTGCGCAATGGGTTACCATACAGCAATGAAGGAAAAATGCTGTGACATTCCGTTCAGTCATCAATGGGCCAAGTACGTTTAGTTGTCGGATGGTCTACGATTAGTATTAATATAACTAACAACTTGGTGCTCTGGCTATAAGTGGGGTTTAGATAGGTTCTATTGAGGGTTTGGTGGAAGTCTGACATCATGATGACAAGGCAGCTGCTACAATTAAGCCACTGACATTTTCATCCTTGTTATTTGCTATAAGAGAGCATGTTAAAATATTTCTAATCAGGTTGCCAATATTTAGAGAATTTGCTTTAAGTTTTAGAAATAATCATTTGCTTTCCTGCCCTGACTGTATCAAACATGCTTGGTTGAATAGATGGTAGAGATCCACTTTGGGCTCAAATATAGCTTTTTTTTTTTTTTTTTTTTTTGCTTTTATTATAGGTTCATGGTTACATGTACAGGTCTGTTATGTAAGTAAACTGCATGCCACAGGGGTTTGGTGTAAAGATTATTTTGTTACCCAAGTAATAAGCATAGTACCTGATAGGTAGTTTTTCATTCCTCTCCCTTCTACTCATCACTCTCAAGTAGCCCCTGGTATCTGTTGTTCCCTTATTTGCATGCATGTGTTCTCAATGTTTAGTTCTACTTATAAGTGAGAATATGCATTATTTGGTCTTCTGTTCCTGCATTAGTTAATAGCCTGCAGCTCCATCCATGTTGCTGCAAAGAACATAGCCTCATTCTTTTTTATGGCTGCTGATATGGTTGGGCTCTGTTTCCGCACCCAAATCTCATCTCGAATTGTAATCTCCAGCATCCAGGGAGGGACCTGGTGGGAGATGATTGGATCATGGGAGCAGTTCCCCCATGCTGTTCTCATGATAGTGAGTAAGTTCTCATGAGATCTGATGGTTTAACAGTGTTTGGCAGTTTCTCCACTCTCTCTCTTGCCCCCATGGAAGACCTGCCTTGTTTTCCCTTCTGCATGGCCTTCTACCATGATTGTAAGTTTCCTGAGGCCTCCTTAGCCATGCAGAACAGTGAGTCAATTAAGCCTCTTAAAATTACTCAGTCTCGGGTATTTCTTTATAACAGCATGAAAACAAACTAATATAGCTGCATAGTATTCCATGGTGTATATGTATGACATTTTCTTTATCCAGTCTACTGTCGATGGACACTTAGGTTGATTCTATGTCTTTGCTATTGTGAATAGTGCTGCAATGAACATACGTATGCATGTGTTTTTATGGTACAATGATTTACATTTCTTTAGGGGTATTCCTAATAATGGGACTGCTTGGTCAAATGGCATTTTTGTTTTAAGTGTTCTGAGAAATCGCCATACTGCTTTCCACAATGACTGGATGAATTTACATTCCCACCAATAGTGTATAAGTGTTCTTTTTTCTGTGCAACCTTGCCAGTATCTGTTGTTTTTTTGACTTTTTAATAACAGCAATTCTGACTGGTATGAGATGGTATCATTGTGGTTTTGATTTGTATTTCTTTAATGATTAGTAATGCTGAGCATTTTTTTATATGCTTGTTAGCCCTGTATATATCTTCTTTTGAAAAGTGTCTGTTCATGTCCTTTGGCCACTTTTTAATAACGTTGTTTGTTTTTTGCTTGTAAATGTGCTTAAGTTCCTTATAGATTCTGGATATTAGACCTTTGTCAGATGCATAGTTTGCAAATATTTTCTCCCATTCTATGGGGTGTCTGTTTGCTCTGTGGATAGTTTCTTTTGCTGTGCAGAAGCTCTTTAATTAGGTTCCATTTGTCAATTTTTGTTTTTGTTGCAATTACTCTTGTCTTCATGAAATCCTTGCCTATATGCAGAATGGTATTTCGTGGGTCATCTTCCAGGGCTTTTATAATCTTTCTTTACTGATCTTGAATTGATTTTTGTATATGGTATAAGAAAGGTGTCCAGTGTCAAAATCTTCTGCATATGGCTAGCCAGTTATCTCAGCACTGTTTATTAAATAGGAAGTCCTTTCCCCATTGCTTGCTTTTGTCAAAGATCAGATGGTTGTAGGTACATGGCATTATTTCTGGACTCCCTATTCTGTTCTATTGATATATGTATCTTTTTTTTTTTTTTTTTTTTTTTTGCAATACCATGCTGTTTAGGTTACTGTAGCCTAGTATTGTTCAAAGTCAGGTAATGTGATACATCCAGCTTTGTTCTTTTTCTTAGGATTGCCTTGGATATTTGGGCTCTTTTGTAGTTTCATATGAATTTTAAAACATTCCAATTCTATGAATAATGTCATTGGTAGTTTGATAGAACTAGCACTGAATCTGTAAATTGCTTTGGGAAGTATGACCATTTCAACAATATTGATTCTTCCTATCCATGAGCATGGAATATTTTTCCATTTTTTGTGTCATCTCTGATTTATTTGAGCTATGTTTTGTAATTCTCATTGTAGAGACCATTTACCTCCTGGGTTAGGTGTATTCCTAGGTATTCTATTCTTTTTGTGGGAATTGTGAATGGGATAGTGTTTCTGATTTGGGTCTTGACTTAGATGTTATTAGTGTATAGGAATGTTAGATTTTTGTGCATTGATTTTGTATCTTGAAACTTTGAAGTTGTTTCTCAGTTCTAGGAGCTTTGGGGCAGAGATTAGAGTTTTCTGGGTATAATATACCATCTGTAAACAGAGATAGTTTCACTTCCTCTTTTCCTATTTTGATGTCTTTTTTTTTTTTTTTTTTTTTTTTTTTTTGAGATGGAGTCTTGCTCTGTCGCCCAGGCTGGAGTGCAGTGGTGCAATCTCGGCTCACTGCAAGCTCCGCCTCCTGGGTTCAAGTGATTCTCCTGCCTCAGCCTACCGAGTAGCTGGGACTACAGGCGCCCGCCACCACGCCCGGCTAATTTTTTTTGTATTTTTAGTAGAGACGGGGTTTCACCGTGGTCTTGATCCCCTGACCTTGTGATCCACCTGCCTCGGCCTCCCAAAGTGCTGGGATTACAAGCGTGAGCCACTGTGCCCGGCCTTGGATGTCTTTTATTTTTTTCTCTTGCCTGATTGCTCTGGCTAGCACTTCTAGTACTATGTTGAATAGGAGTGTTGTGAGTGGGCATCTTTGTCTTGTTCTCAAGGGGTATTCTGCCAGTTTTTGCCCATTCAGTATGTGGCTGTCATACATGGCACTTATTTTGAGGTATGTTACTTCAATGCCTAGTTTGTTGAGGGTTTTTAACAAATGAATGTTGAATTTTACTGAAAGCATTTTCTGCCTCTGTTGAGATGATCTTTTTTTTTTTAATTCTGTTTATGTGGTGAATCACATTTATTAATTTGTGTATGCTGAACTAACCTTGCAACCCAGGGAGAAAGCCTCCTTGATCATGGTAGATTAGCTTCTTGCTATGCTGTTGGATTTGGTTTGCTAGTATTTTGTTGAGGATTGTTGCATATATGTTCATCAAATATATTGGCCTGAAGATTTTTGTGTGTGTGCCTCTGCCAGGTTTTGGTATCAGAATGATGCCAGCCTTATAGAATGACTTATGGAAGAGTCCTTTCTTCTCAATTTTCTGGAATAGTTTCAGTAGTAATGGTATTAGATCTTCATTTTATATATCTGATAGAATTTGGCTGTGAATTTTTCTGGTCCTGGGCTTTTTCTGGTTAGTAGGCTTTTTATACTTTTTACTTCTATACTTTTTGTAGTGATCAAATTTCAGAATTTGTTATTGGTCTGTTCAGGGATTCAATTTCTTCCTGGTTCAATACTGACAGGCTGTATGTCTCCAGGAATTTATCCATTTTTTTTAATATATATTTTAAGTTCTAGGCTACATGTGCACAACGTGCAGGTTTGTTACACATATATACATGTGCCATGTTGGTGTGCTGCACCCATTAACTCGTCATTTACATTAGGTATATCTCCCAATGCTATCCCTACCCCCTCCCACCACCCCACAACAGGCTCCGGTGTGTGATGTTCCCCACCCTGTGTCCAAGTGTTCTCCTTGTTCAATTCCCACCTCTGAGTGAGAATATGCAGTGTTTGGTTTTCTGTCCTTGTGACAGTTTGCTCAGAATGATGGTTTCCAGCTTCATCCATGTCCCTACAAAGGACATGAACTCATCTTTTTTATGGCTGCATAGTATTCCATGGTGTATATGTGCCACATTTTCTTAATCCAGTCTATCATTGATGGACATATGGGTTGGTTCCAAGTATTTGCTATTGTGAAAAGTGCTGCAATAAACATATGTGTGCATGTGCCTTTATAGCAGCATGATTTATAATCCTTTGGATATATACCCAGTAATAGGATTGCTGGGTCAAATGGTATTTCTAGTTCAAGATCCTTGAGGAATCGCCACACTGTCTTCCACAATGGTTGAACTAGTTTACAGTCCCACCAACAATGCAAAAGTGTTCCTGTTTCTCCACATCCTCTCCAGCACCAGTTGTTTCCTGACTTTTTAATGATGGCCATTCTAACTGGTGTGAGATGGTATCTCATTGTGGTTTTGATTTGCATTTCTCTGATGGCCAGTGATGAGCATTTTTTCATGTGTCTGTTGGCTGCATAAATGTCTTCTTTTGAGAAGTGTCTATTCATATCCTTTGCCCACTTTTTGATGGGGTTTGATTTTTTTTCTTGTAAATTTGTTTAAGTTCTTTGTAGATTCTGGATATTAGCCCTTTGTCAGATGGATAGATTGCAAACATTTTCTCCCATTCTGTAGGTTGCCTGTTCACTCTGATGGTAGTTTCTTTTGCTGTGCAGAAGCTCTTGAGTTTAATTAGATCCCATTTGTCAATTTTGGCTTTTGTTGCCATTGCTTTTAGTGTATTAGACATGAAGTCCTTGCCCATGCCTATGTCCTGAATGGTTTTGCCTAGGTTTTCTTCAAGGGTTTTTATGGTTTTAGGTCTAACATGTAAGTCTTTAATCCATCTCGAATTAATTTTTGTATAAGGTGTAAGGAAGGGATCCAGTTGCAGCTTTCTACATATGGCTAGCCAGTTTTCCCAGCACCATTTATTAAATAGGGAATCCTTTCCCCATTTCTTGTTTTGTCAGGTTTGTCAAAGATCAGATGTTGTAGATGTATGGTATTATTTCTGAGGGCTCTGTTCTGTTCCATTGGTCTATATCTCTGTTTTGGTACCAGTACCATGCTGTTTTGGTTACTGCAGCCTTGTAGTATAGTTTGAAGTCAGGTAGCATGATGCCTCCAGCTTTGTTCTTTTGGCTTAGGATTGTCTTGGTAATGCAGGCTCTTTTTTTGGTTCCACATGAACTTTAAAGTAGTTTTTTTTTTTTTTTTTTTCCAATTCTGTGAAGAAAGTCATTGGTACCTTGATGGGGATGGCACTGAACCTATAAATTACCTTGGGCAGTATGGCCATTTTCATGATATTGATTCTTCCTATCCATAAGCGTGGAACGTTCTTCCATTTGTTTGTGTCCTCTTTTATTTCATTGAGCAGTGGTTCGTATTTCTCCTTGAAGAGGGCCTTCACATCCCTTGTAAGTTGGATTCCTAGGTATTTTATTCTCTTTTTAGCAATTGTGAATGGGAGTTCACTCATGATTTGGCTGTTTGTCTGTTATTGGTGTATAGGAATGCTTGTGATTTTTGCACGATTTTGTATCCTGAGACTTTGCTGAAGTTGCTTATCGGTTTAAGGATATTTTGGGCTGAGACAATGGGGTTTTCTAAATATACAATCATGTTGTCTGCAAACATGGACAATTTGACTTCCTCTTTTCCTAACTGAATACACTTTATTTCTTTCTCCTGTCTGATTGCCCTGGCCAGAACTTCCAACACTATGTTGAATAGGAGTGATGAGAGAGGGCATCCCTGTGTTGTGCCAGTTTTCAAAGGGAATGCTTCCAGTTTTTGCCCCTTCAGTATGATATTGGCTTTGGGTTTGTCATAAATAGCTCATTATTTTGAGAGATGTTCTATCAATACCTAGTTTATTGAGAGTTTTTAGCATGAAGGGCTGTTGAATTTTGTCAAAGGCCTTTTCTGCATCTATTGAGATAATTTGTGGTTTTTGTCATTGGTTCTGTTTATATGCTGGATTGCATTTATTGATTTGTGTATGTTGAACCAGCCTTGCATCCCAGAGATGAAGCCCACTTGATCATGGTGGATTAGCTTTTTGATGTCCTGCTGGATTCGGTTTGCCAGTATTTTATTGAGGATTTTTGCATCGATGTTCATCAGTGATATTGGTCTAAAATTCTCTTTATTTGTTGTGTTTCTGTCAGCCTTTGGTATCAGAATCCATTTTTTAAAAATAAGTTTCCTAGTTTGTGTGCACAGAGGTGTTCAAAGTAGTCTCTGAGGGGTTTTTTTTGGCATTTCTGTGGGGTCGGTGGTAATGTCCTTGATATGGTTTGGCTGTGTCCCCAACCAAATATCATCTTGAATTGTAGCTCCCATAATTCCCACATGTTGTGGGAGGGACCAGTAGGAGATAATTGAATCATGGGGGTGGCTTCCCCATACTGTTCTTGTGGTAGTGAATAAGTCTCATGAGATCTGATGATTTTATAAGGGAAAACCCCTTTCGCTTAGTTCTCATTCTCTCTCTTGCCTGCCACCAACATAAGACTTGTGTTTCATCTTCCACTATGATTGTGTGGCCTCCCCAGGCATGTGGAACTGTGAGTCCATTAAACCTCTTTTTCTTGATAAATTACCAAGTTTGAGGTATGTCTTTGTCAGCAGCATGAAAATGGACTAATACAGTCCCCTTTGTCATTTCTAATTGTGTTTATTTGGATCTTCTCTCTTTTTTTTTTTTATTAGTCTAACTAGTGTTCTGTTTTTTTGTTTGTTTTGTTTTTTGTTTTGTTTTTTTTTTCAGAAAATCTACTGTCAGATTCATTGATCTTTTGAATAGTTTTTCATGTCTCAATTTCCTTCAGTTCAGTTCTGATTTTGGTTATTTCTTGTCTTTTAACTTTGGGGTTTGTTTGCTCTTGTTTCCATAGTCCCTTTTTATTTTTCTTTTTTTCTTGTTATGCAATCTCTAGTTCCTTTGTGTGTGATGTTTGGCTGTTAATTTGAGATCTTTCTTTTTTGATGTGGGCAGTTAGCAATATAAACGTTCCTCTTAACACTGCTTTTGCTGTGAGATCCTGTTATATTGCATCTTTGTTTTCATTAGTTTTAAAGAATTTCTTGATGTCTACCCTAATTTCATTGTTTACCCAAAAGCTATTCAGAGGTTCAGAAGCAGGTTGTTGTTTACTTTCCATGTAATTGTATAGGCTTGAGCAATTTTCTTGGTATTAATTTCTATTTTTCTATTGCACTGTGGTCTGAGAGTGTGTTTGGCATCATTTTAGTTTTTTTTTTTTAATTTGTTGAGGGTTGTTTTATGGCTGATTCTTCAGATGATTTTAGATTATGTGCTTTGTGCATATGAGAAGAATATATATTCTGTTTTTGGGTGGAGAGTTCTATAGATATTTGTGCAGTCCATTTGGTCAAGCGTTGAGTTCACATCAAAATATGGGTTCTTTTTTTTTTTTTTTTTTTTTTTTTTGAGATGGAGTCTTGCTCTGTCGCCCAGGCTGGAGTGCAGTGGCACATCTCGGCTCACTGCAAGCTCTGCCTCCCGGGTTCACGCCATTCTCCTGCCTCAGCCTCCTGAGTAGCTGGGACTACAGGCGCCCACCACCACACCTGGCTAATTTTTTGTATTTTTTTAGTAGACACAGGGTTTCACTGTGTTAGCCAGGATGGTCTAGATCTCCTGACCTCGTGTTCCACCCGCCTCGGTCTCCCAAAGTGCTGGGATTACAGGCATGAGCCACTGCGCCCGGCCCAAATATGGGTTCTTAAATATCCAGAGTTTTAAGAAATAGTTGATTAAATATAAGAACAACCCATTTAATTGGTAGAAGAGAAAAAGTCTGGAAGACTATGAAATCTGTTACTCTAAAGGACTTTCAAGCAGTGAAATAATTATTTTTCTAGTTTTAAAGTTTAACTTTTTTTCTATTATAAAAATATTTATTCACTTGGAAATTATAAAAAATAATGATCAACCAAAAGAAGAACAATTCTAATCACCCACAATCTTAATGCTCAGAGTTATTAATTGATAACATTTGGTATATATCTTTGTTGTAAAACATATATGTTAAATATTTTTCCTGTTTTCTAATAAATGTATACCAAATATCCTACACTGTGTTTTGACTTATATTTCAAAATTCTTTAAATATACTTCTGTAGCACTATTCTTACTGGCTGCCTATTATGTACATATATTCAAGGTTTACTAGAAATGCAGCTTTGATTTCTGATGGTTAAATAATTTACTTGCCAGAAGGTAGGGTGATTGACAGGTGATTTTTAAAGGTGCTGTGTAGATCCTACCTAGATTTTACTTGTGAGCTAACAAGCTGATTCTTGACTATTTTATGGATGCTGCTGGAGGACATAAGCCTCCTAGATCAGAGAGAAAGGACTTAATTAATCTAGAGCTTCAAGTCTGTCTGTGTCAGTTCCCACTTTTGCCCAAGTCCCATGGGGGAAATGCAAAGAGCCCATAATGGATACTTGCACACGAATGGGTTGCATTACAGGAGGAGAATTGTGAACTCAGAGATTCACTGCCTTTACATTAAGCAGAAGGAAACCTCCTCTTTGTCTGGGGGGAGACATTACCTCATCCCTCGAGGTTGATCGCTGCAAAACACAACCCTAGAAATGGTCCAAGTGGCTAAGTCAGGACTTGACATTCTTGGCATATCCAGCAAGACCATGATGGGAAGCTCAGGGCCCATGGCAGATTGCTTCTCCCAACAGGTCCATTTTGCTACATGACTCATTCATTGGTGCTTCTGGACAGATTTCTTCTCTTGCTGTGACTCTATTAGTCTATTCTTCCCCTTTTTAAACTGAATCATAAGATAGAATAGTGGTGCCCAACGTTTTTGGCACCTGGGACTAGTTTTTGAGGAAGACAATTTTTCCATCGGTGGTGGGGGAAGGGGGATGGTTTCAGGATGAAACTGTTCCACCTCAGATCATCAGGAATTAGGGTCTCATAAGGATCATGCAACCTAGATCCCTCACATATGCAGTTCACAATAGTGTTTGTGCTCCTATGAGAATCTAATGCCACCGCTGATCTGACAGGAAGTGAAGCTCAGGTGGTAATGCTCACTCACCTGCTGCCCACCTCCTGCCATGCTGCCTTGGTTCCTAACAGGTCGTGGACTCGTACCGGCCCATGACCCAGGGATTGAGGGACTCCTGGGATAGATCATAAGGTTATGTTTACTACTAGGTTGACTTTATATGATTCTACTTAAATAATCATAAAGGTATAGCTGGCAGGACAAGCAGGTTTTGGGGTTGATTAGTGGGCTTTGTGTTTTCATTTATAAGATCTTTAAGGACTCAGATAACAATGTAAATACTACCTTTCCTAATTAATATTCTCTGTTGGTTAGCTACTTTTGATACTATTTTACTCTTATGCTATCATTAAGACAACTACGTACTTTATGCCTAGTGGTTTGGTAAAGATAAAATGAGGTAATATATGTCAAAAGTTCTTTGAAAACTGGAAAGAGCTAAACACTTGTAGGAATTTAAAATATAATGTTTACCACATGGTATATTCAACTGTGCACAGCAGGGTTTATAGAATGTGTTTGCTTTGTTCATTAGTCACATAGCTTATTATTGGCCAGGGTTAGTAACCATTTTTGTTTCAATTGATTTTTCACATTTTAATATGCTAATAATGACAATTTTGCATCTCTAGCAAACATACAGAGATTATTTTTTCCTGCTTTTACTTTAATTTTAGCAAATGTTGCATTTAGAAATGGAAAGTTTTGAAAAAAGAAAAGTTTGTCTCAATTACCTACAGTGCTGTAATTGAAAGAGGAGAAAACACGTTTTAAAAGTTGATTGACAACTAAAGAAATGATGGCATTCAAGAGGCTTTTGTAAAAGAATAAACAAAATTTGCATCCTGTACATCTTATATTGATATATATGATATTCTTCTACCAACCATCTCATCACCAGAACCACTGTTCTCAGCATGAGATTCTTTGGTCCTGTGTGAATCTCTGTGTGTGTTTGTGTGTGTGTATTAGAATTGAGAAGTAAAAGAATAAAGAGAAGCATTGGAAACTGTGTCACATGGTGCTGGCAGCAAGAATATCTCAGCATTTCCTGATCACATGGTGGCCTCTACAAACTGTCAAATTTGGTAGGTCCCAAACCTGCTTTCACCTGAATTAACCTGCAAACCCACTAGAGCATGGGTTTGGGATTACTTGGAAACTGTACAGGAGAGCAGGTCACTTCCTGTTTTTTTGTTTTTTTTTTTCTTTGAGATGGAGTCTCACTCTGTTGCCCAGGCGGGAGTGCAGTGGCACGATCTCAGCTCACTGCAACCTCCACCTCCTGGGTTCGAGCAATTCTTCTGCCTCAGCCTCCCAAGTAGCTGGGACTACAGGTGCGTGCCACCACACCTGGCTATTTTTTTTTTTTTTTTTTTGTATTTTTAGTAGAGATGGGGTTTCACCATATTGGCCAGGCTAGTCTTGAACTCCTGACCTCTGATCCGCCTGCCTCGGCCTCCCAAAATCCTGGGATTACAGGTGTGAGCCACTGTGCCCAGCCACTTCCTGTTTTCTTTAGGCAGTTCTCTTTTATGTGTAATATGTAAATTGTATGGAATATGGTTTTCTACCTCCTTTATTCTTCTTTTTGACTGCTGTTAGATCTGTGTACAACTCTATCTCTTCCTCGTATAAGACAAACCTTTAAATGACCTGTGTCCTCTTACTGGATTGCCTATTCTTCAATACCCTCATCATGGCACTATGCCACATCAGAGGGCTGAACAGAATACAGAGCAACAGTGGTAATTCAGTGCTCAATGCATTTTGTGTAAATGAATGAATAAATTGTATCTTTACTTCTGTTTTTTTTTTTTCTTCCCACTAAACCAGAATCTTTTAAAGAGTGATATCCTATGCTTTGCATCTGCACTACCACCTAGCAAAGGGCCTTACATGTAGTAGGGACACACACACAAAATCTATTTTACAATCTATTTTATAACTGAAAAGTGTTACAGATAAAAGAAATATTAGTTAACTGTTGATATTATATTTTTATTTTTATCTTTGGCTCCAAAATCCTATCTGGTTTCTGGTGTCTTGACCCCGGCTTTGTTTACTCAGTGGCTTGTGACTTAAGTCTTAGTTGTGTTAGAGGAAAAGTTAGCCTTATCCTCAAATAACCTAGATTATCTGCTTATATTTGCTAAGTAAGCAGCCACCAAGTACTTTGGTACTAAGGTCATGCCTAATTGTGGTAGATTTGCCAAATATTTTCTCTGTCATTAAAGCCCTGGGAGAACTGTGTTCTTGGTGCTCTTGTACTTTTCGTAGTTCTGGGCTTGAGCTAAATGATAGAGATGCAGGGTGTTTTTGTGAGCAATGTTTTCTTAGTATGAGAGGCCCCAGATAAGGAAGAAACCCAAAGATGACTTCAGCTAAAACTTAAAAGTCATG
The DNA here is from genome assembly GCF_028878055.3 of Symphalangus syndactylus. Classification (NCBI taxonomy): domain Eukaryota; kingdom Metazoa; phylum Chordata; class Mammalia; order Primates; family Hylobatidae; genus Symphalangus; species Symphalangus syndactylus. The sequence goes on from NC_072426.2 coordinate 66,316,093, forward strand.
AAATTATGAATTTAGAATCTTCAGTTACACAGTGACAAAAAGGAAATCACTCTTCTTCCATTCTCAAAAAAGTCTCTTGTTTCCCTTGAACCCACCCCATTTACAACTAGCCTGTGCAGTGTATTCTTCTATTGACATGCTATTTTGTTTGTAAGTAATTTTGCTTAAATAGTTGCTAGACACCTCGTTATTTTGCATTTTATTCACACAAGTCTGCTTTAAAAATCTCTTAATGTTGCTACATATACAACCAATCCATTTCTCTACTGCTGAATAGTGTGTGTTCTGTGCCCCTTTATGAATGAGTGAGGATTTCTATGAAAGAGAAACCCAAAAGCAGGATTTCTGGGTCATAGGGAGGGGTAAACTCAATTTTACTAAATATTGTAACATTACTTTCTAGACAGTGTGCATCAGTTTCCAGACCCACCAGCAGGGTTCCTGTAGCCTCACATTCCTGCCAACACTTGGCATTATACAGCTTTCTAAATATTTTTTTTTTGCCAGTCTAATAAATGTGTAGTGATATCTCATTATTGTTTTAATTTGCATTCCTGATTACCAATGTGCTTAAGCATTTCTTCATATGCTTGTGGGCCTATTTGGTTTACTTTTTTTGTAAACTGTTTATATTCCTTTACCTACTTCCTATTATAATTGCTATATTTTGTTGACTTGCAAGAAATCTTGGTGTATTCATGACATTATATCCTTGTAAATTTTAGACATTGCAAAATCATCCAATATGTCATCTTTCAGTTAACTTTGTCCATAATGTCCTCCCTTGAAAACTAGAATTTTGGCTGGGTGTGGTGGCTCAGACCTGTAATCCCAGCACTTTGGGAGGCCGAGGCGGGCAGATCACGAGGTCAGGAGATTGAGACCATCCTGGCCAACATGGTGAAACCCCATCTCTACTAAAAATACAAAAAATAGTGGGGCATGGTGGTGGGCGCCTGTAGTCCCAGCTACTCCGGAGACTGAGGCAGGAGAATTGCTTGAATCAGGGAGTCAGAGGTTGCAGTGAACTGGGATCGTGCCACTGCACTCCAGTCTGGCGACAGAGGGAGACTCTGTCTCAAGAAAAAAGAAAAAGAAAAGAAAAGAAAAGAAAACCAGAATTTAAAAAAATTTCTGATGTTTTTTACTTAATCAAAATTTTGCCTTGTGGTTTATGCTTTTGGGTTTTGTTTTTTGTCTCAGGGTGTTTTGTGCCACTATAATGATGCCTGAGACTAGGTAATTTATAATGATTAAAATCATTAGACATTTATTTGGCTCACAATAAATGATTAGAAGTTTATTTGACTCACAATTCCTGAGGCCAGGAAGTCCACTGTTGGGAGGCCACACCTGGTGAAGGTCTTGTTGCTGTGTCATCTTGTGGCAGGAGTGAAAGGATAAAAGAGCCTACTCGTGCACAGGAAAAAGGGATGGGGGGAGCACATGCACAAGAGGAGGCCGAATTTGCTTTTATAGCAAACCCACTCCCTTAATAACCACATTAATCCATTCATGAGGGCAGAGCCCTTATGACCAATCACCTCTTATAGGTCCCATCTCTTAACACCGTTGCACTGGGGATGAAGTTCCTAACACATGAACTCTGGGGGACACATTTAAGCCATAGCATTTAGGAAGCCTTCTGATACCCTGTCACAAAAATATTCTCTTATGTTATCAACTACTAACTTTATAATTCTACCTTTTGCAGTCAAGTTGTTAACATTTGGAATATACCTGTGTACATGGTATTGGGTAGTGATCCAGTTATTATATTTATCCATTAGTGGCCCAAGTTCCTAATACTACCTTCCTTTATCATACATGTAAGTGCCTCATATCCATATGTCTGTCTCTGAGCTATTTTGTTCCATGGCTTCCCATGTCTGCCACAATTGGATAGTATGTCCTAATATTTTGTTGGGCAAGTCCTCTTTTTCTTTTTCACAACTGACTTTTATTATTCTACTTAAACTTAAGCTATTTCTCAAAAATTCATACAGAATTTTGGTAGGTTGTGCATTAATTTTATACTTTCATTTGATGAGAATTGACACTTTTATTACAATGAATTATCCCCTTTCAGAGAATGGCATGTGTGTCAGTCCATTTTGCACTACTATAAAGAAATACCTGAGACTGGGTAATTTATAAAGAAAAGAGGTTTAGCTGGCTTACAGTTCTGCAGGCTGTACAGGAAGCATGGCAGCATCTGCTTCTGGGGAAGCTTCAGGGAGCTTTTACTCATGATGAAAGGCAAAGTGTGAGCAGGCGTCTTACATGGCAGGAGTAAGGCGGGGTGTGCTACACACTTTTGGACAACCAGAACTTACGAGAACATACTCACCATCACAAGAACAGCACTGAGGGGATGGTGCTAAGCCATTCATGATCCAATCACCTCCCACCAGGCCCCACCTCCAACACTGGGGATTACAATTCGACACGAGATTTAGGTGGGAACACAGATCCAAACCATATCAGTATGTTTCTCCATTTATTCAGATCATTTATTGTTCTTCATTAAGAGTTTTCAAAATTTTTCCATAGAAGTTTTGTGTATTCTTACTTAACTACTAGAGAATTTAGTTTTTTGGTTTTTTTTTTTTTTTGAGATGAGTCTTGCTTTGTTGCCCAGGCTAGAGTGCAGTGGCGCCATCTCGGCTCACTGCAACTTCTGCCTCCTGGGTTCAAGCGATTCTCTTGCCTCAGCCTCCCAAGTAGCTGGGAGTACAGGCACCCACCACCATGTCCAGCTAATTTTTGTATTTTTATTAAAGATGGAGTTTCACCATATTAGCCAGGCTGGTCTCGAACTCCTGACCTTGTGATCCGCCCGCCTTGGCCTCCCAAAGTGCTGGGATTATAGGCGTGAGCCATGGTGCCTGGACTGTAGGTTTTGTTACTATTTTAAATGTTGTCTTTTTAGTTACAATTTTTTTACTGGAGATTGTTGTAAAGAAATGCTAATGCTTTTTGTTCTTTGATCTGGTATCCAGCAACCTTGCTGAACTTTCTTATTCTCATATTTATCTGCTGATTTTAAATGATCATATCATGTACAAATAAAGACAAATTAATATCTTCACCTCTGATCTTTACATCTCATCTTTCCTTTTCAGTTTTTTTGGTTCTTATAGAATTAGTCAAAATTTCAGTGCTCTGTTACATAGCATCAGTGATACAGTAAGCATTCTTGCCTTAAAGGGAACATCTTAAAAAAAATTTCTCCCTTAAGAGTAGTGTTGCTCGAGGCAAGCTTTGCCAATTTAAGAAAGTTTCCTTCTATTTGTAGTTTGCCATTAAAAATAATTTAGTTGTTGAACTTTGTAAAATGCCTCTTTAGTTTGATTAAAATAATTTTTTCTCATTTCTTTTATTTTGAATTTTTTGATATATTTTTCTAGTGCTAAAACAACCTTTCATTCTGATCTATATTCCACTATATCATGACATATAATTATTTTAATATATTTAAACATTTGTTTAGCCCATATTTCCTTTAAGACTCTTAAATCTATATGCGTAGTTAAAATGTGGCTGCATTTTTTTTTTATTGCCCTCGTGGTTTGGAATAAAAATCATGTGATGTGAACTGGGTGGGTTTTTTTTTCTTTTTGTTTGTGAAAACATAAAAACAGAATTGTTCCTTAAAAGTCAGGTAGAATTCGTATATAAAGCCATCTAGGCCTGAAGTTTTCAGGGAAGTGAATGATTTAAATTTTTTATGCTTTATTGCACTATTAATGTTTTTTCTTCCTTTTGGGGCCAACTGGCATTTTATATTGTCTGTCAACTTATCCTTTTAATCCTTCTCTTTTAGTTTTTCAAAATTTGTTAGAGAACAATTTATCCTAATACTGCTTTTTAAACATTCCTTTTTATCTCTTCATTCTGCATATTATTTGCATATTTTCTGTTTATTTGCATATTGTCTCTTTAATTCTTGAGTCTCCATTATTATTACTATATTTTTTCTTTTGAGATGGAGTCTCGCTCTTTCGCCCAGGCTGGAGTACAGTGGCGCGATCTCGGCTCACTGCAAGCTCTGCATCCCAGGTTCACGCCATTCTCCTGCATCAGCCTCCCGAGTAGCTGGGACTACAGGTGCCGGCCACCACGCCCGGCTAATTTTTTGTATTTTTAGTAGAGATGGGGTTTCACCGTGTTAGCCAGGATGGTCTTGATCTCCTGACCTCATAATCTGCCGGCCTCGGCCTCCTAAAATGCTGGGATTACAGGCGTGAGCCACCACGCCTGGCCTAGTCTCCCTTATTTATTTATTTATTTTTTAAAAAACTGGTTTTTTATAACTAGAAAGTTTTTAAAACTATTTTAAAATACTTTTAGACTTTCAGAAGATTAGTAAAGCTAGAAAAGAAAGTTTCTATATACTCTTTACGCAGCTTCCTGTAGTAATACATCTTACAGAACCATGGCAAAATTATCAAAAGTAAGGAGCTAATATTCACTAAACTACAGGCTTCATTCAGGTTTCCTGTTTTTCCACTAATGTCCCTTTTCTGTTCCAGGATATAAATCAGGATACCATATATTACGGTATGAACTGTGTTCTCCAAAAATTGATATGTTGCATTCCTAACCTCCAATATCTCAGAATGTGATTGTATTTGGTGATAGGATCTTTAAAGAAGTTAAAATGAGGTCAGTTAGGGTGGGTCCTAATCCAGCATGACTGATGTCCTTATAAGCAATGAGGAGACAGACATGCACAGAGGTGTAAGACCATGTGAAGACACAAGGTCAAGTCAAGGAGAGAAGCTCAGAAGAAAGCAACTCTGCTGACTCCTTTATGTTAAACTTCTAGCTTAAAGAATGGTGAGAAAATAAAAGTTCTGTTGTTTAAATCACCCAGTCTGAGATACTTGTTTATGGCAGCCTTAACAAACTAATACACCATATTTTATTTGCTTGTTGTGTTTCCGTAGAAAGTTTTATTTCAAATTCAGCAGTCCTGCCTTTTTATATTTCTTCTAAATTTTGTTAAAAATCTAAGCGGCTCCATAGCAACATTATTTACAAGAGCCAAAAAGGGGAAGGAACTCAGCGGGCCCACCGCAGATGAATGGCTAAACAAAATGTGGCGTATATATAAAATGGAATCTTGTTAAGCCTTAAAAAGGAACGAAATTCTGACACATGCTACAACATGGATGAACCTCAGGGACATTATACTAAGTGAAATAAGCCAGTCATGAAAAGGCAAATACTGTATGATTCCACATACATGAGGAACCTAGAGGAGTTAAATTCATAGAGACAGAAAGTAGAAAGGTAGTTCTAATCCAAGAGCTTGGCAGAGTTGGGGAATAGGGATTTGTCACTTAAAGAGAACAGAGTTTCAGTTTTGCAAGATGAAAAGAGTTCTCAAGATTGGTTGCACAATAATATGTATGAACTCAATACTACAAAAGCGTACATTAAAAATGGTTAAGATGGTAAATTGTGTTATGTATATTTTACCACAATTAAAAAGCCAAAACATGGCTGGGCACAGTGGCTCATGCCTGCAATCCTAGCACTTTGGGAGGCTGAGGCAGGTGGTTCACCTGAGGTCAGGAGTTCCAGACAAGCCTGGCCAACATAGTGAAACCCAGTCTCTACTAAAAATACAAAAATTATCAGGGCGTGGTGGTGCACACCTGTAGTCCCAGCTACTCAGGAGGCTGAGGCAGGAGAATCACTTCAGCCGGGGAGGTGGAGGTTGCAGTGGGCTGAGATCGTGCCACTGTACTCCAGCCTGGGTGACAGAGACTCTGTCTCAAAAAGCCAAAACACAAAACCACAAACCAGCTCCTTCTTTAGTCCATGTCTGTCTTTTTATGTTTATCAGCGGCAGCTAGAAAGAGCCAAGTGTAGTACTTTCTGCATTTGTCTAGAAGCTTCCTCAGCTGGATCTACAAATTCACTTGTTCACAGGTGACGGTGCTGTCAAACTTTCTGCCTACTATATAACAAAAGTCCCTTTTGTTCCTGCCTTCAATAACATTTTCTTCATTCTCCTTCAAAACTCACCAACAAATTCCCACTTTCATTAACCATCACTGAGGCCCTTTTAGCTTTCGCTTGTTCCCAAGGCCACTGGCATAGATTTAGAGTTTTGATTATGGCAGCAATCCGTTTCCAGGCACCGGATTCTGTTCTGGTTGTCTATTGTTAGAAGTGAATGACTGATGGCAGCTGATCTACAGGCACCTGTTTTCATCAATCTATTTCAGCACAACTTCTACCTTGATATCCCATCAATGTTGACTACATATGCTGTTACTGTCCATTTTTTTTGTAGTGATGGAGCAGAAAAATTACTGTCCAAGGTAACACGGGGAGGGAAGAAAAGCAGAATTTCAAGTCTTTCCATCAATCTATCCAATCTCTCTTTCTATCCAGTCCTCCATAGCAGTTTATGACATTTTCAATTTGCTTGGGTATTTTTTTGAGGGAGGAGGATGCCAGTTTAGCTGCTCCTTGCTTCTCTCATGTCTGCAATTCTTCCAAAGTTAATTTTGGGTGTGGGCTGATTTAGGAGCTGAGGAAAAATGTTAAAAAAGATATAGACCATGGAAATTTTAGTGGGGAAAACATATTGAAAATCAAATATTATAATATAGCATGCTAATTGATGTGAAGAAGGTAAGCACAGTGCATTATGGGAGAATAAAGGACTCTCTTCCATATCAGACTTGGAGTTCATGGGAGGCTTTAGGAAGTGGCCAGGTAGGAGTTATAATGTAAGGCATAGTTTAGGCAAAGGGACTTCAGCTATAAAGGCATCTGTGAAAGAATGGTTGAGATATCATGAATTTTTTAGGACCCTAAATGTAGTTCTGAATTGTCTAGAACAAGGAATATATGCGTGAGAGTGGTTGGAGAAGTTAGAATTAGGAGGGCCCTGTTACGTCATTCCAAGGAACTTGGATTTTATTCTTTAGGAAAGTGAGCAATATTGATTTCCAGTAGGGAATTGTCAGGATCGGGTTTATATGTTTCAAATATTACATAGAAAGCAGTGTATGATTCTTGGGCTTCAGCAACCCTTACTTGCATGGGAACTTTCTAAAATCCTGGAATGGGTACTAGAAATGAGTTTTGTGGTCAACTGTTTTTGTAAAATTTGCAAAAATAAAATATTTTGAATGCAATGGTCTCTTTCTGGTATAATGTGCCTCCGTTACACTTTTCCTAGGCTGTGGGCAGTTTTGCAAACTGGTTAAGAGGAAGTTTAGGATTTTTTCAGTCTGGGTTTAGCAATATATATTAAAGTTGTTTGTGGTCACTTCTGCGTATAGTGAAGTTACTGGTCATTCTTGTATAGAAATGGCTTCTGGTAATACTCTTAATGCCCATGGTGCCTACCCATCCAACAGTTATCACCCAAAGACCTAGGGCCAAAGATCATCTCGTCACGTAAATGTGTATTCATGATTTTGTTTTTCTTAAAGAAGGTCCCTAAACCATATAAACTTCAAGAGCTACAAACCAGGATCTTTACTTGGAGCAATGCCAAACAGGACCCAAGAGTATGCTATTAAATTTTTTTAACCCGTGAAAGATGAGGGCCTGAAGCAAGGCATTGGCCATGCATATGGAAAAGAAGAGTCAAGATACAAGAAGCACAAAGGGAGTCCAACCTATGGCACTTGGCCATTGCTTTGATTTGGAGGTCCATTCATAGAGAAAGACCAGTAGGGAAATCGTGTTTGATGGGCTGAATCCTGCTTCGGGCTTGTTGTTCTATTGATGGACAGATAGAGGAAAATGCTGGTCTGCAGTGTAGCTAAGCACCCAGGTGTTTACGGGATCCTATTTGCTATATTTTCCATTCTCTGGAGGCCACTTACAGGCTTTTTTTTGGCCCTCACTTTCCTGTCCTGAGGCCATGAAACAGCAGCCCGCTTTTCACTCTCAGAATTTCCCAGGAGCCCTCAACCCGAGATGCCCACTCAGGGAATACAGGGCACAGGTGCGATGGGGCTGTCACCCGGCCCGGTCTGCGACGGGACACGTGGTCCTTGGGTGTTGGATCTTTGAGTCCCTTTCAGCAGGATGCTTTTCCCCACAAAGAGAGGGTTTTCTTTCTGTTATATCCCCCAAACCTCCGCTTCTCCCTGACAGGAAGTCTACAGCGCCTTCCCCAGGGTTCTGTAAGTCTCTGGGCACCTAGGCTTAGGCTGTAATGAAGAAGGCTCATTGTTGATTTCCCAGCTGGGAAACATAGCTCATTATCTTCCACGGTTTTGCGCAAGCCTGGAATGCTTCACGAGCTGTGCTTGAGATCTGCGGTGACTTTTCAGTTTCCATGTACGAACTTGGAATGAAGGGCAAAAACTTTCAGTCAGTTGAACTGCCTTTTTCTGAAGTCAGTTTTCTCCGGGGAAGGAAACGACCACAGTAATTGCAGCTTTTTATTTTCCAAGTTGGCCGATGTTTGAGTAAGCTGGAAGATTTGAGATTTCCACTGTCTGGGAACTGGACTGCTCTGGCAGGATTGTTGAGAAAAACTTGACTTCGTTAGAACCAACAATTGTGGAACGAGTAGAAATGCATATTGATTAGTTTGCCAATTACAAATACTTTCTAAATAAGATATTCAAGAAAGATAACCAAAATGTAGTGGACAACAGTAGTCCAATGAGAAGCTTTATGATACTGGTGATTTAGAGAGTGCTTATAAACCTGCTCTAATTATACCTTGAAGTGTGTTGAGTCAGAAATTTCACCTCAGTGAGACTTACCTGACCACCCTTTAAAAAAATTAAAAATTTTTCTATTTCATCCCCTTTATATGCTGGAAGTTGTTTTCCCCATGGAACTTATATTTTTTTGTAAAATATAGTATAATTTAATCATTTATTTTACCTATTTTTCTATCCCACACTAGAATTAAGCTCTATGAAGGCAGGATTTTATGTTCCTACTTACTGATGCATTTCAAAAAGCAAGAACAATTCTGGCACATAGTAAGCACTCACTGAGTATCTACTGAATCAGTGAAAGAAAGTTATTTCCAAAGAGCATAAAGTAGAACCAGAAGTGGGCTTACATGAATAGATTAACTTTGGTGGGACATAGTTCGATTGAAAGTTCTAGTAGTGAAAGCAGTCAGTAAGTCAACAAATGGTTATTGAAGCCCTACTTTACTCCAAATGATAGCTTTCCAAATCCTGCAGAATTTAGCATCCACTGTCCATTAAACACTTTGGTCATTTTCAAAATGTCTTATGCCTTCTAGTGTTCCTTCAGGGTAGGTTTGCCTTTCTGTCGTGCATAGTGTATCTTACAGTGATATGTACATACCAGACGATAAATATTTGTTGAAAGAGGAAAGGCGTGAACTGGATTAAGGCATTAGGTTACTTGGAAATCCATTTATTTATCACATAAACATTTATTTTATTGCATTATGGCCCACAACAGTAATATTTTGCAAAATGGGGTCTATATTTCTGAACGATCAGCATGTTTTCTGTAACTTTTGTGTTTTCATTTCACTGATCATCTGGAAAATCAACTCAAACATATTCTGGATTATCTGGATAAACCAAACACTGGCAGGAGGTTTTAGTGTCCCTATTTATTTCTGTGTATCTTTTGAGCATGTAGGCACTAGGTAATGTAGTACTTTTCTCACAGGTTAAAGAAAAGAACAGAGGCAGACTGAAAAAAGAAATGATTTATTCACCCCAAAGGAAGCCCAAATGGCATTAAGCCATGCTGTTAGAATGCTTCGCAGTAGTTTAAAAGGAGAAAAGAGATGAAATGAGTCATAAGATGCGTGGCAAAATAGGATTGCTGAACTAGCAGTCAGTACTATATTCCTGTTTTGAGAGGTGATTTTGTTTTGGCAAAGCATAATGTTTGGTTTTCTTAAATTAATGTTTTAAATTTGGTTTTTGTTGGTTTTATAGTTTTGTTTGCATTTAATTTGTAATTCTGTGGGATTCTTTGTAGCTACAGGAGCTATAAAATCAGGAATTTGAGCCTACTTTTATATGTATGAGTGATATCATAATGAAAAATTGTTTAAATTAGGGGTGTGGGACCTCGAAAATGTGTTTTTACTTTGAGTAGTTTGTAGTGGGATATATATACTTTACTTAAGTTTATGAAAAACTACGTTATAAAGCTTCAGGGCCCAGGATGCAGAATACTTTTTTTTTTTTTTTTTTTTTTTTTTTTTTTTTTTTTTGAGACGGAGTCTTGCTCTTTCGCCCAGGCTGGAGTGCAGTGGCGCCATCTCGGCTCACTGCAAGCTCCGCCTCCCGGGTTCACGCCATTCTCCTGCCTCAGCCTCTCCGAGTAGCTGGGACTACAGGCGCCCGCCACCACGCCCGGCTAATTTTTTGTATTTTAAGTAGAGACGGGGTTTCACTGTGGTCTCGATCTCCTGACCTCGTGATCCGCCCGCCTCGGCCTCCCAAAGTGCTGGGATTACAAGCGTGAGCCACCGCGCCCGGCTAGGATGCAGAATACTTATTTCAATAAAGTCCATGTGTGATAGTGCAGTGTTGGACAGATATTTCTGTGGCAACTGCTGCTAGTGGTGCTGGTGGTGGTGAAAAATAGAAAGGAGGGAATCTTAGGAAAATATAGAGAGAAAATTGGTTGGAGGAAGTGGAGGAATTTTAGACCAACTTGGAGCTTTCTTTGCAATTTAGCTTTTGACTGGCTCTGAATTTGTGAGTTGTCTTTCTTAGTGACACTTCTCAAATGGCTAAGTGAAATGCAGTCTCTTCGTTTCCAGATTTAAAAGAAAAAAAATGTAGTCAGCATTTCTGTAGTGAGGCAAATCTCTGTTTAATGTGGAACACTGGGAGACCTAAAGAGCTGTTTAGAGTTATTAGAATGAGAGATCAGAGGAAAGAGATGCTTGTTTTCTGATACCGTCCTCCCTGCTCCTCAATCTTCCTAGCCCTGCAATGGGAAGTAGGAGTAGAAAGAAATGAACTGAAGGCTTTATTTTAATTTACTTTACTAGAAGGGGTTCTGAGAGCAAGTGTTATTTTAGAGTCACATTTTCTGCCATGTCTAGAGCAATATTGTCTGGGAGTTCAGGCAATCAACACATATTTATTGAGCACCTATTATGTACCAGGCATTATATAAGGAAGTGAAGACAGCTCCCTGCCTTTGGACTTACATAAAGCCAATACTTAATGATTTTCTTATACTGTGTGTCTTCTCTTGGTACACTTTGGTTGGATATGAGTAGGCAATTTGACAATTTTTGGCATGTTCTTTATGATAATTTTCTAATTTCAAGCTTAAAATACAGAGAAATCATAAATGTCCAGATTAATTTGTTCTTTTTATCCTTTTCTGTTTCTAGGGGTGCCATGAAAGTTGACATAAATGTTCAGAAAGTGGACATTGACCAATGCTCAAGTGATGGCTGGTTTTCAGGAACTCATAAATGTCACCTCAACAATTCAGAGGTAAGAGGATGAAAATAAAATCCTCTTTAAGCTCAGGAATACATTATTTTGAATATGTTATATTTGTTGGGTAAATGAACAAGAGGCATCTTACTGGGAAAAAAATCTATGTAGGTCTCAGTGCTGCCAAATGAACTAAAATAGGAGTAGAAAATAAAATTTGTGTAGAATAACTGTTCATTTGGGGACTGAAAGAAGGCCAAAACTACAATTACATCTGAAGTTTGAGTTTAGTCAAAGCCTGGCCCTATTCTTCAAAATGGGCTGGAAATTTAAAATAGTCCTGAGATGAGAAACCAGTCCCAGGAATGGTCAAATTATCCTGTTTGATTTATTTATTTATTTATTTATTTATTTATTTGAGACGGAGTCTCACTCTGCCACCCAGGCTGCAGTGCAGTGGTGCGATCTCGGCTCACTGCAAGCTTCACCTCCCGGGTTCACGCCATTCTCCTGCCTCAGCCTCCGGAGTAGCTGGGACTACAGGCGTCCGCCACCACGCCTGGCTAATTTTTTGTATTTTTTTTTTAGTAGAGACGGGGTTTCACCATGTTAGCCAGGATGGTCTCAATCTCCTGACCTTGTGATCTGCCCCCCTCGGTCTCCCAAAGTGCTGGGATTACAGGCGTGAGCCACCGTGCCCGGCCATCAAATTATGCCTGTTTTTATGGAATACGATACTTACTGAAATATTGGTGGTATTCATTCAGACACACTGCTATCTGCTAGAAGAGCACTAGCGAAGGCATGGTGGGGCACTTTTGAAAACAAGGAGAAAACACTGTACAGGGTCCTGGAAAGGAATTGTGTATATGTGTGTGTATTTGTTCAGTTTTTAGTCCCTATCCGTGCTTGATTTGATGATACTCTGGTTGATAGGAAACAGGCATGGAGATCATGCTTCTGGAAATAAGACTATCACTTGTCTTTTGTGGTTTCAGAGAAGGAATATGATGACATACTAGTGATTTCATTTTTAGTAGTCCATTTCTGAGGTCCTCAAACCATGGAACAAACATACAATAAAGTTCTTGATCTTAAATACTTGGGCTAGTCCAACATTGATTCCATGAGTCTGTGAGGAAAGTCAGCTTGCTTTATTTAAAATAGAAGGGATATTTCCACAAATGTAGTAATCTACAACTGTAATTTGAATTTTTGCCATTTGTGAAAGGTGATTGTATATAGTGTAATTTTTAAGGAAGGAATTTTAAATCAGAAGGAAATTTAGCAATAAGCACTTATTTGTGCCATTACACAAATGCACAGACAGGTGCACAGGTATACATGCATGCATATACATGTATATATGCCCATTGAATGTTTACCATGTATACACCCACCACCCATACTCCTGACACACACAACCCAGATACCCCTGTACTCCCACACTCCCAAATATCTTTTCACTGTTTCTCACATCCGCCATGCATTCCGCACACACTTCCACCCTGCCACCCTGCCACCACACTCTCCACAGCATCCCTCAATCCTCTTGCCCCCAACCTGTAAGTAGCCCCCGTAATGCCCCATATCCCTCTAAATCTATCACATCTCTCCACCATATCCTGGTGATCCCCCACTTCATCAATACATTCCCACAGCCCCCCCATTCCCTCACATCCACACACTTCCTCCCACATCTCCATACACCTCCACAGAGACTGCCATCCACAGTTAATGTTTCTGCCTTGCTAACTCACAAAATTGAGCTCTTCTTTTTGTCGCCTTTAATTGTTCTTAGGGTTTTGAACATTTCTGAGCCTCCACTCGGATGATTCTGGCATTTCTAAGATGTGAATTTCAATCGCTTGGCCTGGTGAATATCTTTACCCTGATTATCATCTCCATGCCAAATGTCTAGAGCAATATTGTTCTGTTAGGAGCAGATAGCCACTTAGCGTTGTCTTTTAGCTAGAGTGGACTTTTTTCTGCATGGGTGTCATATTGTGGATATCGATCTGTGTGTGTTCATTTCTATATAGCCTTGTGTTAGTGGTGCTCCTGGGTGGTTCAATAAGCAGTCTGCCTAGAAACAAGGAGATACTTACTTTTCAGTTTGTTACAGTTGCTGCTTGCCTCTAATAATCATGGTGTGGTTTTGTGTCCTTACAGCGCATCTGTTTATTTGACTAGATGGTCATACTGCAAGAACCTCTTTCTCCTTTTGGAAGATTGATTTATTTTCATTGCATCAGGATGATTAATTTTCTGGGTTTTGTGTCTTTTTAAAGCTTTGAAATAGACTAGGTTATTTCAAGATAAAATATTATCCTCTATTCTGATTAACAAAGATTAGGTTGAAATTTATAACTTTGGGGATTATATATGGGAGCATTATATTTATTACATTCCTACTGAAAAAAGTGGAAAAAATATTCTATAATTTCATTTGAAAATATTGTAGAAAGAGGCTGAGTGATCAAAAAGTATCAAAACGATGGATCTACAGAGTGTATGTTCAACTTGCACTCTGTCACTCTCGCCCCCTTTCGTTGCCCAGGTACTGCAGTTGGGAAGAAAGAATCTTTGTGTCGTGGGCTATGCTCAGGAGGCCCTCATAGGGTAATCTTCCCTGCACAGGTTTGTCCTGGAACTCTTCACACATTGTATTGGGCTTCTCTAAGGTTGTATAGTTTGTGCCGGTCACTCTAGGTACCTGCAACAGTTCTGGACCACATCCTCAGTGTAGTTACTGGGAATAGTCTTTCAATTCCTTTCCCATGCAGATGTGAGTTACAGATTAGAAGCTGGCTTCTCTGGAGGTTTTTACTGCTTAGGCAAACAGAAAGAAACACGTCTCGCTTGTGGCATTTTTCATGTGTTCTGGCTCTACTTTATTCTTTGTAACAACCCCTCTGATACCACCCCAAGGATCGCTGTGTAAACTGGCCTATTTTGGGAAGCACTTAATGTGATCCACATTTGTAGGACGTAGGGTCCTGTCTTTATGAATGTCCATATCGTTAGAAATAAAGACACTCATCTTGGTTTACGGTGGGTTTTATCTTGCTAATGTTTAACATTCTTCTCTTGTCAACAATAGAGAAATTTACAAATTTCAAAGTTATAAATGAGGCAGGCTTTTCACTGTAAAAAATTTTCTAACGATGTTGGAAAACTTTCCAGCCTCTAGGGTATGTACAACCAAAATATCAGGTCTGATGTTGCAAACAGATAAGTGATATGGAACCAATGACAAAAGCCTCAGGAACATTTTAGAAAGGCATGGAATGGTTTGTGAAGAAAATAATGTCTCAGTGAGTTTAGGTCTTCACAAGGTCTAGGAGGCCACTAAGCATTTTTTGAAGGACATGCCTTCGTAACTAATCTAGATTACTGTAAAACAGATTTGGTCAGTTTTCACATCCTCTCCTATAGAATAGTTTAAACATAAAATTAATTGATATTAATTTTTGTTTTAAATATTTTCTTTTGCTTTGTTTCCACTAAAAGAAGTTTTAAAAAACCATTGTTTGAAATAGGAAATATTAGGAGAGTATCCTGGAAACTTTTTGGTTATATTCTATTAGTAAATACCTTTTAAACATCAGTCCATGGTATAGGTATATTTTAAATTTAGAGTGTATATACATCTTTTATTATATTTTTTAGGTATATTATAAATCAGAAAATTTTACAAGGTTGAGGTGAAGACGAAATAATATTTTAATATAAATTATATTTGTTAAAAGAATTATATTTATAGCAATATAATTGATTCATAATTTTTATAAAATTTTTAGTGAGACTATTAGGATTATGTCATAATTTTTGAAAATCTCAGTTTAATACTTAGTAATGCAGTGATTCAGAGGTCTCTAAGTTCACTTTATTTTTATGCTTAGTTTTAATATCTGTCATGGTTGAAAAAGATTCCTCACAAGGAGAAATCTGTCCAAATTGAAGTAATAAATTGTCAACTATGTTTGCTACCAATTTTTGCAGAGTTTTTCTTTGCAGAGATACAGCAGGTAATTCTTCATCTTACTTGGTGTCAATTGGTCCTTGCAAACTAATTAGAAAGCTGGTCATTTTAATATTTTAAAGGAATCGGTGAAAAACCCCCTGAATCTCTTCATATTAAAGCAGACTAGGACATTTTATTTCCAAGTTTAAACTGTAGAGGTATGTGAATATTTATAGGTTTCGGCAACAAAAACCACTTAACGCTGAAAACATTTTGAAATATCCATTTTCAAAATGCTCACTTGAAAACACTGTCTCATGGATTGTTAAAATGGCTTTGAAGGAATGGTTTTTTGTTGTTGTTGTTGTTTTAAATACCTGTTTCATAGACACTATTGACAACCAACCACTTGCCATCCCAGAACAGATCAGCAAATTTGGAACATTTGCCTTTTTTTGTAAAAAGCAATGTATAACCCATCTTTAAGCTCAGAAGTTAGCAGCTCATTTTGAGATAATCAGAGAATCTTTATGGGGGAAGATTTTCTGGGTCACACACCATCTCGTGAAGAATTGTAAATATTTTACACTTTAAAACAATACACTCTGAAAATTCATCTAAATGGCCAAATATAAAGGCAATAAATGGAAAATTGAAGCAAATGAAGGAACCCAGTGACCAGTGTCAATGTTTTTCTGTCTTGAAACTCCCAGTTTTCCTTCAGGATGTCTCAAGTGCCTTCTCAGATTTGTGCTTATGTGAAGTATAGATTGAGTGAGGGCATTAATATTAATCCAAGTCCTAAATAAAACAAGGCTTAACAGCTTAGGTTTCTTTTATTAAAAAGTTAAATGTAAACAGAAGTTCTAGTATTTTCTTTTTGCATGCCAATTAAAGTCGTGTTTATTCTGCTTTGGAGACCACTTTCTGAAGATATCAGATTCACTGAAGTGGTTGTGTTATCACCCCAGTCATTGGTCTTATATTGCTCTAAGACAGTTTCCCATATCGTCTCTTTTCTATGGAATGTATTGGGTGAAAACCTACTTGTAATTCTTTACTCTTACATTAGATGTAGTTTAATGAGTCTCTAAAGATAAATTTTAAAGAAGGCTAAAAAGGTAAGAAAACATATCATTTGGTATATGAGAAGAGGAATAGAATGTAAAGATTCAAAGAAAGCAGAAAAACCCTCTTACATACCAAATGTAACTTACTCATTTGACTACAGTGGGTTTAGAGTACTTTTCTAGAGATCTTTCATTTAGTTTAACTTTTCACTTACTGAATCACTTAGAAATAGCTATGTGTCAGTTCCATCTTGTGGCTGCTATCTCACCATTGCTCTTCTTTTCTCCAGAAAGTTTCTGTTTAAAAAATACTATTGTTCACCTATTTCTAGAGCTATGCTGTCTAGTATGATAGCCACTAGCCACATGTTGCTTCTGAAGTTTAAACCAATTAAAATTAAACAAAATCAGAAAAGGAAGTTTCTGGCCTCACTAACCTGATTTCAAGCATTTAATAGGCCATGTAACTAGTGGCTACCACGTTGAAAAGTACAGTGGACAGCTCTGCCCTAGGGATATAGTCTAGCTTATAGTGTAGTCAAGCCACACAGGGTTTTTAAAACTTTCAAATCCCTGAGTTTCCTTGTACACTTGTCAGTAACATTGCCTTAAAATTCACTGAGGGACATTTAAGGACAAACTTAAAATGAATTTGGGCTTATGCAATCTTCTTATGATCTGTATTAGTGCAATTGAAACTAAGTAATGAGAATGTTGCAAACTATTTTTAATGCCATTATTTCACACTGGAAACTGTAACAGTCTTACAGTAAGTGAGGAGGAAACACTGGTAATCACTGTGGATATTTACATTTTAATTGTATTTGTAGCACAACTTTTCTTTTCTCTCATTACTAGTGTGAAATGTGGTTATTTAATATAAAGTCACACTCTTCTTTTGGAATGTAGGACAATGATCAGGTGTTCATTTGTACCTAGAACAGTACCTGACACTGTTGAATTAATGGAGATAATTTGCTTTTGTTAGATGGCCTCCCTCTAATACATGGCCATTGCCTTTGACCAATTGCCCAAAATAAAATTAAACAAAATGTTTTTTGTGGTAGTTGCCTTTCAGTTATTTGAAGACTGCTGTTAGCTACATTCTACGTCTTCTTTCCTCTAGGCTAATCCTCTGTTTCAGTCACGCATCCCTGCTTTACCAGGCTTAGCCAAAGCAGGCCATATCACCACTGTATGGATCCTCATTTGTTTTTGGAGTTCTAAAGCCTATCTTATTTGATTTTGTTACAGTCTTTCTTTTTAAAATTAATAGAAACCGATGGTATTTTTCTGAGTTTTCCACTATGCTCTCGAGAGTTATTTGGAATAGAGATTCTCAAATTGTTTCAAAGCTAGGGTTAGAAATCACTGTGCTAAAACCACTGAACCTGGGGGCCTAATAAGTCAGTTAAGGGCAAGCTGGCTGTTGTAGATGTTTCCAGCAAGGGAGCCAAGAGTTCACCAGTGGCTATCGCCATCTTGTGGTTGGGGGAAAGAGAGAGAGAAAATCTGTAGTAGGAAATTAAGTGACATTAAACTATTTCTTTGTTGTCTAGACATCTCTTTTACTATTAAAATACAATACATCTTTCCCTGTGTACAGTTGCAAGCTATTTGTGTGTTGTATTCTGGTTAAATACTAAACCACTATTTCCATCACTGTCTCATGCAACCCAGTTCTGACTTTAGTCTATTCACATATAATTAGGTGTACTAGGCTTCTCTCTTTGAGGACACTTTACAAGTTTGCTGAACTATTATTCTTAGTAATTTTTCTTATTATTATGGTTAATAAG
Organism: Symphalangus syndactylus; assembly: GCF_028878055.3. Classification (NCBI taxonomy): domain Eukaryota; kingdom Metazoa; phylum Chordata; class Mammalia; order Primates; family Hylobatidae; genus Symphalangus; species Symphalangus syndactylus. The sequence continues at coordinate 66,334,328 of NC_072426.2, forward strand.
ATATAGGCTATCTTTTCCATGGGATACCTTTTATAACATTATTTCAAATTCATTATTTTAGGTCCTAGGGATACAGTGGTGAATAAGACAGAGGAAATTTATAATTTAAAAGAGATCATTGCATTCTAGAGGGAACCAGAGAACTTAGACATATACCAATTGACTTTAACTTTTTTATGTACTAAATTTTCTAGGTGATATGTACTAAAATATCGTATATTAATTTCTGAGACACGACTAGTCATAAAAGAGAAGTCTTCACACATATTTAAGAAGTGCAGGAATTTATTTATTGGATTGGCAAGCAGTAAAAAAGAATTATGTTCAATGTTGGTGAGGATATTCTCCTGTGTTATTGGTAGGAATGCAAATGTTTATAAATTTTTTGACAATATGGTAAAAATGTATCATCATTAAAAATGCATACTTCTTTGTTTTACCTGTTTTTTTTCTCTACTTCTACTTTAAATAATTTAAGCCTGGGGAACATAGCGAGACCCTGTCTCTACAAAAAATTTTTAAAAATTAGCAAGGCTTAGTGGCACATGCCTGTAGTTCCAGCTACTCAGGAGGCTGAGGCGGGAAGATCTTTTGAGCCCAGAAGTTCGAGGCTGCAGTGAGCTATGACTGTACGCCTGCACTTCAGCCTGGGCAACAGAGTGAGACCTCATTTCTAAAAAAAATAAGAAAACATTAGAAAATTCTAAAATATATAAATATAATTCTAAAATATGATTCATAAATATATATGTACTAGACTACTTATCACAGTATTACATAGTGTAGCAAAAATTTAGAAACAAATGCATAATAAAGAATTGGGTAAGTAAATTACAATGCACCCAAATAATATCATACCACTGTGCTACTTAAAATGGATACTGTTCATTCATTGACGTAGAATGATGTTTATTATATATATATTAAAGAAAATAAACAGGTTCTCCAGTATGGTTTAAGGATTAGTAAGCATTTGGGGATATAGAGAAAAGTGATGTTTGTAAGAAAGGCTTTCGGGCATGTATTGAGTAGATGAGTAGAGGCTTGGTAAGAAGCAGCCAATGTTTTTTTCCCCCTGAACGTGAGCCCCTTTAGTTTTGAGAAGTGAAATTTATTATTGTGGAAATGTGTACAAGATGATGTGTAGGCCGGGCGCGGTGGCTCACGCCTGTAATCCCAGCACTTTGAGAGGCCAAGGCGGATGGATCACGAGGTCAGGAGATCGAGACCATCCTGGCTAACACGGTGAAACCCCGTCTCTACTAAAAAAATACAAACAATTATTCGGGTGTGGTGGCTGGGCGCCTATAGTCCCAGCTACTCGGGAGGCTGAGGTAGCAGAATGGTGTGAACCCGGGAGGCAGAGCTTCAGTGAGCTGAGATCACGCCACTGCACTCCAGCCTGGGCGACAGAGCGAGACTCCATCTCAAAAAAAAAAAAAAAAAAAAAAAAAAAAGATGATTTGTATAAGCTAGCTTGCAGTTTGTAAAAGGAGGGTAGATTAAAGGCAAGAGGGCATATGCAACCTCAAAAGAAAAATCTGTCTATCTTATAAATGTTGGTGGTGTCTCTATCTAGAACTTGTATGGAGTTGGGAAGAAGATGATGGAGAAAGACAATTTGAAGAACCTTGAGCATATCTGTGAGGAGGTGGTAGATTCATCGCTATATTTAGGGACTCCCTTTTCCTTTGTGGATCATAGCTAGGATTGCTAATGCAAATAACCCCAAAATTGAAGGTTACAGTAGGAAGTGGATGGATTCACAGTAAAGATGGGATAAATTTTACTTTTTCTGTTGTTTCAACTCAATAGATTTTTATCAAAATCTAAAAATCTTCTTATTAATTTTAACATTAATAATGGCTGCAACTACTTGGTAGTGCTTGGTTTGGGTCAAGAATTGGTCTTTATGCTTTATATGCATTTCTTTAATCTTTAAAGCCTCTATTTTACTGATGAGAAAGCTAGGCCAAGACAGGTTAAATAACTTATTTATAATCATACAAATAGTAGTTGGTAAAACTGGGATTCGAACCCAGATTTATCTGATTCTAGGCCTATTTTTGTTTTACTACAGTCTTATACTTCTTATTTTCTAGGAAACATGTAACCAGATGAATTCATTTAGGATTAGACATGAGGATGTATGGGGTATTTTAGATTACAAACTACATTTAACCTTGGAAATTGGGTAGGAGAGATGATGGGATATTATCCTATACCAGGTGTCACTTTAGACATTGTGCTTTGGCATTTCATACAGCAATTGCTGTGAAAATCCAGCATCCTTCTCAGTAGGAGAGGAATTAAAGTTCCCATAGGCCCTGGATTTGTTCAAGTCTAAGGCTATATATTAGGAAGTGATTGAATGGACTGACATGAACTTTCAGTGAAGGTTATGGTCGTTTGTTATAAGGCTTCATGCGGGGCTTTGTGCTTGCCAGAATGTTCATCTATTCTTTGAATAATGATATAGGAGACACACAGTTAAGAATAACAAATTCATTCAAAGTTAAAATCAGAGACTAAAAAGATATTGCTGGGTTAGAGAAATGGACAACTCCATCACAATGAAAGTTAATCAGAACAAAGATAAGATCCTGAATGTGAATCAAAATCTCTCTCTTTCTGAACATAGGAAGAATGATGTGGTTTGGTTTGATCACATGTGAATGATATTTGGGAGGATAATTTAAAGTTGAAAATAAGTCAACAATACGATGTGGCTGCAAAACCATAGCAAAAGCCAACATAGTCTGAGCTTGTTCTCCAGATCTGGAGAGGCTTATATCTCAACTGTATTCAGAACTTAGCAGAAAATACCTAAAATAGTATGACAGGTTTCAGTTCTCATACATTAAAATGTGTGTAGATAAAGTGGAAGCACTCCAGAAGAGAAAATTTGTATTACGAAGGACTTTGAAACTTTACTTTTTGAAGAATCAAAGAAATTGAGAATGTTTTTCCAGGAAATAGAAGACTCATGGGTGATCTGATAACTGTCTTCAAATACCAAAATAGCTATTATCTGGATATTTATACTTTTTCTCGAGGAATACAGGGGCTAGTCTGTGATTTACTGGTAAAACAACAGGAACTGCAGAAGGCTCTGTTTACCTCAATGTAAGTGGAACTTTTTAATAATCAGAATTGTTAAAAAATGAAAAATACACATTTTAAAATAGTAGATTATAAATTTGAATGTCATGGTTATTCAATCACACCTTGCAGGGATGACCACTTGGAGAGGATGTTGTAGACCTTGGTATTTTCAACAGTGAAAGGTACCACATGACAATTTTGTGGAGCTCATTAAAACTGCATGCGATATTGGCTATATGTTTGGACTAGATAACTCTAAATTTTTCTGTAGCGTTAATATTTTATACCTAGTATACTCTAAAGGGAACCGCTAAAAGATGTTTCCATCCAAAAGAATACTCTCATTGTCCTTGTACTGGTAATACTTTAAATTCTCACTTTTTATGTGCTTATGCTTGCCAAAGGTGAGATTTTCTGATTTTTCCCTGTGATAATGATAAAGCAAACTATTATTCAGCATTGCCACATTCATTCAAGCTAGCTTATAGGAGTTGATGTCCAGTTACCCCTTAAGCACTTTTAGGATGTTAACGCAAGGCTGATAAATTTGATGAAAGTGAGATGAAAAAGCCAAAAAATGTTTAGCTGACCTTCGATTGCAAATCTGGGATAATCTGAGCCAGAAAGGAGGCAATATTAAAGGAAGCACCATTGATTTTTAAAAATAATCTAATTTGCCTCTTCTGCTTATCAAGGAATCAGATACTTTAGAGTAGGAGATAAATCAATTTTCCAGCTAGAATGGGGTCATGGTGTTTGGAGTCTGCTCCTGAATGACACTGCTTTTATACAATCTATGTCACTGGATTGTGTCACCAACTTTCTTGAATCTGTTGCTCTAATGTTAGGACCTTTGAAGTATTTGAATTAGAATGTACAAAGGAGAGAGCTACCTGACTATTCAAGGTGAATAGACTGCCTCTCTGTCTGTACATGTTATCTGGGCATCAATTAAAAGGCTGGTGTTAATGGAAGGAACCTACTCCTAGTAGAGAATTAGAACACAAATCAGAATGCAGGAATAAAACAAAGGTGAATATGGAGGACGGCAGCTTATCATGTACAGCGATGACAAGAGGATTCAGAGGATTCACTACATTTATGATAATATATTACCATAAATTGTAATATGACAATATATGTTATGGGCTGTAACCATTGCTAAATACAAACATGTAAAATGCGTTGAAGCTTCTCTGTGGCCTCGGGATCAGGGTGAGGCTGAGTTTGAAGGTGGGTGATCTACAGCATATGCAGGGCAGGGCAAGAGTAGGCTGGGGCAAGAGAATTGACTTGCATACACCAAAGTATGTGAACTCAAAGTACCAGACTTTCTTGATCTTTTCAATTCAGTGAGAGAACATCTGATGAAATATGAAGTTAGTGAACAGATTTGGAATATGTAGCTAAATTTATAATGGAGCCAATCAGGGGGAAAAAAACATACCTATTAAACCTTTGCTTTTGTCATATTCAGTAGCAGAGAAATTGCTACTTGTCCAATTCTAGATATGAGAGGCAATCAGAATATACAGTGAGTGCCTGAGGGTGACTTTTGGGGGGTTAAATATAGCTTTGCATCATTAACTTATGTGGGAAAAAAATCCCATTATGACAGCAAATCAGATCTAATCTGGCACTCCCTCTGCTACAATTATATAAAATATGGTGGAAACTTGTCAAAGCTTTCAGTGAGAAATGAGGCTACTGATGCTTGGCAGCCCCCTTTTTGAGCAAGTGAAGAATCATGTTGCTTAGCTACAGCCCTTGGCTGATTTAGAGAGCTTTAACTGACTGTATTATACAAGAGTTAAACTCTGTTCCTTGATATCTTCTTGTTCTAAGATGAAAGGCCTTATTTGCCACCTTCTTATTTTGTTGGTATCCTCACCAAGTCGTTTTCGTGTATTCATCCAGGACAGGTTTCGATTTATCATTGTTTTTCCCTCCCCAAGGGCCTATAGATTGAGAGAGAACAAGTGGGTGTTGATGATACAAGCAGAACATAAAGTATTGAGATCACTTGAAAACGCTTTTGTCTTCAAAGTAATATACAAGTGTCTATTTCAAATTATTTTTGTCATTTGAAGCCATCTTTTTTTGCCCCCCTCTTCTTTTAGCTTATTCATAGTTTGGGTTATTATTGTCTCTAAAATGCACAAGATTTTTGTATTTTAAAATATAAGCTCACACGTAGGTGTGTGGAAAGTGGTAGGGAAGAGTGAATGTAATTGATGAAACAAATAAGAGTAAGGCTGGAAATGGAACAAAAGACCATTGAAAACAGAAGGATTAAGGAGAAAAAACAAAAAACTGCAAATGGAGAATATTTAGAGCAGTTATTGTGCGTGAAGTAGAAAAGTGTGTAAAGGGGGAATTGTTAGATTATCAGAGCCCATTTAGTGGGATAAACATGCTCAGAGGGACTTGTAAGTCTGGGGGAGGATTTTGGTCCATGTGCTGTCTCCAGAAAGGAATATCTTTATTCTAAATATGTGGGTATCCACTTTATTTTTATAGCTCTTCAGGAAAGAGAGCTGTCCCTCAGCAGTGCTTTCTATTATCTTAGCATAATTATCTGTAATGCAGTGAAGCCATGACCTAATCTTGATTGTGTAATTATTTCCGTAGATTTTATTATTGGCTTGTCAGTACAATCTTTGTTTTATGCATGCAAAAGCAGCTTCTTTTTTTTTCCCTGCTGGTGGTTACAATTTCATGATCACCTGGAGGAGATTCTATTGAGTTGATTCTATATTTACATTTGGAAATAGGATAATGGACAAGTGTCTCTGTAGGCTTGGCCCCATTGCAATTCTAGATCTGTTGAATACCAGAATTTATAGGTGTACAAACTGAGCAACCCTGCTTATGGGCTATGCTTTTATGCTTGTCTGCAAATCATCTTTGTCTGCCACTTTTTAAAATATGTCTGTATAATGCAGTCATTTTCAAAGTGTGGTCCTGGGACCCCTGGGGGTCCTCAAGACCCTTTCAAAGGAGTCTATGAAATTAAAAGTATTTTCATAGTAATTCAGAGCCATTATTTGCCTTTGGAACTCTCCATTCTCTTATGAGTATCCAGAGGTTATACAAGATGTGGTATGGAAACAGATTAAATGCAGAAAGAGAGGAGAATCCAGTTGTCTTGTAATAAGTCTGACATTAAAGAGATTTGCGGAAATGTAAAACAATGACCCTCTTCTTGCTAAATATTTTTCGTTTTGGAAAATACAGTTTTTTTCATAAATATGTTACTTACGTTAATATATTTGTTTTATTGATTTTAAATGAATTCATACATATTTTGGAATTTTATCAGTTTTAATATATAAGATGGTAAATATCAATGGACATAACCCACATAAATCAAAGCTCTTTGGGATACTTAGTAGTTTTCAAGAGTGTAAAGGGGTCCCAAGACTGAAATGTGTGAGAGGTGCACTCATCAGCTACTGCATGATTTCTGACCTTAATTCCACTTCCTGGTTTCTGTGCTTTCTCTCCTTCCTTACTTTTGTGGTTCGACTGGCAGACTTTTATAACTCACTTGTTCCCCTCTGCCTTCCCTCCTGATCATTTCAGCCTTAGACCCCGCTGAATTCTCAGCCCAGTGTCATTAGAATTGGTGATGACACAAGCACAATAATCACATTAATTAAAAGAGCAAGCTATCCAAATTAACATTTCACATATAAGTTTGATACGTATTTCTAACTATAGTCAGTGCATTATGGGTAAGAATATTCATTTATTATTTCACTTATATAGCTTGAGTGAAAACCACACTTTTAGGATTTTTATTTTGACTTCATTTTCTTAAACAATTTTGACCAAAATGCCAAAGGATGGAATATTCTGTATTTTACTCTGCAAATTTTTCATATTGGGATTTTAAATGTAAATTGAAAATCATTTACATGCCAAGGTATTAGAACTATATAGAATTCTGCAGCCCTGAGTGTATATGAAGACCAGTTTGTCTGTCTGAGTAGTGCTGATTGTTAATAATTTTAGTATTTGGTTACCAGTTAGATGGCTTATTCAAGTAATACCTCAAAAGTTTTTTTCCGAAGATTGGTCTGAAATTGTACACCAATTAAGTTTTAATTTAAATTCTGAAATTTTAATTTTTAAGTAGCAGATTGTGAATTCAGTAAGCATCATTTTTCTGTGTATATCATCAAGGTATTCTTAGGACCAAATGAATACCATATATACGCAGAACGAAAAGTGAATTTGGCTTTTTGTTCATTTGTTGAAATAGTTCAGAGATTCCAGAATCCTTTTTTATCCAAGTTTTTCACAGAGTTCTCTTTAAATAGGTAAAATAATTTATTGCTCCCTGTGTAATGATATTTTGTTACCCTTGCCACAAAAAGGTATGTGCTGAAGCTGAGCTTGGGTTAGGGAGTGGCAATGAGTAGAAATGAAATCCTACATCTTTTCTCTTTGGTAAGAATTGAATAGATCTTAAATTACGAAAGTGCTTGGTAGTCTGCTCTCTTTGGTGGCAGCGTGTTAGGTGTTCTCTTTCCTTCTGCATTAGCCACTTGTGATGTAAATTTTACTTCAGTATCTCATGAATCTATTTTCTCCTCTTATTCTTACTACAACTTAGTTCTATTCCTAATCACTACTTGCTTGGTCTTTTTTTCTTTTATAACTTTAATGTTATTTTTAAGTGTATATACTTAATGTATACAACATGATGTTTTGATATGCTTAGGAAAGTGATTATGATAATCAAGTAAAGTAACATATCTATCTTCTCACATGGTTATTTCTCTTCTTCCTTTTTTTTTTTTTTTTTTAATGGCAAGAGCACCGGAAATCTACCTGAAATCTACTCTTAGTTTGCTTGTACTTTTGCAATACTATCTGTCTTCAGTTTTCTTCCTCTCCAGTTCATCATTCATCAGGCAGTATATTTTTCTAGAGACAGTATTTCATAGTAGTTAAAAGTGCTTGTTTTTGATTCGGACCACCCATATTTCTTAACCTTTTTTTATGCCTCAAATTTCTGTAAAATGAGGACAGTTTTTTTTTTAGCCTATGTAAAGTGCTTTGCACAGTACATTCCTTTTTTTTTTTGAGATGGAGTCTCTCTCTGTAGTCCTGGTGCGACCTCAGCTCACTGCAAACTCTACCTCCCGGGTTCACGCCATTCTCCTGCCTCAGCTTCCAGAGTAGCTGGGACTACAGGCACTCGCCACCACGCCCTGCTAATTTTTTGTACTTTTAGTAGAGACGTGGTTTCACCATGTTAGCCAGGATGGTTTCGATCTTCTGACCTTGTGATCCGCCCGCCTCGGCCTCCCAAAGTGCTAGGATTACAGGTGTGAGCCACTGCGCCCGGCCCACACAGTACATTCTTTATAAATATTAGCCAACCTCCATAGCACTTTGTATGCTTGCAATTATTATTCATAATTGTTTGTTTGTATCGATCTCTATGCTAGACTGTAAGCTCCATGAGGGCAGAAACCAAATTAGTGTCGTTCACCACTGTCTCAAGTACCATAACAATGTTTATAATAAAGGCATTTAAAAAGTATTTGTAGTTTGCTTTCAAACTCTAAATTTTGGCCGGGCATGGTGGCTAACACCTGTAATCCCAGCACTTTGGGAGGCCAAGGCGGGTGAATCATGAGGTCGGGAGATAGAGACCACCCTGGCTAACACGGTGAAACCCCGTCTCTACTAAAAATACAAAAAAAAATTAGCCGGGCGTGGTGGCAGGGGCCTGTAGTCCCAGCTACTCCGGAGGCTGAGGTGGGAGAATGGTATGAACCCGGGAGGCAGAGCTTGCAGTGAGCGGAGATCACGCCACTGCACTCCAGCCTGGGTGACAGAGCGAGACATCATCTCAAAAAAATAAAAAATTTAAATTTCTTCTCATTCTGCAATACCCAACCACTTGCCTTCCATGATTCTACCATGCTTTTTCATATCTCCATGGATTTCTTTGCACATGCTTTTCCTTTGGAATAACATGCTATTTCCCACTTTGGCCACCTGATTGATTCATGCTTATCCTTTGAGTCCTAGGGTTGCTCTCGGTGAGCCTTTGGCAGCCTATTCTCCACTTCAGACAGAAGATTGTTTTCTCCTATGTGCCACTGTAGTACATTGCACATGTTTTTACTGTAACACCTAGAATGCTGCATTAAAATTATTTGGTTGCTATTAATTACAGTAACTACATTTATTGGATGCCTTTCCTTTCACTTTGTCAAATGTGTATGCATGAGTATACATACAAATGTATATAAATGTATATGAAGTTGTATTTAATCTTCAAAGTCATCCCAGAAAATATGTATTATTCTAATTTTACAGCTGAGGAAACTGAGACTCAGAAATTTTAAGAAATTAATATTGATTACCTATCAATTAATAATCTGGAGTGATCGATTGCTAACGTGAGAGTAGCTTGAGGCAAGGGCTATGACCTAGTTGCACATCTCATTGGTAAGGCTGTTTTGGTGGTTTAAGTTCATGGTTGCTGGTTTCGTCACTAATTTATCTTAAGACCCATAAGAAAGATTTAGATGAATTCTATAGTTTGCCAGGTAATCTCGTCTTCCTTCAGGAATGGAAAATTCCAGATAGAACCTGGTTACGCATGAAACTCTTCCTAGTATCTGAAAACCTTCTTGGATGTTTAGATTCTAACTTTAATTTGTTTTATGTTTTACTTCATTAACTCATTTCATTGCAAGCAGTCCTAATTAAAAATGAATAGAGGTTGAATTAAAATGAATACTTTTAATTCCTGTTAGGGAATGTCTATCATCATACATACTATAATCAACTATTATTTTTAGAATCAAATAAAAACTGCATATGCCATAATGACTGTTATGTGCTTTAGTTTCTTTTGTTTTTCATTTGTGATAGATGAATTTTATAAAAAGGGTGTACAGGATTTAGAGTAGGTGGCTCTTCAAATTGACTAGTGATTATTCTCATTCACCATTGTCATGTATTTTTGTCATTTATCTAGATTTGAAAGAATGAACAGGCACATGATACCTTTTAAAGCTGCATCTCTCTCTTTTTGACAAATAGTGAGTTTTATTCACTACTACTCAGCTGAATCCATATAAATCCTTCTCCACAACCAAACCACTAAATTAAAAATTAGATTATGTTCTCAACATCAAATTTTACAGTATATCTACATGTAAATGTAATTGAAAAACTTATCGTAATCAATTTCAGCTTTCCATTTCTTCCTCTCCTCTCTATCCCCTCCTTTCCCACCTCCCTCTTTCCCTCCCTTTCTCACTGTCTCCCTTGCTCCCTTTCCTTTCTTTGCCCGTCCTTCACTTACTTCACTGTCTCTTCTGTTTTCTTTTTTTCTCTCTTCTCTGCTCTCTTCCTTTTTTTAAAAATTCTTGTCTTTCTTTTCTTTTCTTCTTCTTCTTCTTCTTTTTTTTTTTTTTTAAATAATCTCTACTTGCCAGAAAGAAAGGTGAAAGCTAGATGCTCTGATTTCCAAAAAGAAATGGCACAATTTGGGCCAAGGCTGTGGGAGTCCACTTCACAGGCAGGCTTTCCCTTCCAGTTTCTTCACTCCATACACACTCCATATCCTCCTCCACAGTCACTCCCACCTCCTGAAGTAGATGAAACTGTGTTTTCTCAGGAGGTGATCTTTCCAGTTCTGATTATAATGTGTGATTGACAGGCATCATTAAACCATATAATACCTGGGAGTCCTGAAGTATTGGTTGCATATCTTTTACAGTATGATTGTAATGTTAATATCTGTTAATAAAATAATTCATAATTTAATGTATCCAGAATCACAACATCTTTTATATACATTTGAAAAATGAGATGTAAATGGTCAAGATATGTTTTTAATTTAAACTAGAGTGATTGCTTGGTGTGGTTTCCTGAGCGTTTTTAACTGCTTATGATAACTCTGTGACTCCACAGAGATTTATGAGCCGCAGGTTATACACTACTTTCAGAGAGTTTGGGGATTTACTTTCTAGCTCATCTAGTTCTGCTTTTAAAAAGGCATGTAGGGCTTTAAATCATCAAACAAAATCAAGAATGGGTTAGAAAATGGGATTTGTTTCCATGCAAGCCGTATCAAATGCCAATCCAGCGGATCTTCTGTAAGTCTTGTAATACACCCGCAGAACATGATCACATTTCGGTTTCTTGTTCAGGACCCTATGATTAGAATATGTTCTGTTCAATTGCTGCACATATTTAGCTTCACACTTTATACAGGTATAGCCATGAATATTAAGGACATGTGATCCTTCCTCAACTTTGTAACTGAAAAAGATCTCAAGGGTGGTATTGTGTGGTCTAATGATATAATTCAGAACTGGAAAGATTATCTTCTGAGAAAAGAGCTTCATCTGCTTGTTGGGGGAGGTGGGAGTCAGTTTGGAGGGAGGATGTGGAGGGTACATGGAGTGAAGAAACCGGAAGGGTAAGCCTGCCTCTGAAGTGGACTTATTTTTACTTTGTCTAACTCTTGCTAATGAAGAGCTAATTTTGACTTGTCTTTAAATATGGATGAGCTGCTGGGGAAGCTTCTTTTATGAAATTCAGGAGGTATGGAGTGTGAGATATGGGTGAGAGGACCCCCAGCCTCAACCAACCTCAAGATTGACCAGCTGTGATTAAAATAATAGAGGCCAGGCATGGTGGCTCATGCCTGTAATCCCAGCACTTTGAGAGCCCGAGGCAGGCAGATCTCCTGAGAGATCTCCTGAGAGTTTGAGACCAACCTGGCCAACATGGTGAAACCCCATCTCTACTAAAAATACAAAAAATGAGCCGGGCATGGGGTAGGCACCTGTAATCCCAGATACTTGGGAGGCTGAGGCAGGAGAATCGTTTAAACCTGGGAGGCAGAGGTTGCAGTGAATCAAGATCACACCATGGAACTTCAGCTTGGGTGACAGAGCAAGACTCTGTCTCAAGAAAAAAAAGTTATCACCAAGTTTTCCTGGTTGGTGTACACTACCCTGTATTTTCTCTATCAGAGAATATATGCCTGCCAGTAAAATTTAAAGCCCTTTTCTTTGACTCTTTCCTTCAGTTCAGAAGGTTCTGTTGGATAGCCTAGTCTATTGGTATCTACTGTTTGGTTTGTCTGGTTTTAGCTATTGAAGATATTGTAGTAACCAAAACAAAGCCAATAATATACCAGGCACTGAAAACACTAATAAAGAGTATTTAATATATCTTATTTTTAGTTATCATCATCATCTATTGAAGACCAACTCTAAGTAGCATACTGTACCAGGAACTGTGGAGATTTTATAAAGTAGTATAGTATGCAGTTCATGTCCTCTAAGGTTTACAATCTTTGTGGGAAGATAAAACATCTGTCTTAATATTATAAGATAAACAGCAAAACAAGTCAATTACTGCATATTTCCAAAGGCATTGATTAATCTATTCATTTCAGGCTCAAAGTCATGATAGGTCATCCTATATTGTAATGGGGACAGTATTATTCTGTTCAAATGAATTGGCACCACAGGTATCAAATAAGTGCTCTGAAGGTTCAGAAAGACGTCACTTTTGGCCGTGCACAATGGCTCATGCCTGTAATCACAGCACTTTGGGAGGCTGAGGTGGGCAGATCACTAGAGGTCAGGAGTTCGAGACCAGCCTGGCCAACATGGCAAAACCCTGTCTCTACTAAAAATACAAAAATTAGCCAGGCATGGTGGCGCATGCCTATAATCCCAGCTACTTGGGAGGCTGAGGCAGGAGAATCACTTGAACCCAGGAGGCAGAGGTTGCAGTGAGCCTAGATTGCGCCATCCAGCCTGGGAGACGGAGACTCCATCTCAAAGAGGTCACTTTGACGAAATGGTCAGGACAGGCATCAGGATGCATGCCTTTAAGAATAGGAAGAATTTTGATTAGAATGATAAGGAAAGGTGAGCTTCATTGCAGTACCTCCTAAGTACATTGTCTGCTGATAGAACGAATGGATGGTACTAAATGTAGGGAAATGGAATAAGCAAAAGTTTATATCATGTACTTTGTGTTGGATTCTTATGTAATAAGATATATAAATTTTTATTTCAAATATGCATATCAGAATTTAGTATCAATAATTGATCAATCAGTAAATATCTATTAATTTGGAGTAGAGCTACCTTTCAGAAGAAATTCCTTAAAATTTTTTACTCTTGAATCTATATGTACCTTCATGAAGATACCCAGCTGATTTGGACCAACTTTCTCAATAGTTTATTTACCATCATTGGCTGCTAAGATGTTGACTAAGTGAATACCTTCCTTAAGATGGATTCCTCTTGTTTTCCATTAAGAGGTTGAGGAAAGTGGTGATTTCTGAACATAATTGGGTTATGACTACTTTTGGTTCTAAGGAAAGTTCCTAAAGAGGTTTTGTTTTTCTATGTAATTTTTAACTCAATTGTGACCAAATATGAATTTTTACTTTGATTTTCTTTTCTTTCTTTCTTTTTTTTTTTTTTTGAGACAGAGTCTTGCTCCGTCTCCCAGGCTGGAGTGCAGTGGTGTGATCTCGGCTCACTGCAACCTCTGCCTCCCGGGTTCAAGTGATTCTCCTGCCTCAGCCTCCTGAGTAGATGGGATTACAGGCGTGCACCACCATGCCTGGCTAGTTTTTTGTATTTTTAGTAGAGACAGGGTTTCACCATGTTGGCCAGGCTGATCTCAAACTCCTGACCTCAAGCGATCCCCCCACTTCGGCCTCCCAAAGTGCTGGGATTACAGGTGTGAGCCACCGTGCCTGGCCCTTTTACTTTGATACTGAATAAGATAACTCTGTTCTACTTCCTTATATTGTTATGTGGTTTGCTGGACCTCAGTAAACTTAACGTATAAAACTAACTTCTGAATTTGGTACAAATGAATTCTCACGGCACTAGGATAGTTACTGGACAATTTAAACACATTTTTCTCTATCTAGACACATTAGTTGAGACACTCCAACGGAGGCATTTTAAAAAGTCTCTTGTACTTAATAAATAGTTGAGCACCTATTCCCCGTATCTACTTAACGAATATTGGCTGAGTGAGTAAATGAATGACTTAAATGGTGAAATGTTTCTATAAACTAAACATGGCAATTTAATAAGAAAATTACCAATTTAAAGGACCTCTCAGTAGCCATGTGGTTTCGTGAAATCTGCAGGAAAACCCAAAAGAGGAGGCAGCAGCTTTTAATAGCATAAAATGACCTAGGCCACGCTTAGGGTAATTAATTCACAGATGTAGACAAACATTTGCAGTAGACCTGATCAATCTTCATCTCATTAAACAGTATCAGAAGCTAGATGGAAGGCACCAGATGCTAAAATAAAATTTCAAAATCTAGATGGTGTAAAAGCTGGTTATTAATTTCATGGAAAATATGTGCCATAAATTAGAATAATAGACTTTTAAAAAACTTTAGAAATGAAATTATACAGAAAAACAAATCTCAGTATTTTCTGAGTGATTGAATTCCTTAGAGAAAACTAGATTGAAAGTAAGATTTGTGCGTATAGTTTTTGATCTCCTTTTTCAATGCTAACAGGAAAGTGATGTGGAAAGGGTTAATGTTAGGAAACTTATTTATTAGAACTAAAGTGTTAACAGAAACTTTGCGGATGACTTTTGGATAAGCCCTTGGCCATTCTCTCTCTTCAGATAATGCTTTCTTTTACTTGATTTGAAACATTTTACATTTAGACTGGATTTTCCTTCATTTAAGATTGATATCAGAATAATGTGTAGAATAAAAATTATTTATTTTAGCTCAATAAATTAAGTGTACTGTTTGTTTTTCTAATTTTATCAGAATATGTGGAGTCCTCCTGCTATATTCAGGAAATCTCAGAGAATATATATCATGTGGTCAGTTTTAAGGTTCATCCAAATAGAAATAAATAGGTGTGTACATTTTCCTCATTGCCTCTTTCAGAAATGAGTCCATTACCTAACCTATTGCTCCACTGAAATACTCAGTTCCTGACCGTATCCCTTTCCGTGCCTGATTTGGAATTTGCAAGCCTGGTAACATGGCAGGTCCCAGGCATAGTTCACCAAACTGAAATAGAGACAGAAGGCATACAGCACCAGACAATGGTTCCTGCTGCTACTACATTAAGTGCAATCTTGTCACCGTGGCCCTTAAGGCCATCTGCACAGATTCTAGCTAATTTAACCAACAAATCTCCCCCTCTTTACAAGCTATTCTGTCATTCATGTATCTCATATCAATCCCTTTTTCTAGCTCTTTACTTGTTGTATTCACCTGGCGTAGAAAGTTTCTTTACCCTTGTTAAATTTACCTGTTTTTCAAAGCCCAATTCAAGACCTATCACCTCACTGGTCATCAAGAGAAGCAAGCTATAATTGACTATAAAATGGAAGGAGTTTTCTGTATTATGTTGTTCAGCTTGGTCTTTAATCATGCATTCTGCTTGTAAATTACTGCATATGTTTCAAAGCCCATCATATGTGGATCTTTTTGGAAGGCCTTTCCCACAATGCTATCCTTCATATGAAGTTCTTTAGCCAAAGATTCTATTAAAGTTAGTTGAATGCCTATGATCTTTCATTCTATACTTGACTTTCAAGCATTTTTCCAAACTAGATTAGATATCACCTGCCCTGGAAAGACATTTTTATCCCAAAGGAACATTCCCTTAATATAAGTTCTCATAGCATGCAGTATGTTTTCACAGCATATATAATTTTATTTAATTGTCTTCAATCTTTTATATTGTGCTCTTTTAGCTGCACTATGTTACTTGTTGATTATTGTGTCCCTAGTACCAGCCAGAGATATGCCTGAACTAAAATGGGTAATCAA
Organism: Symphalangus syndactylus; assembly: GCF_028878055.3. Lineage (NCBI taxonomy): Eukaryota > Metazoa > Chordata > Mammalia > Primates > Hylobatidae > Symphalangus > Symphalangus syndactylus. Next base: position 66,350,274 of record NC_072426.2, read on the forward strand.
TAAAATTGCATGTTTATTGGATGTTTGAACCTGTGAGTCTTCCATCGCCAGTAAGATTAGGCTACCAGAGAGTTTCCTTTATGTGTCCTGTGTGTTTATCATGGAGGCTTATATACAGAAGACATTATGTATTTCCTGTTTCTTTTTTTTTTTTTTTATTATACTTTAGGGTTTTAGGGTACATGTGCACAATGTGCAGGTTTGTTACATATGTATCCATGTGCCATGTTGATTTCCTGCACCCATTAACTCGTCATTTAGCATTAAGTGTATCTCCTAATGCTGTCCATCCCCCCTCCCCCCACCCCACAACAGTCCCCGGAGTGTGACGTTCCCCTTCCTGTGTCCATGAGTTCTCATTGTTCAATTCCCACCTATGAGTGAGAACATGCGGTGTTTGGTTTTTTGTCCTTGCGATAGTTTACTGAGAATGATGTTTTCCAGTTCCATCCATGTCCCCACAAAGGACACGAACTCATCATTTTTTATGGCTGCATAGTATTCCATGGTGTATATGTGCCACATTTTCTTAATCCAGTCTATCGTTGTTGGACATTTGGGTTGGTTCCAAGTCTTTGCTATTGTGAATAGTGCCGCAATAAACATACGTGTGCATGTGTCTTTATAGCAGCATAATTTATAGTCCTTTGGGTATATGCCCAGTAATGGGATGGCTGGGTCAAATGGTATTTCTAGTTCGAGATCCCTGAGGAATCGCCACACTGACTTCCACAATGGTTGAACTAGTTTACAGTCCCACCAACAGTGTAAAAGTGTTCCTATTTCTCCACATCCTCTCCAGCACCTGTTGTTTCCTGATTTTTTAATGATGGCCATTCTAACTGGTGTGAGATGGTATCTCACTGTGGTTTTGATTTGCATTTCTCTGATGGCCAGTGATGATGAGCATTTCTTCATGTGTTTTTTGGCTGCATAAATGTCTTCTTTTGAGAAGTGTCTGTTCATGTCCTTTGCCCACTTTTTGATGGGGTTGTTTGTTTTTTCTTGTAAATTTGTTTGAGTTCATTGTAGATTCTGGATATTAGCCCTTTGTCAGATGAGTAGGTTGCAAAAATTTTCTCTCATTCTGTAGGTTGCCTGTTCACTCTGATGGTAGTTTCTTTTGCTGTGAAGAAGCTCTTTAGTTTAATGAGATCCCATTTGTCAATTTTGGCTTTTGTTGCCATTGCTTTTGGTGTTTTAGACATGAAGTCCTTGCCCACGCCTATGTCCTGAATGGTATTGCCTAGGTTTTCTTGTAGGATTTTAATGGTTTTAGGTCTAACATATAAGTCTTTAATCCATCTTGAATTAATTTTTGTATAAGGTGTAAGGAAGGGATCCAGTTTCAGCTTTCTACATATGGCTAGCCAGTTTTCCCAGCACCATTTATTAAATAGGGAATCCTTTCCCCATTTCTTGTTTTTGTCAAGTTTGTCAAAGATCAGATAGTTGTAGATATGCGGCATCATTTCTGAGGGCTCTGTTCTGTTCCATTGATCTATGTCTCTGTTGTGGTACCAGTACCATGCTGTTTTGGTTACTGTAGCCTTGTAGTATAGTTTAAAGTCAGGTAGCGTGATGCCTCCAGCTTTGTTCTTTTGGCTTAGGATTGACTTGGCAATGCGGGCTCTTTTTTGGTTCCATATGAACTTTAAACTAGTTTTTTCCAATTCTGTGAAGAAAGTCATTGGTAGCTTGATGGGGATGGCATTGAATCTATAAATTACCTTGGGCAGTATGGCCATTTTCACGATATTGATTCTTCCAACCCATGAGCATGGAATGTTCTTCCATTTGTTTGTATCCTCTTTTATTTCATTGAGCAGTGGTTTGTAGTTCTCCTTGAAGAGGTCCTTCACATCCCATGTAAGTTGGATTCCTAGGTATTTTATTCTCTTTGAAGCAATTGTGAATGGGAGTTCACTCATGATTTGGCTCTCTGTTTGTCTGTGATTGGTGTACAAGAATGCTTGTGATTTTTGTACATTAATTTTGTCTATTCAGAGATTCAACTTCTTCCTGATTTAGTCTTGGGAGGGTGTATTTGTCGAGGAATTTATCCATTTCTTCTAGATTTTCTAGTTTATTTGCATAGAGGTGTTTGTAGTATTCTCTGATGGTAGATTGTATTTCTGTGGGATCGGTGGTGATATCCCCTTTTTCGTTCTTTATTGCATCTATTTGATTCTTCTCTCTTTTCTTCTTTATTAGTCTTGCTAGCGGTCTATCAATTTTGTTGATCTTTTCAAAAAACCAGCTCCTGGATTCATTAATTTTTTGAAGGGTTTTTTGTGTCTCTGTTTCCTTCAGTTCTGCTCTGATTTTAGTTATTTCTAGCCTTCTGCTAGCTTTTGAATGTGTTTGCTCTTGCTTTTCTAGTTCTTTTAATTGTGATGTTAGGGTGTCAATTTTGGATCTTTCCTGCTTTCTCTTGTGGGCATTTAGTGCTATAAATTTCCCTCTACACACTGCTTTGAACGTGTCCCAGAGATTCTGGTATGTTGTGTCTTTGTTCTCGTTGGTTTCAAAGAACATCTTTATTTCTGCCTTCATTTCATTATGTACCCAATGGTCATTCAGGAGCAGGTTGTTCAGTTTCCATGTAGTTGAGCGGTTTTGAGTGAGTTTCTTAATCCTGAGTTCTAGTTTGATTGCACTGTGGTCTGAGAGACAGTTTGTTCTAATTTCTGTTCTTTTACATTTGCTGAGGAGAGCTTTACTTCCAACTATGTGGTCAATTTTGGAATAGGTGTGGTGTGGTGCTGAAAAAAATGTATATTCTGTTGACTTGGGGTGGAGAGTTCTGTAGATGTCTATTAGGTCCACTTTATGTAGAGCTGAGTTCAATTCCTGGATATCCTTGTTAACTTTCTGTCTCGTTGATCTGTCTAATGTTGACAGTGGGGTGTTAAAATCTCCCATTATTATTGTGTGGGAGTTTAAGTCCCTTTGTAGGTCACTGAGGACTTGCTTTATGAATTTGGGTGCTCCTGTGTTGGGTGCATATATATTTAGGATAGTTAGCTCTTCTTGTTGAATTGATCCATTTACCATTATGTAATGGCCGCCTTTGTCTCTTTTGATCTTTGTTGGTTTAAAGTCTATTTTATCAGAGACTAGGATTGCAACCCCTGCCTTTTTTTGTTTTCCAGTTGCTTGATAGATCTTCCTCCATCCCTTTATTTTGAGTCTATGTGTGTCTCTGCACGTGAGATGGGTTTCCTGAATACAGCACACTGATGGGTCCTGACTCCTTATCCAGTTTGCCAGTCTGTGTCTTTTGATTGGAGCATTTAGCCCATTTACATTTAACGTTAATATTGTTATGTGTGAATCTGATCCTGTCATTATGATGTTAGTTGGTTATTTTGCTCGTTAGTTGCTATAGTTTCTTCCTAGCCTCGATGGTCTTTACAATTTGGCGTGTCTTTGCAGTGGCTGGTACCGGTTGTTCCTTTCCATGTTTAGTGCTTCCTTCAGGAGCTCTTTTAGGGCAGGCCTGGTGGTGACAAAATCACTCAGCGTTTGCTTGTCTGTAAAGTATTTTATTTCTCCTTCACTTATGAAGCTTAGTTTGGCGGGATAGGAAATTCTGGGTTGAAAATTCTTTTCTTTAAGAATGTTGAATATCGGCCCCCACTCTCTTCTGGCTTGTAGAGTTTCTGCTGAGAGATCAGCTGTTAGTCTGATGGGCTTCCCTTTGTGGGTAACCCGACCTTTCTCTCTGGCTGCCCTTAACATTTTTTCCTTCATTTCAACTTTGGTGAATCTGACAATTATGTGTCTTGGAGTTGCTCTTCTCGAGGAGTATCTTTGTGGCGTTCTCTGTATTTCCTGAATCTGAATGCTGGCCTGCCTTGCTAGATTGGGGAAGTTCTCCTGGATAATATCTTGCAGAGTGTTTTCCAACTTGGTTCCATTCTCCCCATCATTTTCAGGTACACCAATCAGACGTAGGTTTGGTCTTTTCACATAGTCCCAAATTTCTTGGAGGCTTTGTTCATTTCTTTTTATTCTTTTTTCTCTAAACTTCCCTTCTCTCTTCATTTCATTCATTTCATCTTCCATCAGCGATACCCTTTCTTCCAGTTGATCGCATCTGCTACTGAGGCTTCTGCAATCTTCGCGTAGTTCTGGAAACTTGGCTTTCAGCTCCATCAGCTCCTTTAAGCCCTTCTCTCCATTGGTTATTCTAGTTATCCATTCTTCTAATTTTTTTTCAAAGTTTTTAACTTCTTTGCTATTGTTTTGAATTTCCTCTCGTAGCTCAGAGTAGTTTGATCGTCTGAAGCCTTCTTCTCTCAACTCGTCAAAGTCATCCTCCATCCAGCTTTGTTCCGTTGCTGGTGAGGAACTGCGTTCCTTTGGAGGAGGAGAGGTGCTCTGTTTTTTAGAGTTTCCAGTTTTTTTGGTCTGTTTTTTCCCCATCTTTGTGGTTTTATCTACTTTTTGTCTTTGATGATGGTGATGTACAGATGGGTTTTTGGTGTGGATGTCCTTTCTGTTTGTTAGTTTTCCTTCTACCAGACAGGACCCTCAGCTGCAGGTCTGTTGGAGTTTACTAGAGGTCCACTCCAGACCCTCTTTGGCTGGGTGTCAGCAGCGGTGGCTGCAGAACAGCGGATTTTCGTGAGACCACAAATTCAGCTGTCTGATAGTTCCTCTGAAAGTTTTGTCTCAGAGGAGTACCTGGCTGAATGAGGTGTCAGTCTGTCCCTACTGGGGGGATGCCTCCCAGTTAGGCTGCTCAGGGGTGAGGGACCCACTTTAGGAGGCAGTCTGTCTGTTCTCAGATCTCCAGCTGCGTGCTGGGAGAACCACTACTCTCTTCAAAGCTGTCAGTCAGACAGGGACATTTAAGTCTGTGGAGGTTCTTGCTGACTTTTTGTTTGTCTGTGCCCTGCCCCCAGAGGTGGAGCCTACAGAGGCAGGCAGGCCTCCTTGAGCTGTGGTGGGCTCTACCCAGTTCGAGCTTCCTGGCTGCTTTGTTTACCTAAGCAAGCCTGGGCAATGGCGGGCGCCCCTCCCCCAGCCTCGCTGCTGCCTTGCAGCTTTATTTCAGACTGCTGTGCTAGCAATCAGCGAGACTCTGTGGGCATAGGACCCTCCAAGCCAGGTGCAGGACACAATCTCCTAGTGTGCCGTTTTCCAGGCCCGTTGGAAAAGCGCAGTGTTAGGATGGGACTGACCCGATATTCCAGGTGCCGTCTGTTTCCCCTTTCTTTGACTAGGAAAGGGAACTCCCTGACCCTTTGCGCTTCCCGAGTGAGGCAATGCCTCGCCCTGCTTTGGCTCACGCACAGTGCGCTTCACCGACTGTCCTGCACCCACTGTTAGGCACTCCCTAGTGAGATGAAACCGGTACCTCAAGCAGAAATGCAGAAATCACCCGTCTTCTGTGTCGCTGGGGCTGGGAGCTGGAGACGGGAGCTGTTACTATTCGGCCATCTTGGCTCCACCCCTTGTATTTCCTGTTTCTAAGAGACTCTAGCTAAGGAGGAAAAGAGACAGAAAATACTATATAATATTAGAGGAGATTTAATGGACAGTCAATATTTCCAGGCTTTTAGGGGCCTATTTTTTTTTCTGGGTCCAAATAATTTTAGGCTTGCCTCATCCACTTAGAACAAGAGTCATCCTTTCTATCTACATGTTTATAGGCATTTCATTATTTAATTGTCTAGGCTTGCAAAAGTAAATAAACCCCCTTTCTTGGTTAATAATCAAAAGACTAGTAAATTACCCCACTTTGCTCTTACCACTACTCTCTCATCCTTCCTGTATTCAGTAGCTATTTTATCTCTTCATATGTTTCTCAGTTATTTCCTGGGACTCTGTTCTCCAATTCTCAAGTAATACCAGAGATAGCCTAAGGCAGGAGCCACCTTAGGACAGGAGCCACTGCCTTTTCTTTACAGGATCCTTTTCTCTCCATCATATTTTAAGGTAGGAATATCATACTTAATGCTAGAAGTTAACAACTCTATAGTGCTACCTGTGTAGATATACTTAACATCTTAGAATGCAGAAGGTGACGTCCAACAAGATCAGGAAAGGAGTATGGAAATCTAGAGGAATCTAGAAGTATCCACTGTCACTTGCTTTCTCATTTTCTGTCTTCAGCTCTTTATAGTGGCCAAAGTGCAGACCCCAAAGCAGGTCTGAGTCCTTACTCTCTACCTCAGGTTTAGCCTCAGGTATGCCAGACAGTCCAGTCCCCAGTTCTGAAATAGAGCTGGAGGACTTGGGGTACTCTTGACTGTACACACCATCCTGGTACATATTGGAGGGTTATGACAGCAATGATCAATGAAGAAGGTCTGATACTCCTCACAGTGGAAATAGTAATTATCTTGGGGTTCTTACCTCTTTGTTTCCTAGGCTTTTTTTTTTTTTAAATTCTTGATGCTAATGGCTTGGTACTTAACCTCTTTGCTCCTGGATTTCTGGTTTATTTAACCAGAGGTGCATGTTTCTTTTTGCAGGCACAGATGATGCTGGTCACTTGGTTGGATTAATGCTACAGTACTCAGCAAAGCTTTCAATAACATGCTATGTTGAATGGCTCCGTGAGCATTACCTATCCCAGTCATTGCTTCAGAATTCTTCTTATTCCCGAGTTGGACTTACTCTCAACTACTAATTGTGTCCATTGCTCCTAGGGAACATTGAAATGTCTTTGAAAGCATCTTTGTCTATCACGATGCTCAAAGGAATGCCAGTTCACCTGAAGGGGAAGTAAAGGAGGAGCCCAACAGGGGGATTAGTGTGCATTTGTTAACAAACAACCTGTTCTTCTATGGAGAAGAGGCCCATGATAGGTCAGGTCTTTAAGGGTGGGCCTGGCCCAGGCCATGTCTTCTGTCAGTGAATCCTATGGTGAGTCATACGATCATGGGATTTGATTATTTCTTTTCATTAACACATATGATAGAGTATTCAGAGAAGAGGAAGAGAGGATTAAAAAAAAACAACCAACTCCTAAATAGTAACCTAGAAACTATTTATCTACTTTTGGAATATGACCTATTCTTCACATGAAACTGAATTCTAGTTCTGTTGTATATGAGTGTGTGTTGAGGGGTGAGTGTAAGACTGTGATTCTCAACCTTGATTTGTGACATCATTGACAATCTCCAAGATTGTGGTAAAGTTCCTTTTTAAAAAGTCATAAAAGTTTAAAAATTTTCCTTATTAAACTCCTGCCATGGAACTTTTTAAAGAGAAGACAAAGGTGCAGTTTAATTAATCTCAACATAGAGTAACTTCTCTCCTGAGATTTTGGAAATTATGTTTCCAACATAATCTAACTTTTATTAAAAATACTGAAAAGGATGGGAAATAATGCTAATTGGGCAATCAATACTTAATCTTGAAAACACTGAAGAACTATTTCAGATATAGATAAAAATTATGAAACATTTTATAATAGTTATTTTGTTATTAAATTAGGCATTATTTAATTGTTATTATTGAAAGATACTCCAAAGCTAATTTGAATCTTTGCTATAAAATAGAATTTTGTTTCTGTTTGCTTCAGTTTTTCCCATTAGAAGCAGGAAGGGCTACTATTGGCACATAGCCATGTCACCCCTTATGACAAATCTATTCTAAATTGATACAAGTTTTGAGGATCAATCCTTTAATAAAGGTGGTGAATGAGTTCCCCTAGAACCATATAAAGTTTTTAACCTACTCTGTCCTTGGGAAAAGCTCATTTACAGTGATTTTTTAAATAGCTGTGAGGGCTTGTTCTTTCTGAGCAAGTAGTAATGCCAAATTTGATAGTCACTGTAGAATACAAGCCACAGAAATATAAATATTATCCTTGAAAGCCGTGACACCTTTGCAAAGAGGGAGACTTAACTACATAAAGTGATTTCTGCATTTTTTGTGTGTATCAGCAAATAATAAATCATCACTGTTTCTTGGTTTGTGTTACATGCTTTCCCCCCTAAAAACTGGACTCAGTTTTAATTTTGAAAATGATTTTTCAAATCGCCAATCAGAACTTCTGAGACTGAGGCACCACCAAATGAGAAATTAAGCGTTAAAGCTTTCATATTTACTGTTAGTTCAATTAAATATGTAAAAGCTGATGAGCTGAGCATTATCGGGGAGTAGAATAATGAGAGACATGGCACCTGCCTGCAAGGAGCTTGATGTTTCATTGGTGGTGGGGATAGGAAACATATATGGAGCAAACAATGCTTAAGCAATGAATGATCAGTAAAGAAACTTCTAAATACTAGATCTGGCTTTTAAAGCAATTAATAGTGACTCCTTCAGAAACAAGATTATTCTTGTAAGTTAAACAGTCGCTACTTTATGCAGCTGATTGATAAGAAGGATTTTTGGGTGTGGCACTAGCAAGCATGAGATCCTTTTCACAGTGCTTTTATTATGGTCTAATATGTTCAGGATAGGCACTCCAATCAATTAATGAGGGAATTGTGTGTGCTTATTAATAGGTATTGAAGAGATTAATAGGTATTAATCTAAATTAACAGATTCTTCTGAAATCATTCCATTGGAAGCCTCAGATGCTTTGGTGAAAGTCAACGGTGACTTTTTACCCAACCTGGAGGTTTTGAGGAATGTGTAACAACAGTTGTACCAGAAAGATCCAATTTGTTTTTTCCACCATTCATTTCAGCACTAGCTGGAGCCATGCTTCTTTTCCTGAGAAGGTCATTTGTACTCTGACATCCCATTGAGATGACAGTCTATTTTTTATGATTTTAAAATTGATGTTGCATCAACTGTCTTATCAAATATATTCAAACCCTGAACTGAGTCTTATGCACAATAATTTCTTCAACAACCTATCATGGTTTTAAAATTCAATTTATTCTTTAGAATAATGGGGGAGGGGTTCCTCTGAGCTAATTACTTGTTGGAGCTAATACTAGGAGATACTATATTCGTGCTTAAAAGAGCTATGAAATGTCAACCTCAGATTCATGAAAAGCTTAAATAAGGGGAATCCTAACTGGGATTCCACTTTGACTTTGAGATTGGAAGGAATAGTTGATTATTATTGGTAATGTCATTCAGAATCTTCTTTGACATAGGCAGAATATAATTATCTAAAATATGCTAATTTTTACAAGCCTGCTGTGGAGAAGATATTGGTAAGATGTAACAAAATTTTCCAATGAATGATGCTCTATAAACACATGAGCCATGCTGAAACCATTATATATATATATATATATATATATATATATATATATATATATATAGCACTTTGATAGTTTTGAGCTGTGTTGCAATTAATGATGTATAAAATGGTTCTGACTGGTTGATGGGATAATTCTTTGAAAGAGAAGTTTTCCTTTTGGAAGAAAATTATAAAATTTGCTTTGGGACAAAACCAGTAAACCGAATATTGCCCACTGCTCTTTGCCAATTTTGTAATTAAAAAACTAATACATCAGAGTAATAAAATTGTAGGAACCATAGAAAAGGTTCTAATCCTTGTATTTCAAAACAGCTGTCTCAGTCTAACATAATTAGCATTGTTTAGTTTGCTCCCTCAAATGGAAGGATATGTGTGTATGAATTTAAGAGCTTCGACTATTGTATACAATTCCCTTATGGATCATTAAAGATAACTTCCGTGGCTAAGACCTAAGAAATGTTGTGATCGGTTTTTAAGGTTTATTCTACTGCTTGTATTTGGGGCTTTGACTCTTTATTTGTGGTTTATAAAATACTGTCCAAGAAAATCAAGGCTGTCTTTACAAATTAGTTATTTCTTTTTCTTTTCTTATTTTCATTGAAACATCCGTGGAGATACCTTGATAAAAGTGTTTTTTCTTCATGGCAAAACAGGACAAATAGATTTGCAAAACTACATGAGCTGATATACTCTAAGAGAGTTTATAAAAATACTGTACACTGTAGCAGATCCTGAAGAACAAAGCTTATCACCTGAAAAAACACAACTGCTTCAGTTTAAAATATTAATTTCTCTGAAGAATTCTGGTTTGATTATTTTTAGAAGGAGTAGACAAAAATTTTCTATAATTTCAGTGTAGTCACTGATCTAGAAAATTCTAAAAGGCTCATAAATAAATGAGATGGGGATCACTAAGTTATGAAATAAGTAGTAAAAAAAATTCTATTTCTAATAATATAGCATTTATATAACTGGATTTAAGTATATACAGTAAAACAAAGTTCAGGAAGATAAATAGGAAGGGAATTTTTAAATATCTACATCCAGAATATCTTGTTATTTTTGTTAGAAAACAGTTGAGTATGTGATTGGAGACTGAAAATTCTTTTTGAAAGCATATTAGTGTAATGTATTTGTTGATTACTGTTTATTTCTAAAACTTTTAGCAAATTAACTTTCTCACCTTGGAAATATCTAATGACTAGACACATTCTAAAACTACTTTTTCCAGAGAGTTAGTTGATTTGGAGGCTCAGTTCAGTTAATTTCAATACTCAGACCTTGAAATCAGCATAGAAAGTCTTCGAGTAGTCCTTCTGGGTCTATTACTTCCTGGAAATTCTTGCTGCAGGTTTTGTAATGACATCAAGTATTCTATGGGTCTGGACTCCCTGCTATTCCTGGATGCTATTTTCATCAGTCTCTCCAGTTATGTAAATGATTTATATTGATTCCCTCTCAGTCTTTCGCTGTTTTTCTCTCTTTGCAAATAGCTCTTTTACTGAGAGCAGCACAAACACGATACTGCCCCAAATAGAAAACCTTGACAATTATAGCTGAATTTTGTTTTTCTGTTAGGTTCCCTTACAGCTTTCAGTGTAGCTCAGTTAGCTTTGTCCATCAAATCACTAGGTATTTTGGTGGATGGCAGGGTTAGAATGGTTGAGTCTTATTTCTTGTATGCTGTGTTAGTTTTGTATTGCTACATAAACTACAACAAAGTTCATCATTCAAACAACAAACATTTATTATATCACAGTTTCTGTAGGTCAGAAGCCTAGGCTGGATGACCTGACTGTGTCCTCTGCTCAGGGTCTCTCTAGGTCTCTAGGCTTCAGCTGGGGCTGTGGTCTTATCAGGAGCTTGGAGTCCCCTTCCAAGTTCATTCTGGTCCTTGGCAGAATTAGTTCCCTTGTGGTTATAGGATGGAGATCCCTGTTTTATTTGTTTTTTCGTTTGTTTTGTTTTGTGCTGGCCTCAGCTTCTAGAGGCTGTCCTCAGGAGATGGCCATGTATTTCTCTCATAGCCTGGATGGCTTTCTTCTTCAGAACAACCAGGAGAATCTCTTTCATTTCAAACATCTTTCTCTTTTGAATAACTCACCTGATCAAGTTAGATCATCCAGGATAATTTTTGTTTTGACTCAAAATCAACTGATTTGAGATTACATCCACAACATTCCTTCATCTTTGTCAGGTAATGTCACTTAATCATGGCAATAAAATCCATCATATTATATACCTGTCTGTACTCAATGGGAGGGGATGATAAATGGTGTGTGCAAAAGGAAGGAATCTTGGGGACCATCTTAGAATTCTACCTTCTGCATATGCCATATCTTTTCAGAATGAGTTTCTATTTTCAGCATTGGTTCAGAATTGAAGTGTTGAGGTGCAGGTGTATCAGTGAGTGCTGTGACTAAAAGACCCTATGGGTCCATAGTTACCATAGCCTGTGACTGCCATCTGCCCTCATTATCTGGTAGCACTTACCATACTATTAATTAGTACTTTAGACTAAAAAAAAAAACAAAAACCCTTATGCTTAGCAGAAAAGTAAACACCAAACAGGGTTTAAAATTACTATTATAATCCAAAAATATAAAAATATTTATAAAAAGAAGCTGTGTGTTTAGAGATAATTTCCAAGAATCTGGAATTCAATATACCTTATCATGCATTCCACATGGTAAAAACTGATCTTTAAAAATAGTGTGCTTGGCTGGGTGCAGTAGCTAACGCCTATAAACTCAATACTTTGGGAGGCTGAGGTAGGAGGATCACGCGAGGCCAGGAGTTCAAGACCAGCCTGGGTAACATAGTGAGGCCCTGTCTCTACAATCTACAATTTTTTTTTAATTAGCTGAGTATGGTGGCACATGTCTATGCACATGTCCTGTGGTCCTAGGAACTCAGGAGGCTGAGGCAGAAGGCTGAGGCGGTAGGAGTGCTTGAGCCCAGGAGGTTGAAACTGCAGTGAGCCATGATGGCTCCATTGCACTTCAGCCTAGGTGACAGAGTGAGACTCTATTCCCAACAATAAAAATAAATAAAAATAAAAACAATAGTGTGCTTTAGTTGTCCTCCTTTGTTGTCCTGTTCCTTCCCTAAACATATAGATATGCTCAGCAAATCTGCAGATGAAACAAAGCCGATAACATTAGTAAATGTATTACAGTTATAAAATGGAGATCCAAAAAGTATTCTAGCAGAATAAAAATAATAGGCTGAAATTAACAGGATACATTTAGATAGAGATAAACCTAAAGCCCTGTATTGATATTTTCCCGAAAAGAAAAACATTGTCTCAGGTACAGATTAGTGGATAGACTTCTTAGCATATATGTCTTAATTCATTTTCTGCTGCTGTGACAGAATACCACAGACTGAGTAATTTATAAGGAAAACAAGTTTATTTGGCTCATAGTTTTGGAGACTGGGAAGTCCAGGAGCATAGAATTGGCATCTGGTGAGGGTCATCCCACAGCAGAAAGAGAGAAGATGGAAGCAAGTACATGAGACAGAGAAATGGGCTGAACTCACCCTTTTTATCAAGAGGCCACCCTAGAACTTACTCCTGTAATAGGAGCATTAATCCATTCCTGCAGGCTAAGCCCTCATGATCTAATCTTTTAAAGGCCCCGTCTTTTAATACTATTACAATAGTAGTTACATTTCCAACACATGAATTTTGGGGGACATATTCAAACCATAGGAATACCTCTTAATACGTTTGGAAAAGACTTAGAAATTCTGATTAGCATTGAGTTTCATGTGAACGAACAGTGGTATGGGCTGCCAGAAAAAGCTGATGGGCTATTTAGAAAAGGAAAGTAATAATTCTGCTCTATTTTCTACACTTGATCTTAGCCAAAAGACTGAGAAGCAATCTGCTCTATTTTCTAATCATCAGAAGAAATAAAGTATATGTGCTGTCTTTTCCTTTTCTAATTTATTCAAAATAATTTCTCAAAACTTGCAAACATTTTTCTTCCCTATTTATGTATTCTCATTTTGTCCATTCTGCTTATTAAATATAAATCACTTTGTATTCATATTATATCAATAACTTGTGTCAACATTTATTTTGAATGGCCCTTAAGTTTTGGCTGTAGTTTGCAAGTTACATGGGTCCGTTTTCATATGGATATATCATTTACGCAGTTAGACTTGTTTTGCAAGTTTCTTGGCTTTGCACCAGTCCTCTCTCTTCTGTCCATGTGGGTTAGGAAAAATGAAGAGATGAAAAATCCTCCACATTCTTGCTCATCCTTCCTTTCTTATGTGCCTCCTGACTCTTCCAGATAGGAATGCTTTTCTTCTACAAAATAGAAGTAAAATGTGGCTTTACCAGTTGATTCCAAGGCTATACACTGAAGAAATAAAAATAATCCCCTAGTCTCTACGGCACTAATTCTGTGAGATATTTTTAACTACCAGAGAACTTCACGTTGTGCCCGGAGTCAAATGGAAACATGTAAGCCATTCAAAATGAAAGGCATCAAGCAAAATCTTAAACTAAGTGTAAGCAACTGCTTATTTAGGGCACTTAATCGCCCCTACATAAAGCATGCATGCATACCTTCTCTCATTCACTTATTCATTTGTTTATGCATTTATCATACACTGAATGTAGAACTTAACTACATTGCAGGTACTATCATAAATAATCTGACATAATCTGACTTAATCTGACATAAATATCTTACCCCTGATTGTGGCTTATCTTGTTTTAATTCTTTTTGTAGTTTCTTTGAGGAACTAAAGTTCTTAATTTTAACTTATTCAATTTTCATAAACCTTTTCCTTTACAATTGTGCTTTTTTCTTATATAACAAATCCTTCCCTTCTTCTGAATCATAGAAATATTTTCTATAATTTCTTTTATGAGTTTTAAAATTTTGGCTTTCACATTTAAATTATGTATCTATTTAGAATTGATTTTTTTTTATGGTAGGAGGTAGGAATTCATTCTAATTTTTTTTTTCCATATGAACCAAGGGCCAGCAAGCTTTCTGTGAAGAACAAGATAATAAATATTTTAGGCTTTTTAGGTCATATGGTCTCTGTTGCAACTGTAGCTAACTATTGAACAATGCAGGGATTAGGGGCACCAACTGCCTGTACAGTGGAAAATTTACATGTAACTTTCGATTCCCAAAAAGTTAACTACTAATAGCCTACTATTGACTGGAAGCCTTGCCTGTAACATAAACCATCAATTAACATATTTTGTATGTTCCATGTATTATATACTGTATGCATATAATAAAGTAAGCTAGAGAAAAGAAAATGTTACTAGGCAAATCATAAGAAAAAGTATATTTTTTTATTCATTAAGTGGGAGTGGATCATCATGAAGTTCTTTTTCATGATCCATGACCTTTATGATGATCCACTTCCACCTGTCATCATCATGTTGAATAGGCTGAGGAGGAGAAGGAAGAGGAGGGGTTGGCCTTGTCTCAGAAGTTGCAGAGGCAGAGGAAAATCCACATATAAGCAGTTCAAACCTGTGTTGTTCAAGGGTCAGCTGTACTTTACTCTGCCATTGTAGCATAAAAGCAGCCAAGGACAAAATATAAATGAATGGGCATTGCTAGTTCCAACAAGACTTTATTTACAAAATCAGGAGTCTCTCTGGATTTAGCCTGTGGACTATAGTTTGCTAGTGCCTTGTGTAGATAACTAATTGTCTCAGACAACTTTTTTGGTCTTTCTTTTCCCATTGATGTCCAGTTCCTGCTCTTTTGTATAATGTTTCCATATATGTGTTTCTTGGTCTTTATGTATGTGTTTTTAAATTGTTTTAGTTGTCGTCTATCCCTGTCACAGTATTTCACTTTTCTAAGTACTATAGCTTTATTATAAGATTTGCTATCTGGCAGAGAAAAAAACTCCTTGTGGTTCTTCCCTAGATGTGTCTTGACCTTTGTTGATCATCCCTCTTTTAAGTAAATCTTAAAAATCATATCGTCAAGTTCCATAAAAACTCCACTTTGAATTTGATTGAATTGTGTTATATCCATATAGGGAGAACTAACATTAAAATACTGTATTCCTGTTTTTGAACATATTGTATCTCTGCTTTTATTTGGGTCATCTTTAATATCTTAACTAAAGTTTATAATATTCTTTAATGCCTGGCACATCACTTTTTAGATTTATTCATATCTATTTTTGTGTTGCTATGATAAATAGTATGTTCTTAAAAATTGCTTTTTCTGACTCTTTGCTGATGTGTATAATTTTGATCAAATTTTATATGCTGCTTATAGCTAAACTCTATAAATAATTATAGTAAACTTTTCTTTGGAGTTTATTCTATTGTCTGTGCATAATGACAGTTTTGTTTCTTCATTTCCACTGCTATTTTTTAAAATTTATTTTATTCCACTGACTACAACCTCTAGTACAATGTTGAATACAAGTAATAAGAGTAGGAATTTCTATATTTTACCTGCTTTTTAAAGAATGAGGTAACTGACTACTGCACATAACATTTGTGGTAGGTTTTTTGTTTGTCAGGCATACTTTATTAGGCCAAGGAATTTGCTTTGTTTTCTATTTTGTACCTGATAATTACAGTACTCGGTGTGATTCCTTGTCTTTTTCCCCTTATAACTCTCCTTCAAGGAGGCTAATTTTGCATATATTATGAGGCCACGTTTCTTAGAATTTCATCTCCGGAAATCTTTTAGGCCTGGTCAAAGTGAGCGTGTTCTTCTAGAGAGAAATTGTGTTTGCTTTTGTTAGCATAGTCACTATCAATTCAGGACCCCTTCAATTAAATTTTTGTCCTGAGACTTTTTAGGACACACAGTTAATATGAGTTTTTACATATGTTAGGCTTTTTTTTTTTTTTAACTTTTCTTCCAAAGAATCCAGAGTTCAGGGCTAAGACTGACTTGTGTTATTCTTTTGGTGGGACAGTTACTTTTGTTTTGTTTTTATTCCTCCCTCATTTTATGTTCTTCGGATGTCACCCTTTGAAAGCACTGGGTTTAAGGGAACATCTCTAATCTCACCTTCTACCCTAAAAGGGCCTTAGGCTTTGTCTTGTTTTCCATATGTAGCTGATTAACACTCAGGCTCTAGGTTAGCAAGAATTGCTGTATATGACAAAGCAACTGCCGGCTCCCGTGCTACTTATTTCTCTGGATTTTTGCTTTCTATTCATCTGTGGCCTCTGAGAATGATTTCTGGCCTCTTAGTTTCTTGTTAGATGAGGAAGGCATAAGAAAAAAATGTTTTAAAAGTTTTCAATTGGCATTTTTAGTTGTGCTATACCAGAAGGAGACTGTGTGAACATCTATTCTGCTATATTGCTAAAACCAGTATTTCCCTTTGACTTTACCCAAGATCACAGACTCTTGTCCTGAGCTATCCTACCTGACCGTGACTAAATGTTCCTGCACATTAAAACCATCTGAGAAGCTTTTAAAAATCCTGATGCTCAGGCCACACTCCAGAATTTAATAAATTAGAATATCTGAGGGATCAGTAATTTTTAAAGCACCCCACAGGATTCCATTTTGCCACTAAGGTTAAGAACAACTGCTTAAATTCTAACTGCCCATTTGATTCATGTCTATTCGAGTTCACCTGCCTTTTCACTTTCCTCAGCCAAATAGTTTACTTCTGAGGCCAGATGTTCACATTCCCATAAAACACCAAGTTTATAGTACTCCTGACCTACTTCTTTGAACCAATATACTTTCTGTGAAATTAAGTCTACTATACCTATGGTCAACTAATAGCAAAATGTTCAGCTTGTTTTTGTATTTTTTTTTACATCATTCTCTTTTTTTTAGGCCTGGATCAAAGTGAGCATGTTCTTCTAGAGAGAAATTGTGTTTGCTTTTGTTAGCATAGTCAAAATTGATAGTTTTTCACACTATGCTGATACAATTTTGTTTTCCTCCACTGAGAAATTTTTAGTGCAAAGTCTCTTAATTTGCTAATTAATTCTGATAGACTAGTTTCATAGTCTCAGCAAAACAGCGTGTGATGCACTTGGATTATGAATAGCTTAGCACAGAAAATGATGTAATTTCAATGGAATAAATTAGAGCCAATTAACACGGCGGAGTCAGTTGTCTTTTTGAATAATGCATATTTGCTCAGAGAAGCACTCTGTTTTATTTGTAAAACGATCCACACTTTTAACCATTATGACTGCCATGGCCCTTTTCCCTTGGGAGCTAATAGAAAGGGTGAAGATAAACGACAAGAGCAGCTAGGCCAGATGTAGGAAATGGTAAAGTTTTGCCATCATACTTTGTTTGAGGTCACAGTATGTTAATTGACCATAACATGTTACTAAAACGCTGTTTTATGACCGTCTTTAATGTAGTGTTCAGAGCATCTGAAAATATATGACATAATTATAAATTTATAATTATTTATACTGGGGAAGTACTAATGACTTATTTCTTGCAAGTAAAACAAGTTGTTACATGTTCTGAAGCTTAGGGTTTAGGACCAAGTAGAATAAGTAGAGATCTAGCTGCAATATTAGCCAATGATTTAACACATTAATTTTAGTGTCTACAAGATAAAAGATATTTCCCAAAGTGAACAGATGGCTTAACCAGAAATGATAGACTTCTCTTGACTTAGTGGGGAGAATGGAGGTCTGGAATGCTTTAGAGAAAACTCACATTCTTTGGGTATACACTTGGGCAAGTTGGTCTTTAGAAGTCTGCTATTGCTTTCCATAATAATGGATAATTATCATTATTTTCCTCAGGGGAACATTGTGTGGAATAACTAATTAATGATTGCCATACACTTTGGAAGACATTCTGTAACTTCTTAGTATCTAGGAGAGAATGAATATGGATAAAGGAAACCCGGGAGAGAGCTTTTATTTCCAAATTTTGTGATATATTATTTTTCTTTAAAAATTATTTTAATAAATACCCACAAATTTCTAGGCATTTTTTGTTTTACAATTTTGCAAAATTAATAAACATTTTAAGAGCAATATCAGGTTCACACCAAAATGAGTGGAAAGTATGGAGTTACTATATACCCTCTATCCCTCACATGTGGAACCTCCCCCGCTGTCTACATTCTGCACCACAGTGCTTCACTTGCTACAATCAAACCTATGTTGATACATGCTTATCATCTGGAGTTCATAGCTTACATATAGGTTCACACTTGGCATTGTACATTCTATTATAGATTTTGGCAAATGCACAGGGATATGTATCTACCATTGTAGTATCATACAGAAAAGTTTCAATGTTCTTAAAATCCTCTGTGTATTCTTTGCCTATTTTTAAATTGGGTTCTTTGCTTTCCTGTGGTTGAATGTTAACGGTTCTTTGCATACTTTGCATGGCAGTCCTTTAGTAGATGTGTATTGCAAATATTTTTTTCCCAGTGTGTGGCTTCTCTTTTTATGTTCTTGATGTTGTCTTTTGGAGAGCAAAAGTTTTTAATTTTAATGAAGACCAGCTTATCAATTATTTCATTCATAGATTGTGTCTTTGATATTGTATCAAAAAAGTACTTGCCATACCCAAGGTTGTTTAGGTTTTCTCCTATGTTATCCTCAAGGAGTTTTATAATTTTGTTTTACATTGAGATCTCTGATCTACTTTCAGTTAATTTTTATGAAAAGTGTATAATCTGTGCCTACATTATTATTTTTGCATGTGGATGTCCAGTTGTTCCCAGCACCGTTTTTTGAAAAGCCTACTTTTCTTTGTTGTATTGCTTTTGCTTCTTTCTCAAAGTTCAGTTGACTGTATTTAGGTGGGCTGTCTATTCCATGACATTTATATATGTCTGTTCTTTTGCTAATACCACACTGCCTTGATTACTATAGCTTTATAGTAAGTCTTGAAGTCGAGTAATGTCATTCCTCCAACTTCGTTCTCCTTCTGATCTCATTTTTTGACATTTTATTTTGTTAATAGGTTTAGTTTCTTTTCAAAATGCTATTATATTTTATTTCATGTTTAAAGATGCTGCTTCTCACCATTAAAAAAAATCTGCTGTGTGGTCATGTGTATGCCTAGAATTGGCTGTAGGGGCCATTATATGCTACAATAAATTTTAATGCCGGGTGCTGTGGCTCACGTCTGTAATCCCAGAACTTTGGGAGGCTGAAGCAGGTGGATCACCTGAGGTCAGGAGTTCGAGACTAGCCTGGCCAACATGGTGAAACCCCTTCTCTACTAAAAATGTAGAAACTAGCTGGGTGTGGTGGTGGGTGCCTGTAATCCCATCTACTCAGGAGGCTGAGGCAGGATAATTGCTTGAACCCAGGAGATGGAGATTGCAGTGAGCTGATACGGTGCCACTGTACTCCAGCCTTAGTGACAGAATGAGACTCTGTCTTAAAAAAAAAAGAAATAAATTTCACCTTTTGTTTAATGCCATCTTTTGGTATTATCTTTTGGAGACTTTTTTTATTGGATCTTTAGGGGCTTGTCTTCAAGAAAATCATTCCTAATTGATGAATATCAGGCGTTTTTGAGTATGGCTCTCATTATCCAAACCAGTATTGTGGTAACTAGTTTCCAATGATTCTTTCCTTCTAATGAATCACACCTCCTGGTTTTTATGCCAGTATCCAGTCCTTTGTATGTTGAATCTGGATTGGCTCTTTGTGACCAATAGAATATGACCAGATTGATGCTGCACATCTCCCAAGGGAAGGTGGTAAGAAGCTCTGCAGTTTCCACTATGATTTCTTGGAATGCTTGCTCTTGGGGAAGCCAGTTGCCATGTAAGAAGTACAGCTAACCTGACATTTCCAAGCTGCAAGGATGCTCAAGGCATTTGGAGAGGTCAGGTAGAGAGAGGGAGACTTGATCAGTCCACAGCTGTTCCAGCTATCCCAGCTGAAATGCCAAATATTTGAGTGAAGAAACATTTTGGGTGTCTGGATCAGTCAAGCCATAATATGACTCCCAACCCAATTGTTATCTAAATGCAACTGCATAAAAGAACCCAAGAAAGAGCTGCCCAGCTAAACCTAATCCACACACAGAACTATGACAGATAATAAGAAATTGTCATTCAAAGCCACTAACCTTTCGGGTGGTTTGTTACACAGCAGGGAGAACCAGAATAAAGGCCAATGAAGACTTGGACATTGATTGCTAAGCTATTACTGTAGTAATTATTTACTTTGATTACTTTTGTCGATAGTATCTTGCAGATCCTTCATATGCCAATATGATGTTCTTGAAACTTGTCACAGTGGTACCTAAAAGAGTACTTTTTCCAGTTCCCAGTGCTATCTGTGGGGTTCATGCTTTCTTGAAAGTAGAATTGATACTCTGTGTACTATTTTTAATATTTCTAGAAGCCTAACTAAAATGGTTCATTTACCCAAGGAAAGGCTGTACAGTTAACACATTTCCTTGCTTTGGGCTATGTATATATCACCCTCTCATTGTATCTCATTAAAATGAATTATACTGAAATACAGAGATTTTGATTTTGTTTTTGTAGACAGAATTTTTAAAAATATGGGATCCTAGTAAGAAGAACAAAATGGCTTTCTTAATGTGTTAGACTTTATTAATGGTTCCCAATATTTAGTACTCCTTCCCTTCTAAGCCCACAGAGGTCTGCACATTTTAATTCCTTTACTTTTGGGTTGGGCTCTGTGGTTGGTTCTGAACGACAGTCAATGGGCTGTGAACAGAAATGCTGGGTGCCATTTCTGAACTGAAGCATTTATTACTGGCATAAAACATCACATTCTCTCTCTTCTCTTGCTGCAGTAAGCAAGAAAATGATATGTTCCAGAGAGTGCAGTTTCAAGGAGGAAAATCTGACATCTTGAGTCCCTAAGTGGCCATGTAGGGCAGAGTTCCCTATAGACTTGAGTTGGGCGTGTAATAGAAAGGAGACTTTTTTCTTGTGTAATCCACTGGGATTTCATGATGAATTTTTATAATGCAGACTAAGCCAACCTACCTTAATATGGTAAGATACTAGTTAAGGTACTTCTACTCTTAAAGTAAGAGCAAGAATGGGAGACATGGCATTCTTCATCGATCTATTAGCACCTAGCTCTGATTAGTGAAGGTAGGAAGCACAAAGCAGGTTATTGAGAGAATGAAAGACCTTTCAGTTGGCTACAAGGCAGAGGGAACAGGTAGGAAAACTGGGATTCTGCCAAGAGTGTTATCCTAGATGGAATATTTTGCCAGAAGAACCAGGCATGTCAGGCTCTGAAAACACAACTTTCCTTCTTGGTTTTGTTCAGAACTGCTCCTGATCTTTTGTTTTTTCTTGAACAACCCAGTCTCCACATGGATGCTTGAGTGTTATTTTCAAAATGAAACTCTGATGTTACCACCGGCCTGCTTAAAACATTCCAATGGCTTTACATTGCCGACTGGGTTCAGATCCACATTCTTGGATTGCTGTGACTGCTGTGTTCCTCTTCACTTTGTTTGCTTCAGGCTTACTGTATTTCTGAGGGCAGGTTCCTTCTTTATCTGAAAACTTTTCTTCCTTTACCATCCTCCCAACCTCCACTCTTCTCCTAGTCAATCCCCGCAGCCTTCAGATCTCGGCTCAGTCTTCATGTTCAGGAATCTTGCTCTGACCTTAAGTTTCTTTGTTAGAGGTTTTCATAGAACTGGGTTTCTTTCTTTCAGAGAAGTTATCTCCATCTGAAATGTACATGTTTAAGTGCAATTGTTTGATTGTCATTCACTTCATGAGGGTAGTCCTTTGTTTATGCCTAGTGTTCAGGACATAACCAGTACATGGAAGGTGGAATGGATGCCTTTATGGGCCCTTTACTGTCAAGGATCAGAGAAGTCCAAATGGACTTGAAAAGCTGGAGGGAAGAAGTAATCTAGTATATTGTTGGCCATGCCATAATCAGATCACTGGGTTTTCTTTCTAATGGGATTCGGTTCCATTTAATGGAATTAAACAAATTGGGATTGACTATTTCACATGAATACGGTGTAATTTCTATTGTCTTTTTTACATTCTAAGCTTCTTAAGCATTCTGTTTCCTTTTTTTTTTTGCTGTAGAATTGAAAGACAAGGTTAGTGCCTAGACAAATAGAGCAAATAAATTCTATAAATAGTAGCTGCTTCCAATAAATATATATTGAATAAGTGAATAATATTCTATAAAATGCTGTGAGCAGTTTTATAACCTCATAAATATTTTTTGATGATGAGTGTTAGAATGATCCTAGAAACAACATGTGAGATAATCTTTTTTGTCCATGAAAATACTAGTGAAAATTTTAATCTGTTATCTGTTTCAAAGTATTTAATTCACATTGATTGTTTTACCTTAATTTTGCTGCAAAGCTAATCTATTTACTTGGATTAAATTGTAATTGGCAGTTCCTTTCATTTGATTATTTAAGTATTCTTGAAAGAAATTGTGTTATTCTCTTCTGAGTTTTGTCTTTCCGCCCTCTATTCCTCTTTAAATTTCAATCAAATATAGCTAGAACCTTTTTTTCTAGACTGTATTATTAGCATTATAGCATGAAAGCAAAAATGATTAAATGACATAACAATCAGGGTGTATTAGTCCGTTCTCATGCTGCTAATAAAGACATACCCAAGAGTGGGTAATTTTTTTTTTTTTTTTTTTTTTTTTTTGAGACGGAGTCTCACTCTGTCACTCAGGCTGGAGTGCAGTGGCGCGATCTTGGCTCACTGCAAGCTCCGCCTCCCGGGTTCACGCCATTCTCCTGCCTCAGCCTCTCCGAGTAGCTGGGACTACAGGCGCCCGCCAACACGCCCGGCTAATTTTTTTTTGTATTTTTAGTAGAGACGGGGTTTCACCGTGGTCTCGATCTCCTGACCTTGTGAGTGGGTAATTTTTAAAGCAGAGAGGTTTAATTGACTGAGAGATCAGCTTGGCTGGGGAGGCCTCAGGAACCTTACAATCATGGTGAAAGGGGAAGCAAACATGCCCTTATTCACATAGTGGCAGGAGAGAGAAGAATCAGTGCCCAGTGAAGGGGGAGGCTCATCAGATCTTGTGAGAACTAACTCATTATCACGAGAATAGGATGGGGGAAACTGCCTCCATGATTCAATGATCTCTATGTGATCCTTCCCACAACACGTGGGAATTGTGGGAACTACAAGATGAAATTTGGGTGGGGACACAGTGAAACCATATCGCAGGGTTTAAACATTTCGACCAAAGGATATCTAAAATGTTTATAGGGTAGTATATTATCACTTTTATGGGATTATTTTGGATCTTATGTAAAAAAAGAAGTTCATGGCTTCACCATAATCTCACTGCAAAAGTGCCTTCTAATTTGACAAGATTCTTTGTGGCAAAACCTATCATTTATTTTAGATCTGTGGTTGAACCCGGTGTTGTTTTAAATGAGAGTAAAATCTTATTTTTTACATATTCAGTGATAGGGCCCAGACTCTTGGTTATAACTTTTCAAAAACATGTGAGTAGGAAATTATTTTTTATGTGTCCCTCACTATATCTAACATACCTTGCACATAGGAAGTGCTAAATAAATGTTATTGAAGTTAATGGAATTGCCGAAGAATTACCCCAATGGATGAATATTTTACAAAAATTAGTTTTCTTTCAGTTGTTACTCTCAATTTTATTATCACGTATCTTCCACTATAAATATATTTACTAGAAAAAATTAAAATTAACATGTTTGAATTGTGAAAAGCACTGACCACACAAGTCTTTTTTTGCAAGCAGTAACCTTAAGTGGAATCATGCAAAGCATGTCCTGTATGAGTACTCTGAATATACATTTTGGTATTACATATGCCAATTTTTTAAATACTCTCTATACAAAAATCAAATGAATACTGAATAAAGTGAGCTCAAAGAGTACTCATTATCCTATTGATAGGATGAGGGGTAAACTGTTTAACCTGAAAATAATTTTTACTTGAATATGACTCCCTTATGTGCTTTGCTATTTCTTCATCAAGGTTCTTAGGATCTATCTGTGAAGGTGCCTGGATAAACTTTAGTATATCTGTGAAGTCTTTGTGATTTTAAATAAAATATTGGCCATATGTGCATTTTTAAAAGGGAGAGTCTTCCTGGATTAGATCAAATTCATAAATGAGATCTGTGACCCTAAGACTCATTGAGTTATATATGTGAAATTTTATTGTATATAAATTGTACCTCAGTGCAGCTGGACTTCCCCCAAAAGCTCTGAATCAGTATTCTCAATGAACAGCTTAAAAAAATACTAGTAGCAGACAGTGAGAGACTAGGGAGGTATCTTCTATGAGGAACTTTTTTCAGGTCTGCCTTTCCTTCTAGAATACCATGAAAATAGCTTCTATTTTTGTGTGCACACTTCTATAATCCACATGGAAGTGGAGTCAGAGACTGGGATAGAATATAGAAGAGTAGAGTAATCATGCAGTAACCACGCTGCCAACCTTCGCCTTCACAATGAGCACCACATAAGTCAACGAAATGTCATTGCTATCCAGCAAATTCTTTTCAAATGAACCAATACTATATAAAAGCTGTGTTAGGGACATCCTAAGTATTTCATGCTGTTGCTTACATACTTTTGTTATTTAGTTTTTTATGTTCTTTAAGGTGTGAGTAAAACACCTCTTTTGTCAATAACCTGTTTAAGCAATTACTTGTGCCTTTAAAGCAAATTACAAATTCTTCTTGTCTCATTTTTTTTCACCTATACAATGGACATAATGTTACTTTATATACATTAATATCTGAACACTCTGACAAAGAAGCTGGCACATGGTTAACACTTCATTCAGTTAAAAAAAGAACCAAAGAATTTCTGATAATAAATCATATTAATTAATTAATAGACTAATTTTAGCTTGAATAGAGCAGACGGTTTATGTAGGAAAATGAGAGAACATGAAGTTGGATTCTGAATATTTTAGATTTTAAACTTATTTTCAAAATACCCAAGAGTAAGTTTGCATATGATGACACAGCAATATGCTAGTGAGCAGGGTATGTGAAGAAGTTCTACTTTATATCGTTTGTCTATGTTTTTATCATAATGGAAACAGAATGGTAAAATGAATTTGAAAAGTATTTGTTAATCCTATGTTTTAATCCTATGTCTTCATCCGTGGCTGAAGAACCTGTGATTTTTCAGTTATATCCCTCCCCCAATCCCTGACCTCATTTTAGTTTTATATTTTAGCATAGAAGGAAAGAGCAGGGATTAAATTCTAGTTTTACTTTCACTAGCTCTGAGACCTTTAGCAAATCAATCATTTTGACTCATTTTCCTTAAAGCAATAGCAACTTTCGCTAACATTATTGGACATAGTATAGACCAGACACTCACGTAAACTTTATGTGAGTTAAACCATTTAGCTCTCACTGCAACCATGTAATGAAATTGCAGCTGTTTTCCCCATTTTATGAATGAGAAAATGGAGGAACTGAGCTGATGTTGCCAGGCTCTGTCACAAGTTGTTGCATATATTGTCACCAATGCAGTGAGATCCTGATATCCAAAAGTGTTCATCCTTTAACGTTTGTATTATACCCATGGTACCACGCAGTTTGTTTCATTTTAGTATGTTTATTGAAGCTGTCAATTCTCTTATTAAATATACTAAATTTAAGCTAGAGTCTCAGATTCTATAATCTTAAAGCCTGGACTTTTGGCCTTTTATATTGGGAATTCAAGCTCTTTTACCACCTATAATGCAGAAAGAATTCTACTGGTTCAAGGACAAAGATTTTTGATGAGATCTAAGGGTTAATGGTTGCTGTAGACCTTGAGGACACACAGAATCTTCATCAAAGTATAAAGTAAGATATTTCAGGTGTACTCCATTGTAGCTTCAGAAAGGTTAATTCTTTTTCCCATTATTACACATTTAGTGTCAAAGGGAAAAATTGCAATTTAAAACCATATGAGCCTTTCAAGAAAGATGATTCTGCTAGAATTGTATAGATTCTTGGTTACTGAAGGATAGATGGTCTTCTGTTTCACCTGAACAGTTTGACTTTTTTTTCCTCCTATGTGCAGGGGAACTGAATATGGAAGTAGAGCTGGTATAGTTGAAATTGTCTGTAAAATAGAGTGAGATGGATTTGGAATTCCTGGAAGGCATGCTTGAAGTATAAGAGAAGGAGGAAATACAAGAAAAGCCAGCCAACAAGGCAAATGGTTTGCACCTACAAACCATCTACTTTTGGCTGTCCCAAAGGCACTTCAGACCCAACACACCCCAAACTGATCTCACTAATGCCACTTTCCTCCAACCTAGTCCTCCTCCATGCTCCCCATCCCAGTCAGTGACACCATCTGCCAACCAGAAATGTACTAACCAGAAATCTACAGGCCAGAAATCTACAAGTCTTCTTTTACATCTCCTTCTTCCTCATCACCTTATCGAAGTCCCATTGATTTTATCTCGTACATATTTTTGTCTACTTGTCTTGATATCTATCCAGTAATACCTCAGTTCCAGCTATTGAGAACTGTCTTTCTAATGGATCTCTTTACATCCATTATTGTCCTCTCTGCTGTCATTTTTGTTGCAGTTAAGAGACTTAAGAAACTGAGATGCTTAGTTTTTGATGCTTATCACTGATTTTAGGATAAAGTCTAAATCCTTATCAAGACCTATAAAGTCCTGCATACTCTGGCCTGACCACTTTTTAAAAATCTTCATCTCACACTTCGTAGATATTCTTGCCCTAGCGACAATGGCTTGGCTTTCTTTTGGCTCCTCCAATGTTCCGAGCTGCTTCCCACCTCAGGACACCTGTGTGCCCAGGTCACTGTGCTTGGATCTCTCTTTCTCCTGTTTTAATCTAGTTAGTTCATTCTCTCCTTCAGTAATCTGCTCAAATAGCATTTTCTTAGAGAAGCTGCTTCTAACTTCAGACTAGGTTTGTTATTCCTGTTACTTGCTTTAATGGCATCCTATCCTGTTTCTTCATAGTGTTTATAAAAATGTTTAATTATGTATTTATTTATGTAATGATTTTTACTTATGTCTGTCTCTTTCACTAAACTTTAAGCTACATGTGTCTGTTCTACCCGCAATTTTATCTTTAATTTTTAGCATAATGCTAAACATTAACAGCAACTTAAATATTAAATGAGTCCAAGAATTGACATTACAGGAAGCCATCTTATTGACATACCATCTGATTTTCAGAGTTGTCTGTTTCCAATGGTGCTCCTGGAAGTGGTGATGGACATACTCTCTTCCACACATGTCATATGGCAGTTCGAAGTTAAGGATTTAGAATGTGGCAACAGATACCAAGGACTTTTGAATGCTACCTATATACAGTTCTATGCCAGCGCATATAACTTAGAAATATTTTTGAGATGGAGTTTCCGCCTTGTTGGCCAAGCTGGAATGCTATGGCATGATCTCGGCTCACTGCAACCTCCACTTCCTGGGTTCAAGCAATTCTCCTGCCTCAGCCTCCCATGTATCACGCCCGGCTAATTTGTTTTTTCTTTAGTAGAAATGGGGTTTCACCGTGTTAGCCAGTCTGGTCTTGAATTCCTGACCTCAGGTGGTCTGCCCACCTCAGCTTCCAAAAGTGCTGGGATTACAGGCATAAGCCACTGCCTCTGGCCACAATATCATATTATTATGATTTCTTTGTGGGCGAAAATGCCCAGAAGTGCCTTTGATTGGTTCTTTGGTAATAATGAATTCTTCCTGAGTCTTCTTAAACCGTCTCATATCCTTCTTGCCATCAGAGGACTCAGAGGGTTGCTGTCTGAAATCTAGATCAACAGTAGTGAGAGCCTCTGATACTCAGAGGTTAAAGGAACATTTCTGATTAATAGTATAATGTAGCCACTTAGTCCAATGGCATTAATGTAATTCAGTAATGTTCCCAGTTAAAATAATTTGACTTGAGTTTTCCAAGTTCTTGTTAAGCTTTTTCAAAAAATATTATTTTTAGGAATGTGTTGTTTTCTTATTTGCTTTTTGATTCCCTTGTCTCACATTTTCTTAATGAAAGAAAATTTTGATATGGTACTTTTTCAGGTAATAGAAATAGTATAATGTGCTCACTTCTCTGGTAGATGATTTATTTTATACTTCCTTTATTTTCTATCTCCTCTGCTTCCCTCTCCTTCTTCACCTTCCTTTCTGTAGCTCTTTTTTCTTTACCTTTTCACAAGACCCCACCTCTTGTTTACGTGCCTTTATGCTTAAGTCAATCCATAAATATAGACAGAAAGACAGAGAAATGTCAGCTTTCTATTTTGAGCAGGAAATTACCTTCTGAGAGTGTTTGTAAAAATGGATTGCTTCTCCCAGGAGATTCATTCATCAAGACAGAAGTTGGTCCTCCTGTACAAAATGGAATGGAAATAGAAACAGTCAAGATACACTAGGATAAACACAGCAATCAGAGATTGGGTGGGGAGGGGAAGCCTAATTTGGAGGAAAAACGTTGGCTGCTTGTGTGAGGCAAAGAAATAGAACAGCAAATGCTCCTTCAAATTGCAGCAAGAAAGGAAGGTTATCCAGAGATGTACTAGACTTCTAAAATTTTATGCAGAACTCCTTTGAACCAAGGCTGAGCTCCTAGAATTATAAGTGAACCCCATGCATATGTCAACGTCATAATTTCATGGGATTCTAGATCATAAAAGCTGGAGGACACCCTAAAGAAATAAAGGCTGTATCTTACCAAAAGTCACACAATTAGTTCGTGGCATCTGGGACTGTAATCCAGATACTCTGATACCCAAGTCAATTTTTATAAGTCACTGCTTACAAGGACTGCAATTGATTTCTGGTTCCTGAAAATGCACCTTCCATATCAGCTATGTCCTTCCGTATCCTCTCTAGTTTGCTCTATGGGATGTGATCATCAGGTATAATGCCAGTGATATCTCCCAAACTGGCAACCTCATTGTCAATATCACTACCTCTTAACTTAAAGAAGAGTGACATGTTAGATTATGCAGTCTAATAGGGTATCCTTACTTTTACCCAAGGAGAAGAAGTTTGACAAATGGTCTATAGTTGAAAATCCATCTTAAGAATATTCAAGGATTTTTCTTAACACATTGGCATTTTTTTTTTTTTTTTGCACATATAACATGAAGTAAAGATTTTTGGTTGTTTTCCCATTATGCGTAGAAAATAGCACTTGGCATACTTTAAACATATTTTTCAGATACAAAGACTTATGAGGTAATTTGCACCTACTACAACTAATGTACTGCCAGAAGTCTGGGTAGGCAGTCTACTATGACTTTAACTTCTTAGGGAGAAAGCGTTTGTTTGCTTCCCAAATCACTCTACCTTTTCTATAACTTCTTTATGCATTGAAGAAAATGTTTTGTTTGTTTGTTTTTTTATTTTTTTGAGACAGGTTTTCCCTCTGTTGCCCAGGCTGGAGTGCAATGGTGTGATCTCTGCTCACTGAAGCCTCGACCTCCCAGGCTCAAGCAATCTTCCCACCTCAGCCTCCTGAGTGGCTGGGACTATAGGTGCACACCACCACACCCGGCTAATTTTTTGTATTTTCTTAGAGATATGGTTTTGTCATGTTGCCCAGGCTGGTCTCAAACTCCTGGGCTAGTGAGCCGCCTGCCTCAGCCTCCCAAAGTACCAGGATTACAGGCATGAGCCACCGTGCCTAGCCTCAAAGAAAATGTTTTTTGCTAGACATAGTTTTTCTCTGCTCCATGTGGTTTAGAAAGAGACAAGTTGGCAGTGCACAGCTTCCTTTGTGATTGTCCTTTTGCAATGGGGATATTTTTCTTTCCCCCTACAGTTATTTATTCTGCCTTTGAAGTCAATATTTTTATTAAATTTATTTACACAACACCAAAGATTGTTTTGATTTTGTTGCTCAGCTCTTTCTAAACATTTTTCTTTAGGTGATATTCATTTTCCTCCTATCTACAGAAAACACGTACATGCACACAATTTATTAAATAGCCTATTACTTTAGGTGGTCTTATCACATCCTATATAACATATGAATAATAAAATAGGTTTGATTCTAAAGTAAGCTAGTTACAATGTCTTCAAATAGAAATAATATAAAAAGAATATAGAAGTGTTCTATTGAAGAGATAGTTTTATATTAAGATTAATTTATATGTACTCCCTGATCCCTCACTTGGTATTCATTAGTTTGCAACACAGGTGATTTAATGTGACTTGTCAAACAACTTAATCCTCAGTGCTAAATACATATAGACTATCATGAGGAAATGGGTGACAGCTGAAAAACAAATGATCCACTTCCAAGGTATATTCTTTTGAGGTCAGAATGTGATCCGCACTTACAATATATCTAAAAGCCCACTAGTGCAGATGGTTTAAAAATTAATTTTACTTGATGTCATGTAACAGCCAAAGCCATGTAACTATTAGGTAGGCACTGAAGAGATATTATGAGGTATTAATTCTAACAAGTGTTAAAAAAAAGTTAACTGAACTATTTTTGTTGTGTTCTTTGGTGTATTGTAGTGAATTAAGTCCCAGTTGTAAATATAAATTTTTCTTCATCATCCGTATTCTAAATTCTGACTTTTGTGTGTGCTAAGAAGTGAAGCTCTATAAATGCTGAGTTATGGTGACAAAGACGAATCAGAAAACGATACTGCTGGAATTAATAGAAATGTTTCCTTATTTGAAAATTAGTTGGGGGCCATTTGTTTAGGAGAAATATGTTAAATTATGCTACTTTCATGATATTTTCAGTTCTAGAATTCTGATTATATAGCCTGTTGCTGTTAAAAGATCATGTGCTGGGATTTTGGTTAAATCTCCTTAAAAAGGTTCCAGAAAGTT
This sequence comes from Symphalangus syndactylus, assembly GCF_028878055.3. NCBI lineage: Eukaryota > Metazoa > Chordata > Mammalia > Primates > Hylobatidae > Symphalangus > Symphalangus syndactylus. The sequence continues at coordinate 66,381,232 of NC_072426.2, forward strand.
CAGTTCTGCAGGCACTGTTCCACAGTTTCATAGGAAATTTTATAATTTGAACTCTGTTTAGTGATGTGTTTTTAAAAATGTGGTCCAGGACTACCTTTATTACAATCATCCAAGGAACCTGTCAGGTGCAAGATTTTTGAAGCCCACCCCAAACCTTCTGAATTTCTGACTTAATGAAAGCCCCAGGTGACTCTGATGCACCCGAAACATTGGGAACCACTGGTTTATTAAGTAGTAATCCTTTTCCTTTTGTAAATGTCTTCCCATGGAACTCTCTAAACTCTTGTTCTCTCCCTTAGCCCCTCATTAACTACTACAATAGCAGAAGAGATAAATTACTTTCCTATCGGTAACAACCTTTTCCAACACCCTTCTTTCATGTGCTGCCAGGAAGAGAGATTTCGGGTGGTTTTCAAAGGAAAAAATTGAGAAGTGGATGCTTGATATTTATTTATTTCTACTCTTCCTTATTCATCTTTTGTTGCTCCAACTCTGACACAGTGTCAAAGAATGATCATGTTAAAGACTTTCATTTATATCGCTCTCTGCCATGATAAAGCATTTACATATTATTTTTAAAAATTCATGTAACTTGCTCCTAGAAGGAAATTTAGGTCATTTTGCCCAATTCTGTCGTTTTACCTGTGCAGAAAATGATGCTTAGACAGGTTTTGTGGTTTGTTCAAGATCACACTCCTAATTATTGAAAGTACTAGAACAGGGACCCAGGTATCTTGACTCCCAGAGCACTGATGTCTTCTGGCATGTTATTAAAAAATCTTGTATATTGCACTTATTTATGTGAGGAGAAAATTGTTTTGTAGCTTGTACATCATCTTTGATTTGTTATTCTTAATGGTCTTGCTGCTTCCCAGGTCTGTTTCTATTTATTGTTATGTTGTGGGAAAACAGCTGAAAAACACATTTCTTATTGAGTGAGCTTTTGTGCAAATTGTAGCTTTCAGAGGAATTTGATCCCTGCGGCTTGAGGTTGAATTTGGTAACACTTTATTTTAAGTGTCAAGACATGGTACATTTAATTAGCATTTGCTGTAATAACACTGATCAGTGTGAATTCTGTTGATTAAAATGTGGATGGTAGTATTACCGTACGCTGAGCAGAATCCACCCACATGCTGTTAGGTTCACTGGACCCTCTTTCTCTCTCTTGCTCAATTTTGATTTAGAAGAACCAAAAAACAAAAACTGCTTTCTCTTTCTTCCTTTGGAGTGTTTAATTAATGGTTGTTGGATATGCTCAAAGTATCCAGTGGAATGGGTATAAGAATAAGGTTCTTTGCCCTCCCAATTATGTGATAGCTCACTTGAGGAGTTAATTAAATTTTGAATGTAGGCCACTTTGTATAACATACTATGGTGATAAAGTCATGATGCTCTAAAACAAAATCTAGACGGAGAGCTAAGAAACGCAGTACATTACATTAGTGAAGATCCTTGTAATTGGACCTCATCTGGAAAGAGGTAAGGCAAGAGGAACATTGTAACTGGAATGAGAGGAGTGTCACATTCTGTGCCTGAAAAATGGTGGTCCTGGAGAACAGAATCTGCTGAGCACAGAGACCATTTTTAATCAAGAAAAATGCTTTTTCTGAAGGAAGCCTAAGCAAGAAACTCACCTGAACCAATTCCAGAGATTTTAAGTCAAGAAAAGTGAAGGCAAGCAGAATGATCTGGGAATAGATTTGTCACAGAAGCAGTAAGGACATAAAAGAACAGTGAAAGACAGATCCTAGAGACATTTTTTCCCACATCCAGAGTATTACAAAAGCATCCAACTATTTTTTTTTTTAAATAGACAGGGTCTCACTCTGTCGCCCAGGCTGGAGTGCAGTGGCATGATCATAGCTTACTGCAGCCTTGAACTCCTGGGCTCAAGGAATCCTCCTGCCTCAGCCTCCTGAGTAGCTGGAACTACAGACACATGCCACCATTCACATCCAATTTAAAAATTTTAAAAAGATAATAGAGCTTTACCATGTTGCCCAGGCTGGTCTTAAACTCCTTTCTTAAAGGGATCCTCCCACCTCAGCCTTTTCAAGTATCTGTGGGCGTGTTCCACAGTGCTCAGCTCACCTATTCATTTATTTTAATCTTTGTGAAGAAAACTAAAACAGTAACATAGTTTTCAGGTAAAGTTATAATGAGTAGGATAGCACTATGAGCTCCTATAGGAAAAAAATGAATACAAAAACTACTTCTAACAAAATGATAAATATGATATTCTGAAAAGCTGAATAAAAGATAATAAACACAATTTCTCTAATGATTTCAAGAAAAGTTAGAGGTTTTCCTATTGTCTGCGATTTTATTGGCTATTTTTATTGTATTGAGGTTGGAAGCAATGCCCTTTGCAACCTTCTGCATCCCAAGTAGAAGCTGGCAGTACCAGTCAATTATGTTTTAGTGGGAGAATATGAAAATGTAAAATATATATGCATGGAATACATCTGCAAATCACCAAGTCCTTGGGTTTGGATTAGCTTATGTGGAACTCCCATTGTAACATAATTTTTACGTTCTTATATTCACATTTCCATTACTGAAAGTTAGGGGGGTAAAATAATAATAGCTAAAACATGCGTAATGCATACTATGTGTGAAACACTGTTTTAACCATGCTTCACGTATTAACCCATTTAATCCTCACAACTTTTATGTTACTAATAAACTCAGGCACTGTGTGGTCAACCACTTGTTCAAGTCATCCTACCTCCTAAATAGTAGATTTGGGGGTTTGAACACAAGTGTTTTTAATCAGCTTTATCCCAAATAAAAGTATAAAAGGATGATTAATCAGGGTACTTCAGAATTCTGAAGAGCATCTAGTCCTGCTCTTTTATTTTACAAGTGAGAAATTTTAAACATGTGAGTTAAATGACTCATCAGGACCAACCACATAGTTTGGGGGCTGATTCCATATAGAACCAAGGTTTCCATTTCCCATGCTACTTTTATTTAATCACAGCATTCGATTACAAATGGGAGTTCAGTTCCAGTGCTCCAAATCTAGAGATTCATTTTTAAACAATTTCTTATTTGGGCTAAGGTTTATTTATTTATAGGTTCAGCTCAAATGATGGAGAGGAATGTAATTTTCAGATTGCCATGTAGTTGTATCACATTAACTTATATATGTCCAAGAACAGAACATATCCAAAGTTAAAATATCCATCTTCGTTCAGGCAGGGAACAAAGTAAATATCTGTAGTTGGGAATTTTCTATCAAAAGGCATTTTCCCCTCCAGTGTTTACTAATGAGTACATTTGATTGTAGAAGCCATTTGTTCTGCTAAGCTTTAAAAATAATAACTCTTGCTAGTCCTCTGAAAGACTGTATCTTAAATATATAGTTCATTCATTACCATAGCTCTGTTTTCTAACTCTTCTCTTTTATTTAATACAATGCCTGTGGAAATTTATATACCCCTTAAGGGCAAACTTTGCATCTTCTTCCTTTCTCTTTCTTCACCTTTCTATGATGGTTACATACACATAGTAGCATGTAGTGGGACAGAAGTCAGAAAACTTGAATTGTTTATCATGTTTTGTGACTTACAAGCAACTTGGCCTCTGGCAAATGTTTTAATATCTTTTAGCCTTTGTTTTCTCACCTGTACTGCATGCTGTATGAGGATCATTCATTTACCCACAAACATTTATTGAACTTCTATTATAAGCCTGGCACAGTGGTAGACACTGGGGACACAAAGTTGAATAGGACATAGCTACTACTTTCCAAAGAATTTATGGTGGGTCTAGTATAGGTATTGATGTGTAAATAATTATGACATGCAATAAAATGTATAAAAGTTTCATATAGGAGAGGCAGATCTGACAGACTCAGAATATTCACAGAGGGCATATTTAAAAGTAAGAGTTCAGCAAGCAGGTCCAGGTGAGGAAAACGCCTTCCAGGTAAAGGAAGAGCATTTAAATTTTTTTTTTTTTTTTTTTTTTTTTTTGAGATGGAGTCTCGCTCTGTCGCCCAGGCTGGAGTGCAGTGGCACAATCTCGGCTCACTGCAAGCTCCATCTCCCGGGTTCATGCCATTCTCCTGCCTCAGCCTCCTGAGTAGCTGGGACTACAGGCGCCCACCACCACCCCCGGCTAATTTTTTGTATTTTTAGTAGAGATGGGGTTTCACTGTCGTCTCGATCTGTTGACCTCGTGATCCGCCCGCCTCCGCCTCTCAAAGTTCTGGGATTACAGGTGTGAGCCACTGCGCCCAGCTGAACATTTAAATGTTTTCTAATTGCACATCAAAAATTGGTTGAAGTCCACAAACATGAGAGATTGACATTGCTTTTAAGAAACAATGTGTCAAGGGATTATGAAAAATATGATTTGATTTTGAAAACCGTCATGTTACAGTTATAGATAATAACCTTAGAGAAATCCTAGTTTAAATTCACTAATAAGATACGGAGATAGAATGACAAATCAAGACTAATTAATTGTAAGAAATCGGGTCTTGCAAGTCTTCATTATCATGAGCCATGTTAATTAACATTTTCACTAATTAGCTTGACAATAAAATCATCACACAGTTAGTGACCCTATGAGGTCACAAACACAAAGTAACATTGCTTACAACGTCAGGGTTAAATAATTGATTGTAGGATTGACTAACATTATAGTTAAAACCCATGCAACACAGGCAGGCCAAGAGAGGAAAACTTACTCAGATTAAATGTGGCTCTTTTTATTGGATATATCAAAGACATTTCATAACATTGGCTTTTTGAAAAGAATTCCATATACTATCTCTGATTTTTTTCACATGATTAAATTCCTGTTACTGCTAGCCTCTTGTATAATGCCATTTGTAATAAACTAAGCAAAATTTGCTTTCAGAGGTTAGTATTTAAGAGGAAAAGTATCCCGAAAATCTGTCTTGTTTTTTTTTTTTTTTGTTTGTTTGTTTTTTTATTATACTTTAGGTTTTAGGGTACATGTGCACAATGTGCAGGTTTGTTACATATGTATCCATGTGCCACGTTGATTTCCTGCACCCATTAACTCGTCATTTAGCATTAGGTATATCTCCTAATGCTGTCCCTCCCCCCTCCCCCCAACCCCACAACAGTCCCCGGAGTGTGATGTTCCCCTTCCTCTGTCCATGAGTTCTCATTGTTCAATTCCCACCTATGAGTGAGAACATGCGGTGTTTGGTTTTTTGTCCTTGGGATAGTTTACTGAGAATGATGTTTTCCAGTTTCATCCATGTCCCTACAAAGGATATGAACTCATCCTTTTTTATGGCTGCATGGTATTCCATGGTGTATATGTGCCACATTTTCTTAATCCAGTCTATCGTTGTTGGACATTTGGGTTGGTTCCAACTCTTTGCTATTGTGAATAGTGCTGCAATAAACATACGTGTGCATGTGTCTTTATAGCAGCATGATTTATAGTCCTTTGGGTATATACCCAGTAATGGGATGGCTGGGTCAAATGGTATTTCTAGTTCTAGATCCCTGAGGAATCGCCACACTGACTTCCACAATGGTTGAACTAGTTTACAGTCCCACCAACAGTGTAAAAGTGTTCCTATTTCTCCACATCCTCTCCAGCACCTGTTGTTTCCTGATTTTTTAATGATGGCCATTCTAACTGGTGTGAGATGGTATCTCACTGTGGTTTTGATTTGCATTTCTCTGATGGCCAGTGATGATGAGCATTTCTTCATGTGTTTTTTGGCTGCATAAATGTCTTCTTTTGAGAAGTGTCTGTTCATGTCCTTTGCCCACTTTTTGATGCGGTTGTTTGTTTTTTTCTTGTAAATATGTTTGAGTTCATTGTAGATTCTGGATATTAGCCCTTTGTCAGATGAGTAGGTTGCAAAAATTTTCTCCCATTCTGTAGGTTGCCTGTTCACTCTGATGGTAGTTTCTTTTGCTGTTCAGAAGCTCTTTAGTTTAATTAGATCCCATTTGTCAATTTTGGCTGTTGTTGCCATTGCTTTTGGTGTTTTAGACATGAAGTCCTTGCCCACGCCTATGTCCTGAATGGTATTGCCTAGGTTTTCTTGTAGGATTTTAATGGTTTTAGGTCTAACATATAAGTCTTTAATCCATCTTGAATTAATTTTTGTATAAGGTGTAAGGAAGGGATCCAGTTTCAGCTTTCTACATATGGCTAGCCAGTTTTCCCAGCACCATTTATTAAATAGGGAATCCTTTCCCCATTTCTTGTTTTTGTCAGGTTTGTCAAAGATCAGATAGTTGTAGATATGCGGCATCATTTCTGAGGGCTCTGTTCTGTTCCATTGATCTATGTCTCTGTTGTGGTACCAGTACCATGCTGTTTTGGTTACTATAGCCTTGTAGTATAGTTTGAAGTCAGGTAGGGTGATGCCTCCAGCTTTGTTCTTTTGGCTTAGGATTGACTTGGCGATACGGGCTCTTTTTTGGTTCCATATGAACTTTAAAGTAGTTTTTTCCAATTCTGTGAAGAAAGTCATTGGTAGCTTGATGGGGATGGCATTGAATCTATAAATTACCTTGGGCAGTATGGCCATTTTCACGATATTGATTCTTCCTACCCATGAGCATGAAATGTTCTTCCATTTGTTTGTATCCTCTTTTATTTCATTGAGCAGTGGTTTGTAGTTCTCCTTGAAGAGGTCCTTTACATCCCTTGTAAGTTGGATTCCTAGGTATTTTATTCTCTTTGAAGCAATTGTGAATGGGAGTTCACTCATGATTTGGCTCTCTGTTTGTCTGTTATTGGTGTACAAGAATGCTTCTGATTTTTGTACATTGATTTTGTATCCTGAGACTTTGCTGAAGTTGCTAATCAGCTTAAGGAGATTTTGGGCTGAGACCATGGGGTTTTCTAGATATACAATCATGTCATCTGCAAACAGGGACAATTTGACTTCGTCTTTTCCTAATTGAATACCCTTTATTTCCTTCTCCTGCCTGATTGCTCTGGCCAGAACTTCCAGCACTATGTTGAATAGGAGCAGTGAGAGAGGGCATCCCTGTCTTGTGCCAGTTTTCAGAGGGAATGCTTCCAGTTTTTGCCCATTCAGTATGATATTGGCTGTGGGTTTGTCGTAGATAGCTCTTATTATTTTGAGATAGGTTCCATCAATACCTAATTTATTGAGAGTTTTTAGCATGAAGGGTTGTTGAATTTTGTCAAAGGCCTTTTCTGCATCTATTGAGATAATCATGTGGTTTTTGTCTTTGGTTCTGTTTGTATGCTGGATTACATTTATTGATTTGCGTATGTTGAACCAGCCTTGCATCCCAGGGATGAAGCCCACTTGATCATGGTGGATAAGCTTTTTGATGCGCTGCTGGATTCGGTTTGCCAGTATTTTATTGAGGATTTTTGCATCAATGTTCATCAAGGATATTGGTCTGAAATTCTCTTTTTTGGTCATGTCTCTGCCAGGCTTTGGTATCAGGACGATGCTGGCTTCATAAAATGTGTTAGGGAGGATTCCCTCTTTTTCTATTGTTTGGAATAGTTTCAGAAGGAATGGTACCAGTTCCTCCTTGTACCTCTGGTAGAATTTGGCTGTGAATCCGTCAGGTCCCTGGACTCTTTTTGGTTGGTAAGCTATTGATTATTGCCACAATTTCAGAACCTGTTATTGATCTATTCAGAGATTCAACTTCTTCCTGATTTAGTCTTGGGAGGGTGTATTTGTCGAGGAATTTATCCATTTCTTCTTGATTTTCTAGTTTATGTGCGTAGAGGTGTTTGTAGTATTCTCTGATGGTAGATTGTATTTCTGTGGGATCGGTGGTGATATCCCCTTTTTCATTTTTTATTGCGTCTATTTGATTCTTCTCTCTTTTCTTCTTTATTAGTCTTGCTAGCGGTCTATCAATTTTGTTGATCTTTTCAAAAAACCAGCTCCTGGATTCATTAATTTTTTGAAGGGTTTTTTGTGTCTCTATTTCCTTCAGTTCTGCTCTGATTTTAGTTATTTCTAGCCTTCTGCTAGCTTTTGAACGTGTTTGCTCTTGCTTTTCTAGTTCTTTTAATTGTGATGTTAGGGTGTCAATTTTGGATCTTTCCTGCTTTCTCTTGTGGGCATTTAGTGCTATAAATTTCCCTCTACACACTGCTTTGAACGTGTCCCAGAGATTCTGGTATGTTATGTCTTTGTTCTCGTTGGTTTCAAAGAACATCTTTATTTCTGCCTTCATTTCATTATGTACCCAATAGTCATTCAGGAGCAGGTTGTTCAGTTTCCATGTAGTTGAGTGGTTTTGAGTGAGTTTCTTAATCCTGAGTTCTAGTTTGATTGCACTGTGGTCTGAGAGACAGTTTGTTATAATTTCTGTTCTTTTACATTTGCTGAGGAGAGCTTTACTTCCAACTGTGTGGTCAATTTTGGAATAGGTGTGGTGTGGTGTTGAAAAAAATGTATATTCTGTTGATTTGGGGTGGAGAGTTCTGTAGATGTCTATTAGGTCCACTTTGTGTAGAGCTGAGTTCAGTTCCTGGATATCCTTGTTAACTTTCTGTCTCGTTGATCTGTCTAATGTTGACAGTGGGGTGTTAAAATCTCCCATTATTATTGTGTGGGAGTTTAAGTTCCTTTGTAGGTCACTCAGGACTTGCTTTATGAATCTGGGTGCTCCTGTGTTGGGTGCATATATATTTAGGATAGTTAGCTCTTCTTGTTGAATTGATCCCTTTACCATTATGTAATGGCCTTCTTTGTCTCTTTTGATCTTTGTTGGTTTAAAGTCTATTTTATCAGAGACTAGGATTGCAACCCCTGCCTTTTTTTGTTTTCCATTTGCTTGATAGATCTTCCTCCATCCCTTTATTTTGAGTCTATGTGTGTCTCTGCACGTGAGATGGGTTTCCTGAATACAGCACACTGATGGGTCCTGACTCCTTATCCAGTTTGCCAGTCTGTGTCTTTTAATTGGAGCATTTAGCCCATTTACATTTAACGTTAATATTGTTATGTGTGAATCTGATCCTGTCATTATGATGTTAGTTGGTTATTTTGCTCGTTAGTTGATGCAGTTTCTTCCTAGCCTGGATGGTCTTTACAATTTGGCATGTTTGTGCAGTGGCTGGTACCGGTTGTTCCTTTCCATGTTTAGTGCTTCCTTCAGGAGCTCTTTTAGGGCAGGCCTGGTGGTGACAAAATCACTCAGCGTTTGCTTGTCTGTAAAGTATTTTATTTCTCCTTCACTTATGAAGCTTAGTTTGGTGAGATATGAAATTCTGGGTTGAAAATTCTTTTCTTTAAGAATGTTGAATATCGGCCCACACTCTCTTCTGGCTTGTAAAGTTTCTGCTGAGAGATCAGCTGTTAGTCTGATGGGCTTCCCTTTGTGGGTAACCCGACCTTTCTCTCTGGCTGCCCTTCACATTTTTTCCTTCATTTCAACTTTGGTGAATCTGACAATTATGTGTCTAGGAGTTGCTCTTCTCGAGGAGTATCTTTGTGGCGTTCTCTGTATTTCCTGAATCTGAATGTTGGCCTGCCTTGCCTGATTGAGGAAGTTCTCCTGGATAATATCTTGCAGAGTGTTTTCCAACTTGGTTCCATTCTCCCCGTCATTTTCAGGTACACCAATCAGACGTAGGTTTGGTCTTTTCACATAGTCCGAAATTTCTTGGAGGCTTTGTTCATTTCTTTTTATTCTTTTTTCTCTAAACTTCCTTTCTGGCTTCATTTCATTCATTTCATCTTCCATCAGCGATACCCTTTCTTCCAGTTGATTGCGTCTGCTACTGAGGCTTCTGCAATCTTCGCGTAGTTCTGGAAACTTGGCTTTCAGCTCCATCAGCTCCTTTAAGCCCTTCTCTCCATTGATTATTCTAGATATCCATTCTTCTAATTTTTTTTCAAAGTTTTTAACTTCTTTGCTATTGTTTTGAATTTCCTCCCGTAGCTCAGAGTAGTTTGATCGTCTGAAGCCTTCTTCTCTCAACTCGTCAAAGTCATCCTCCATCCAGCTTTGTTCTGTTGCTGGTGAGGAACTGCGTTCCTTGGGAGGAGGAGAGGTGCTCTGCTTTTTAGAGTTTCCAGCTTTTCTGCTCTGTTTTTTCCCCATCTTTGTGGTTTTATCTACTTTTGGTCTTTGATGATGGTGATGTACAGATGGGTTTTTGGTGTGGATGTCCTTTCTGTTTGTTAGTTTTCCTTCTTCCAGACAGGACCCTCAGCTGCAGGTCTGTTGGAGTTTACTAGAGGTCCACTCCAGACCCTGTTTGGCTGGGTGTCAGCAGCGGTGGCTGCAGAACAGCGGATTTTCGTGAGACCACAAATTCAGCTGTCTGATAGTTCCTCTGGAAGTTTTGTCTCAGAGGAGTACCCGGCCAAGTGAGGTGTCAGTCTGTCCCTACTGGGGGGATGCCTCCCAGTTAGGCTGCTCAGGGGTCAGGGACCCACTTTAGGAGGCAGTCTGTCCGTTCTCAGATCTCCAGCTGCATGCTGGGAGAACCACTGCTCTCTTCAAATCTGTCAGTCAGACAGGGACATTTAATTCTGAGGAGGTTCCTGCTGACTTTTTGTTTGTCTGTGCCCTGCCCCCAGAGGTGGAGCCTACAGAGGCAGGCAGGCCTCCTTGAGCTGTGGTGGGCTCCACCCAGTTCGAGCTTCCTGGCTGCTTTGTTTACCTAAGCAAGCCTGGGCAATGGGGGGTGCCCCTCCCCCAGCCTCGCTTCTGCCTTGCAGCTTGATCTCAGACTGCTGTGCTAGCAATCAGCGAGACTCCGTGGGCATAGGACCCTCCGAGCCAGGTGCAGGACACAGTCTCCTAGTGTGCCGTTTTCCAGGCCCGTTGGAAAAGCGCAGTATTGGGGTGGGACTGACCCGATATTCCAGGTGCCGTCTGTTTCCCCTTTCTTTGACTGGGAAAGGGAACTCCCTGACCCCTTGCGCTTCCTGAGTGAGGCAATGCCTCGCCCTGCTTCGGCTCGCGCACAGTGCGCTTCACCGACTGTCCTGCACCCACTGTTAGGCACTCCCTAGTGAGATGAAACCGGTACCTCAAGCAGAAATGCAGAAATCACCCGTCTTCTGTGTCGCTCCGGGTGGGGTGGCTGGGAGCTGGAGACCGGAGCTGTTCCTATTCGGCCATCTTGGCTCCATCCCCTCTGAAAATCTGTTAATGACATATGTAATATAATGCTTAAGGATGTATTAACAGTCTACAGAATCCATTGAAAAAGCTTAAGAGCAAAAGAGGACAATTCATATGATGGTTAAACCTTAAAATAGTTTATCAGTGAGGAAAAAAGAAAATGTGATTTTGAAAGGAAAGGCAAGGACAGTAGAAAATGTCTGAGGAAGAAATAGATCAATACTCAAAGTAATGATCAGAATACGTAGGCCTTTGCCATTAGCAGTGGAGAAATGTTAGATAATCAGGTGATAAATGACTTTGTGGGAGGGAGGTGCTCGTATGTATCAGACAAATGATTTCATGGAGTAGTTTCTTATATTTATCTGTATTGCTATGTATCTTCCCTCTTTGAGCCTAAGTAGAATAATTTATTTCAGTTCTTTTAGATAACTAAATGTTACATTACCTTTTCAAATATTTAATTAAAACCTAAGCTTAACTGAATCAAATGTACTCTATTCCTTTGATTGCACAAGGGGTCCTAAAGTACTGTACATTAAAAATAAAATTCTACTGTAATAAAAATTAAACCAAATTATTAAAAAATTTAATGAAAATAATGTCATAATTAGACAAAAGTAAAAAATAATACAATCTCATGCAATTATCTTAATATTTGCACATTGCCTTCTGCATGCAGCCATATTTTTAACATACTTGCAGTCATAATATGCATTTCTATATTATAATTTTTGTATTGTGAATTGCCATCTCTCCCCATCTTGTTGAAAAACAGATTTAAATAGCTTACAAAGAAATGTACAATAAAACAAAGTAACATTAATTAAAACCAATAGGAAAAGAAAGAATTCAGGAGGAAGAAAAGGAAGGGCAGGATAAAATAAGAAATGTGTGAGGTAATATAAAAAAATGTCATTAGCTATTAGACACGGGCCATAGATTTATCTTTGAGCAAGCGCTTAAAGAGGGAAATGGGATCAATTTCTGATTTATCGTGTCTAGTAGATTATACAGATCAGTTGTTTAGAAGAAGTAACAAATATTTTTAATGCTGAAACCATAGATAAATTTCTTTTGTTTTTCATCATAAAGAGGATACAATGGCTTCAACACCACTCTAATGTCAAATATAGCCATAAGTTTCATGGGGCTGCTTCTTGTAACACGCATTTTAATATCCTCAGTGTTGGCAAATACTACAGAACTAACGTTAGCATACCTTAATGCATTTTAAAAAAACAGAACAAGATTATATTTCAATATACAACTTCTGTATAACCAAAAAACAAAACATCACAGTAAAATGAATGAGAAAAAACATATTTGCAATTCTAGACAAAATGTTAACATCTTTAATCATCAATGAACTCTTCAGAAATCAGTACAAAGAGACTAAAATTACAAGGGAAGTGAAAAAAGGAACAGAGGAAAATGGAATAGCACAAATGAGTTATAAGGCTATATGAAGATGGTATAGTTAACATTAATAGCTGAGAAAGCAATTTCATTATAAATTCCATTATCGATCCTTACAAATATTGGTATCTGATGTTTGTGCAGCTTTAGGAAATGAAGAATTCTCGAATACTGGGGAAACTTACTGTAGTCATGGGGAGTTTACTCAAAAAATGTCGATTTTTGCATAAACTTGGCCCTGGCAGTTCCAAACTATAGGAATCACTCCAACAAAGTAGTTAGGTACACACCCACATACATATACATACGTGTTTACTACATAGAAAATGTGTAAGTAATATATCATCCCCCAAGAAACTACTTATGTATCAATTGGTTTATAAAATAATAGACAGTGGCAGGGGTGGGGGGTAGAAATAGAAAAAAGGCACTGAAGTAAAAATACTACATTTCTCAAAATTCTGTGTCCTTTGAATTCTTATGAAACATTTTTAATGAATCAGTTTTATATAATGCATTTTAAAGAAACATTTAGATTAATATTTCTGTTTACTTTAGAAAGTCTCTTTGGAATGAGCTGGTTGCTCCTTTTCTCTTAAAAATAACCTTTCAGGGTTACTTTGGATGGATACTTTTTTTTTCTTTCCTTTTTGATGACTTTCCCATGATGGGTAGATAATTTAAAGCATTTCATTGATGTAGTTATGCTGTTCAATGCAACCTTCCAGCACTCTCTTTTTATCATTAGATTATTCGCTCTATATAGCAGAATCATTGAATGAGGGAGTAAACAGTTTGAGAATGGGAAGTAGATAGAGCTAAATTTAGTATAATGACCTATGAGAAGAGCAAAAAAAAATGAGGTCTTTAAAGATTAAAGATTTTAAAGATATAAGCCTAAATTGTACAAAGTTGAGCCAAATTTCATGCACAGAAAGTTGCTTTTAACTTCCTCTTCCCACATACACACACACATTTAGAGAGAAATTTATTTCTTAGAAAAATAATATTTTCCTGGTTAGACATGTATTTTCTACAAGAATTATTAATTATTTTCTACCAAAGACACTCATTTGTCTAGATCTATGTGGTTCATTAAGAAAGCAAACAATGCTGGACAATGATAAAAGTAACAAGAGTTATAAGACAATGGAAGGAGAGATCAGTCACAGTGAGCTGGATGTGATTTTTCCCATCACGAAATGGATGAGAGATCTGATCAGTTAAAGACAGCACACAAAAATTATCTTTTGCTTTTAGTAGAAAATTGTCTTCTACTGTCCCTGACCAAGTACATTGATCTCTAAATGAAGCTTTGAGATTTTGCAGCTTTTTCTTTGTGGATTAACTGCAAAAGATACATCCTTTATATGCTGCTGTCTTGAGTTGAGAATTCCTTTTCTAGTAGAGAATAGAGGAATTTGCATTGTTACTTATTCTCTACTTTTATCTGTAGGTGGAAAAACCTTCCTTGTAACATGGTTACTTACTATATGGAGTCAGGGGAAGATAGCTGACCATGAAACTGAGCCTGGTTTCTGACTCTTCCACTTACATAGTAGGTATGGTCTGCCTAGGCTAAGCATGTTTGAAATAAATGGGGATCATCTTCACAATAAGGTGAATCCTTGTTTAGAAGATTAAATGAGATATTATATACCTAACACATGGCTCTCAAATATTTGTCTCTCAAAAAGGGTTAGCCATTCTATTATTATTGCTGGTGGTGGTATTTTTGGAGGCAAATTGGCAAAAATAATGACCAAATTTTCTTCCAGGTTTTTGTAGACCCAATATTTTTCTAGGTAAGTGTTTAGGATTGGAGAGAGGAAATACCAGATAATCAGATGCAGAATGTTTTTCTCCATAGCAAATTATTTTCTTGTTCACATGGATCATCTTGTCTCCTTGATTCTGGTTTGGGTATTTTAATAAAGTTCTTTAAACCTGTAATTTTTTTTTTTTTTTGAGTTGGAGTTTCACACTGTTGCCTGAACTGGAGTGCAGTGGCACGATCTTGGCTCACTGAAACCTCCGCCTCCTGAGTTCAAGTGATTCTCCTGCCTCAGCCTCCTGAGTAGTTGGGATTATAGGCACCCGCCACCATGCCCAGCTAATTTTTTGTATTTTTAGCAGAGACAGGGTTTCACCATGTTGGCAGGCTGGTCTTGAACTCCTGACCTCGTGATTCACCTGCGTCAGCCTCTCAAAGTGCGAGATTACAGGCCTGAGCCACTGCACTCAGCCTAAATCTCTAATCTTATATTTTAAATGACATAGGTTTACTTACAAATAAATTAACTTTCTTTCATCTTGCCATTGTTGCATCAACTACGTTTATATTGCTATTGTATAATCAATTAACTAATAAAAGACGAGTGAGATTCCAGTTATCTGAACCAGGAGAGGGACTGCTGACTAAGAGTAAGCAAATAAAACATCTTTTTTTCTTTCAAATAAAATATCTTTAGTAGGACAATAGTGGGAGAAACTTTGTGAGTCATAACCGTGTAACAGAATTTCTAACGAATATTAAAATCGTGTCTTAATTTTAATACTTTATTGTAATTAAAAATAAAAGGAGTAGAAATCCCTCTTTAAATCAACTTAGTTTACTCAGCAAGATAATTTCAGTTCATAAAGGCATCCTTTTGCTGAATTTTCTGAGTCGTGCTTGTGACTCACTGAGCTGGCTTTGCTGATGATGAGTCATTTCAGATTTTCTTGAAAAAGGCTACCTGACTATCACTGCTTTGTCTTTGGTTTGCAATGAACAGAGGAAATACACCATTACAGGTGATAGTATGGATAGCAAAAGGAATGTGGAAAAAAAATGGCCACCTCTATGATTTGGATGTAATCATTTCTGTCTGGTAAAGGGTCAATGATTTGTGCAGTTGAAGAGATACTGCTCTAGCAAGTGTTCTAATATTGTCAAGAACCTCCTTCTTTGCCTCCTAAGAGCATGGAAGCAAAATTCTCCATAGGCATCGATATTCTCTTTGCCTTTTAAAACATAAGGGTAGACTGGGGCAAGACACTGGTCCTGTCTGTGATTTCATGTGATGTCAAATTGCTGGTCAGAATGTCTGCTTCTCAGGTAATCATCTAGGTGTATGGGATGCATAGAAACTAAAAATAAAAATGAGAAGAATCATTAACACCGGATAATAACTTTAACCTCTACTAATTTAATACTTGAATAGAAGAGGATATGGAATTTGACTGCTTTGCCAGTGTTTCATTAGGAGATGTTCTTTACCTAGCCCTTTCCCAATCTGTCCCTTTCCTAGTCTGCCCCATATGTGGACCTCCCTGTCTTACCCACAGGTAGCCCAAATCCTAGGAGTGATTCGTCACTCTTGTTTCTGATTACTGACATAATTTCTATTATTGAGTCCATCTCTTTCTTCAGAGTATATCCAACATCCATGCACTTCTCATCAATTTCACTGTTATATCCATAGTCCAAACCATCATGTTGTCCTATGTGGTCTCCTAGCTGGCAGCTCCACGTGTGTGCTTGCACTCTGTAAAGTCTGTTCACCCATCAGCCAGAGTAACTGCCTTAAACAATAAATGAGATAATGTCTCTCTCCTTCTCAAAACAGGGAAAGAATGACTTCCCTTTCTTTCTTTCTTTTTTTTTTTTTTGAGACGGAGTCTCGCTCTGTCGCCCAGGCTGGAGTGCAGTGGCGGGATCTCGACTCACTGTAAGCTCCGCCTCCCGGGTTCACGCCATTCTCCTGCCTCAGCCTCTCTTGAGTAGCTGGGACTACAGGCGCCCACCACCGCGCCCGGCTAATTTTTTGTATTTTTAGTAGAGACGGGGTTTCACGGTGTTAGCCAGGATGGTCTCGAACTCCTGACCTTGTGATCTGCCCGCCTCGGCTTCCGAAAGTGCTGGGATTACAGGCGTGAGCCACCGCGCCCGGCCTGACTTGCCTTTCTTTTATACTTCAAATAAAACCTGAAAAAACTTTTCGTGGTCTACTGGGACCTTTTTCTTCCTTAAATGTGCAAAATTCTCTCCAGACTGAGAGCATTCTGTTTGCCTAAAATACTTTCCCCCATACCTTTACAAAGCTCTATTATTTAGATTCCTGCCAAATATCAATTCTTCAAGGAGGCCTTCCCTGAATCCCCAGTTAAAAAAATAACGCCTTAGATCAGAGACCTCAGAAGCTGAGACTGCTGTAGTTATTCTTGTGAAAGTCATTTACTGAGTCAGTGCTTTTGGTAAAAGGGAAATGAGAAAAACATTGCAGGGGCAGGGAGGAAAAAAAAAATCTAAGCAAGGATGTCAGCTGAGCTGGGGACATGCTTCAGCCTGGTTGCAGGGGATGCCCTGGAACACAAATAACGTCAGAAACTTACTCCCACCTCGAGGCAAGGAAACTGGCTATTTGTTCACAATATCAGTCAATTGTTGGCTGCCCCTGGGATAGTGATAATGGGCCACAGTCTCCTGGGTGAGGCAACTCTCCTTCAGTTGAGGGCAGTTTTCCAGCGAAGGGGGTAGCTGTGAGCCCGTAACAGCCAACAGTCACAGGTACTGCTAAGGGCAGGTGCATCACCTAGTGAAGGGGGATCTGGTAGTGGTATTAACAGCATCTGCTACAAGTAGCCAACCCTATTAGATACCCTATTTCACTTTTCATTATAGCATTATATATTATCTACTTGTTGGTCTGTCTATCATCTATCTTTCTATCTATTTCTAATCTATTGATTGATCTTTCCTTGTCCAAGATTAAAATGAAGAGGGTAGGGATTTTGCCTTGCTTATTGCTATATTCCTAGTACCCAAATGAGTACCCAGTATGTTAAAAGTATCAAAAATAATCATAACTAACATGTATTAAGTGTTTACAACATGCCAGATGTGATTCTTTTTTATGTCTAGAAGTATATTTATTAATCATAGAATAATTAAAGCAGTATTTTTATTAGTGAAAATAATCTATGCTTATTAGACAAATTTGGTAGCAAAAGGTAAATTACACCACTTCAATATTAGCACTTTTATTTTATTATTATTGTTATTATACTTTAAGTTTTAGGGTACATGTGCACAATGTGCAGGTTTGTTACATATGTATCCATGTGCCATGTTGGTGTGCTGCACTCATTAACTCGTCATTTAGCATTAGGTATATCTCCTAATGCTGTCCCTCCCCCCTCCCCCCACCCCACAACAGTCCCCGGAGTGTGATATTCCCCTTCCTGTGTCCATGTGTTCTCATTGTTCAATTCCCACCTATGAGTGAGAACATGCGGTGTTTGGTTTCTTGTCCTTGCGATAGTTTACTGAGAATGATGGTTTCCAGTTTCATCCATGTCCCTACAAAGGATATGAACTCATCATTTTTTATGGCTGTATAGTATTCCATGGTGTATATGTGCCACATTTTCTTAATCCAGTCTATCGTTGTTGGACATTTGGGTTGGTTCCAAGTCTTCGCTATGCCAGATGTGATTCTAAGTGCTTTACAAGTATTAATTCATTTACTTCCCATAATGATATTATAAAAGAGATACTATTATTATCTTCATGTTACAGTTGAGGAAAGTGACACAGAGGGGCCAAGTAACTTACCCACAGTTACACATTTAGGGGGTGGCGAGTCTAGGATTTTATTCCAGGCTGAATCCACTGCCTCTCTATAAATACTCATTGAGTGTTGAAGGAATAAGTCCATTGAGTTAGATTCATGAACCATTTTCTAGGTAGTTTAATCATCTTTGTCATTCTGTTTCAGCACAGTAATGAAATGGGAGTTCAGTAAAATTCTTCCTTTGGCATATTTTTGTGTCTGTGTCCTGCAACAGGGGCTTAGGTAGCAAAAGGCTGGCACTCTGCCACTCTAGCCATCACTTGTGACCTTGGCCTGTATTTTAATTAGCTCTCCATAACTCAGGCATTTGTTTATTGTATGATGTATTCCATATCAGAAGAACTCCTTACCAAGAGTTCAAAGATATAAATTCTGCTCCTAGGTCTAACATTGCTATCTTTACAGACTGGGACAACTTTCTCAGTCTCTCTGAGCCTCAGTGTCTTGATTTGTAAAGTGAGAAGTTTGGTCCAGGTGAATAAACTTGTAGCCTGAGGCGCTGTATGACATCAGTCATACAAGGTTTGACATTGGTCTTAAATGGGTATTTTATGAATGAATCAATACATAAGCAAATGAGTGAATCAGATGTGTAAGTATCATTTGAGTTTCCAAAGAATTGTTTTGTGTTGCTTTAACTGTGTGGACCAAGAAGCCAGAAGCATAAGAAGATATGGATCTTACCAGAAGCATAAACGTTTCTTTTACATTGTCCTCTGTACATGGCAGAAGGCCTATCACCTGGGGGTCTTCATTTCAGAAACCAGGAAGTATGTTCTGTTTTATCTCTTAACCCCCATCTCCCATGTAGGTTGAATTTATCAAAGTTCAGATGGAGATTAAAGACTCAGGTGAATCAGTTTAGTTACTAGGCAACATACTTATCAGTGGCTTGTGAACCATAACCTATAGAAAGAAAACTAGATTTGGGGCCAACAGACACAGAGTTGAATTTCTGCATGTGTCAGTAGCTGTGTAATTGTGTTTTGAAACCACTTTAGATGAGCAAGTTCACCCCCTACAAGAACAGTGACATTTCAGGTTTGTATATAATGTTTGTTGTGCTATACATTGGAAAGAGCATGCATGGACTTGGGAGCTGGTCACATCTGGGTTCAAATCCCATCTTTGCACCTTAATAGCTGAGTGCTTGGGCAAGGAACTTAGCATCTCTGAACCTCAGGTTCCATCTGTATAAAATGAGTAAATGTGGCATATTGTGGGGATTGTGTCTCACAGAGTGCCTACTGAAACATTTAAACAATAAGTGCTGGCTAATAATAATAATTTAGATTATATTCTGTATACTAATAGGTTACTTCCACTTTGAGATGTTCTTATAATTACTATGCTGTGTTGTAAGGCTTAATTCTAGGGTTCTAGATATTAGAATCTCTGCTTAAATTTTGCCACTTTAATTCTAGTTTTCATATTTTATTACTAAATATTGTGTGTGTTTGGTTAACTTAGCAAACTTTTGACTTTAAATAGTATTGCCCAACAAAATAATTTTCAAAGCAATCTTTTAAAACGGGTCTTTTCTTTAAAAAATGTAAAGTTGTCTTATTGTTTTATAACCAATGGGTTTTGCCTTTGAACTAACAAAGTACCTTTTAGAACATTTGCCTTATTAAAAGAGAACTATTGCAAATTAAAATATTAATGCATATTTTAAATCTAAAAATGGTGCTTTTGATTCTCTTCAAGGGTGCAATACAAGTTTGTTCTCTTAAGCAGCTTAAGGCACATTTTTATCTTTCTCATTAATTTTTATTTTTTCCTTTATCAGCTCAGCCAGAGTCTGGCTTTGAATTAAAAGGTGGGTTGTTCAAATTTTTGCATGAATCATAATCATAAACATCATGGCCTGTGTACTTCTCAGCAGTTTGACTCTTTTTTATGTTATCTTATTTAAAAATTATTCTTTACTCTCTGTTTCAAGTCTTCTGTATTTCCCTGCCTAGGCAGTTGAGGTTAAAAAGAATGCTTTAGTTTGTTTTTATTTCTCTTCTACTAGAGCCCTCAATAAATTTGCTAAGAAGATAAAAATCTCCATGTTTATTTATTTACCACAATCAGAAGGAGCTTTTTCACTTTACCTTTAAGTTTCGTTCTTGTATTTAATTTCTAAATTAAATAAATTTCTTGTATTTAATTTGTTACACCTGAGTATAACAATATATACACAGTGCTTGCTAATTTTGTAGACTTTGGTCAGCAAAGATTGAACACTTAACATAATTGAACATTTCTTTTAAATTTATTTTAAATTTGAAAGAGCTATATTATTCACTTAGAATAGTTTGAATAAGTTATCAGTATACATTTTGTTTATTTTTGTATATGTTTAAGGTGTATAACATGTTTTGATATAATATAGATAGTAAAATGATTACTACAGTCAAGTAAATTAACATGTTCGCCATCTCACACTTAAGTGGGGGTGTGTGTGTGTGGTAAAGGCACCTAAAATGTACTCACTTAGCAAATTTTTGGTATACAGTACAATATTATTAGCTATAGTCATTGTAATGTATCTTGGATCCCTAGACTTATTCATTGGAGAAAAACTGTATCTTTGTACACTTTGACCAATATTGTCCCATTTTCCCTATTCTCCCATCTCAATAACTACCTTTCCACCCTGTATTTATATGTATTTGATCTTGTTTTAGATTCCACATGTAAGTGAGATCATACAGTTCTTTTTTTTCTCTGTCTGGCTTATTTCACTTAGTGTAATATCCTCTGGGTTCCTCCATGTTGTTGCAAATGACAGGCTGTCCTTTTTAAAGGCTGGGCAGTAATCCATTTTGTATATATACCACATTTTCTTCATCCATTCATCTTCTGACGCTTAGATAATTTTTGTATCTTAGCTATTGTGAATAATGCTCAATGAACACGGGAGTGCAGATATGTTTATACTCGTGTCTTTCTTCAAATCCTACTAATTTTTCACTTTTTAGTACAAATTTTGCATGAAAACTTTAGCTTACCTTATTACATAGTAGAAGCATTCTATATCAGTTTTCCTTTTTATTTTTATTTTTTTTTGAGTCAGAATCTCATTCTGTCATCCAGGCTGGAGTGCAGTAGCATGATCTCAGCTCACTGCAACCTCCACCTCCAGGGTTCAAGTGATTCTCGTGCTTCAGCCTCTGGAGTAGCTGGGATTACAGGTGCATGCCATCACGCCCAGCTAGGTGATCCGCCCACCTCGGTCTACCAAAGTGCTGGGATTACAGGTGTGAGCTACCATGCCCAGCCCTATACCAGTTTTCTATTGCTGCTGCAACAAATTACCCACATTTTAGTGGCTTAAAACAATGCAAATGTATATCTTACACTTCTCTAGATTACAAGTCTGACACAGCTCTCATTGTGCTAGAATCAAGGTGTCAGCAGGGCTGCATTCCTTTCTGGAGGCTGTCAGAAGAACGTGTCCCCTGTCTTTCCCAGCTTTCTGTGGCCACTTATGTTCCATGGCTTGTGGCTCCCTTCTTCCAGCTTCAAAGGTAGAAATTTGCATTTCTGAGCATTTTTCCATAGTCATCTCCAGTTGACTCTCTTCTGCCTTCCTCTTTCACTTTCAAGAACACTTGTGATTATATTGTGCCCACTTGGATAATCAGGTTACTCGTTCTATTTTAACGTAAGTCACCTTAGCTGAATTCCATCTGCAGCCTAATTCTTTGCCACGTAAAGTAACATTTACAGATTCTGGGTATTAGGGTGTGGGCATCTTTGGGGTTGGAAGGTTGGGACATTATTCTGCCTACCACATATTCTTAAATACACTCTCTTTCTTCCAGTTGAGTATGAATAAACTGAGAAAATATTGCCTGCTAGAAGTCCTCACAAAACTTGCTTTACTAAAGAGATAAGGATAATTTTAAGTATTCCATTAATGTTTATATGCAAATTTATCTTTTTATAATGAGTGAGGGTATAAGAAACCAGTTTATTGTCCTCAATTGTTTAAATCACCAGGTAACCCCCTGTGATGCAAAGAAATAGAAACATGGAAATAAAGGGAGAAGGAGGGAGCAGGAGAGAGGGAAAGAGGGAGAGAGAAACCGTATTAGACAAGCAGAAGTAAAATTGATTGAATTCATTTGGCTTTGTCTAAATGAGGCACTATCAGATAGGACACAGTGGAAACATCACTACTTCATTGATTGATGTTTTTTCATGTGGAGGCTGAGACTAGTGTGGTGTCTTATTGCTCCTGAGTTTATCTCATTCAGGTATTCTTTCCTCAAGTTTTAACCATTTTGTGTAATATCAACATAAGCTTCATATGATAACTATATATGCCATTCTTAATCCCTTCAAAATATATTGAGATAATTTGTCAAAATGTTTATATATCTATGAAAGGGAGAGTTGGCAAGGGGAAGAATTGCTCAGAAACAGTGTTATTCTGTAAGGTTTTTCAATTAACAGACGGCCACAGCTTAGTTTCTCCTTCTCTAAAATAAGATGTTCTGACTAGAATACCTTTTAAGATCCTAGATTCTAGCATTAAAAGTCCCAAAGCATAGTCCAGTTCTCAACTCTGGCTATTAGTTAGAAATGAAATAGAGAATGTCATTGCCCGATCCCTACCCCCAGAGATACTGGCTTAATTCCTTATTACAATTCAGTGTTCTCTTCCAAAATAAAGATTTTCAGGAGAAAAGGGATAGAGTAAGTTAAAGTGAATACTACAAGCTAATAAGTGGGCACTTACTAGCTTTGAATTACTTCGTGGCCTAGATAAATTATATTCTGTGTGTTGGGATTGTGAGGAATTTGTGAAAAAGTAGAAAGTTATTGAAAAACTGGAGGGGGGGATAACGTTCTGATTTTCAAAAAAAAAGAAAATAGTTGAGTAACGGGTACTGCAAATTGATACCTTTGACACAGATTTTTTTTTTGGGATTGTAGAATAGACTTTTAAAATCAACTTTGTTGAGGAATAGTTTATGCATAATGAAATACATATTAAGGTCAACTACTTTGGACAGAGATATATGCCTGTGTTATCACTTGCCAATTAAGATGTATGGGGTTTTCTTCCCTTAAGAAAGTTTTCTGGTGTTTCTTTGCAATCGGTCTCCCCTACCTCCTCTGCCAGGCAACCGCTGGTCTGATTTCTATCACTGTGGATTTGGCTGTTTTAGAATTTCATGTAAGTAGAATTATACAGTATGTATTCTTCTGTGTCTGGCTGGCTTTGTTCAGTGTAATGTTTGTGAGATCTGTCTGTTTATTGCATCTATCAGTAATTTGTTCCCTTTCTCTTTTTTTTTTTTTTTGAGACGGAGTCTCGCTTTGTCGCCCAGGCTGGAGTGCAGTGGCGCCATCTCGGCTCACTGCAAGCTCCGCCTCCCAGGTTCACGCCATTCTCCTGCCTCAGCCTCCCGAGTAGCTGGGATTACAGGCGCCCACCACCGTGAGTGGCTAATTTTTTTTTTTGCGTTTTTAGTGGAGACGGAGTTTCACCGTGTTAGCCAGGATGGTCTCGATGTCCTGACTTCGTGATCCGCCCTCATTGGCCTCCCAAAGTGCTGGGATTACAGGCGTGAGCCACCGCGCCCGGCCGTTTGTTCCTTTTTATTGCTGAATAGTAATCTATTGAAAAGCCCAAGATGTTTCCTAAGCCTTTCTAGTTTGGCAGGACTCAGCCTTGAAACTCTGTCTCCCCTGAGGATCTTTTTGGGGGCTTGTTTTGAGGCTTTTCTAGGTAGGGTCTAGAATACATCCTGCCTTTGGACAGGGGACATCACACTTTTTCTATAAATATCCAGGTAGTAAATATTTTGGGATTTGTGAGCCACATATAGTCTCTGTCACATATTCTTCTTACTTTTTTAAGATAACTTGTACAATATGTAAAAACAATTTTAGCTTGCGAGCCATACAAAAACAGACTGCAGATCAAAAACAGTTTGGCAGCCCTGGTTCTAAGTCAATGCTGTCTAATAGAAGTTTCTGTGATGAGTGCATAACTGAGCGGTCTCTTACGGTAGCTGCTAGCCAAATGTGGTTATTGAGCAAGGAATCTAGAATGGATTTTTAAAAACAACTTATGAATAACGTGAAGAAGAAACAGCAATCAGATGATACCAACGTAGGTTCTGAGCAAATCGCATGATTTACCAGCATTTATTTCTTTGACTCAATTCTTAGTCTGGTAGGTGAATAGAATGCAATAATCATAATACGTGACATTAGGCAAAGACTCTCATGGTGGCCCATGTCAAGATGGAGAAATTAGATATGAAGACAGTTAAGGATTCTTACTTGGTAAATGCTGATAGTAATTTAGGTCAAAGCTGGCTACTGTGAATATTAACTCTTGGCGTGTTAATTGCTCTGCTAGTTAATAAGTAACTGCTAGCCACGTGTAGCTATATAAATTTACATTTTAATTAATTAAAATTAAGTTTACAGTTCTGTTCTTTAGCTGCACTAGCCACATTTCAACTGCCCAATAGCTGCAGTGGCTTTTGGCTGCTGTATTGGACAGCCCAGGTTTAGGAGATTTCCATTAGAAAGCTCTATTGGACGTGACTGCCAGAGGGAGGTTTCTAGAGGCGTGACAAAGAACTCTGTCCTTAACTTTGTATTATCCAGCATTTTTACCGTAATTTAGAGGAAGATGATACAGATCAAGAGAATGTGATTATCCAATTTGTAGATAAAACAAAGCTGGGAAGGAAAATAAATACATTAAAATGACTCATCTTCCCGAAATACCTTGAGAGCATCTTAGGAATAATAGTAGCCCAAACTGTTAATAAGTTAATATGTGTTATATGAACATTGTCTTTCTCAGCAATCGATCTCCGCCTTTATCAAAATAAATTCGATGATAATCCCTTCTTTGTAAGTCAAAATGAATCTCAGCATACTACAGCTTCTGAGAAATCCTGGAGTAAGGCAATATGTTTTATTTTGTTTATTAACCTAGAGGCATGGATTAGATCTAACAAGGTAAAATGTAACAAAAATAAAATGAAAACCCTGCCTTTTGGTCTCCATATTATTTGCACAATCATAAGAATGAGTGAGATCTGGCCTACACGCAGCATGTGTATAAAAGGCTTGGAGGTTTTTGCCAATTAGAGACTCAATGAAGTCAAGAATGTAAATTCCTATCTCCATCCCTGGTGAAAAGTGATTGTGATTTAGGCTACATCTTTATGTGTGTGGTGCCTATATATGAAGAGGTGATTCAGTTGTGAATGCTATTTTGGAACTTTCTGAGCAGATTCATGTTTATTCTTTATAAAGTTTGTAAGTTTTCCTCAAAAGAAAGGGTATGGTTGTTTTTTTGTTTATTTGTTTTTGTTTTTTGGTTTTTGTTTTTCCCAAAAGCTACTGTGTGGCAGACAGGGCTTGGGTTTGGAAATACCTGGCTTTGAATCTAAAATTCACAGTTTACTAAAGTTATATCACCTTAGCAAGTGTCCGATAGTATTATTTGCATGGATACCTAAACTCAAGATGCTGAAAGGGTTATGTGAGATATAAATGTTTCTTACATAAAACTGAGGTAGCTAGGATGGGAAAGTTGAAGAGAGGTAAGATATGTCACCCCTTTTATAACACAGTGTTTCACAATTCTGGTTCCAGAAGAAGAGAGCCTAGGTTCAACTCCCCGCTCTCCCACTTTCATCTTGAGGATGCTACCTAATCTCTCAGTGCCTGTTTTCTTATTTGTAAAAGAAAGATGATAATAGAACTTACTTCATAGAGTTGCTGTGAGGTTTTTATATATAATATATATATGTAGCATATATAACTATATATATAGAGAGAGATTTATGCTGGATTTTATCTCATATATTTCTACAAATCTTCAGAACAATTCTGCAAACGATTTTCCACATTTTACATATGAGGATTCACGAACTTAAGCAGTTTGTCCAAAATCATACTGGCTAGTAGGCTAATAAGTAGCACAGTGAATTGTAGAGGCACCTCTCTTTGACATTGCTTCTGAGAATATGAGTCACAGGACTGTATATAACCTCATAAGCCTCAAGCCTATAAGGGATGATACTGGTAATATAATCCAATTATTTTCTGGTTCTTGTATAGCCTCTGTAGCAATTCAACAAATAGTTATCTAATCTGTATTTGAAGAGTACATTCTTTTGGAGGTGAAACATTCTGCCTTTCTATAGCCCCTGACTCTTAGCTCTTCAAAGATCCTCTAGGGCTCTACCTGTTCAGATACTCCCACACCCTTGGTGGTGGCTTCTGAAAACATTGAATGAAGCACAGTTTGAAAATAATCGTCCTATACTTTGTTTGCCTCTATGACCCTATCTCCCTGTAGAACTTGGCAAGGTCACCTAAGATGGAGAGAACTAGTTAACGGAAATCAGATTGTTATATGTCAGAAGTAGCGTGATGGCAAATCTGTTCCAGTTTTGTGGGATATGCTATCTCTTTTCCCAAAGGATTCCTTCCCAGACAGTTAGCATTACATGTTTAGTTTATGTACATTCAGTAGTTCATTCATCAGTCATATTTTAAGCCTTTACTATATGCCAGGGTGTGTTAAGTGCTAGAGATACTGACAAGAGTAAGATTACATCACAATTTCCAGGAAAACTCAAAGTGTGGATGGGGACCATACATAGGCCAACAGATAATTACAATAGTTATAAGATGGTGCAATGATTCTATATTATATGTGAGTCCAGGATCCTATGGGGATGGATACAAAGGTTTCATCCCAATTTGGAAGTGTCAGCAAATGTGTTTCAGTGAAGGAGATGCCTGTTTTGTGCTAAGGATGATTCGGAGGTAAAAAAAAGAGGGAGAAAGGGGTCCTCTGGCGGTCGAGGACTGTGTGCCTCTGCAAGCTTCCCTTAACCATGGTTTTTAACTTTCCCTTGGCTGAGTGTTTTTGCACAGAGATTAAGGGGCAGAAAAACCAGCAACAATTTATAAGGTACCCTATGACATCATGGAATTAAATCATAAATATGGCTTGGGGTGGCTCAGATCTTCTCACATATTAATGTACTAGAGGTAGAAGTAGAGGCAAATTAACCATGAAGTAGAAGAGGTATTTTAGGAATTGTATCCTTATTTTTGGTTTAAGTTTGTGGCTCAGTCTCCAAAATGTGAATCTAAGTTATTACAAGCAATTAAAAAGTGACATTAATGATTCATGTATTTTCATTTGAAATGTCTCATTGGACTTTTCCTCCCTCTCTACTCCCGTTATTATCACACTAAATCAGGCTCTTATCACTTGACACTTAGTGTACAGTTGTTGGCTCCCAACTTAGTTTCTTGTTCCCTGTTTTTCACTTCTCTTGCTAATCTGTTATATCCCTACCACTTCCCTAAAATTCCATTTTTACAAGATCATTTCCCTGATCAAGGATGTACAGTGGCTCCCTACTATCTAATTTATTAATCACTTTTATTTATCTTTTGATTGGCTTTTAGATCATCCATAATTTGCCTATACTGGGCTTCTCCAGCCTTAGTTTTTACTTAGTACTAAATATCTCTTACTAAGTTTCAGCTATAGTCAAACTAGTCTCCCTGCCTTCGTGCATTATTCCATAAATACTTACTAAAGTATTGTGGATAAAACTGTGACCAAAAGAGACATGAGACCTCTCATTGTGGTACACAGAGTCGATTGGAGAATACAAGTGTTAATAGAATAACACATTAAGAAAAAGTACAGGGACATAAATTAGTCTTTTACTACCTTTTCACAATATATTTATGCATGCATGTATGTGTATGCACGTGCAGACATATACACATACTTCTGTTGTTTTCGTATCTTTCCATATACTAAATCTGTTACAAGGGATTACTTCCTTCTTTTACTACCTTATAAGTAGAGCTTCTCCTGAACTACCTTTATCTATTAGTAATGTGTCATGCATGCCAGAATAGTGGGAGACATCGTGTACTTTTTCTTCTTTATCCCTCAGATATAATCAAGCATATAATCATCCTCCTCCTTTTAAAAATATTTATTTCCATGGATCTTCATTTTTCACTTGGTCTAATGACTTCTAGTATGTCTTCTTGCTTACACTCTTCACAGTTAGTGCTCCAAAATTTTTCCATTTTACAGCAAAATCACATAACATACTTGTTAAATTTACAATTTCAACAACTATTTTTTAGGGAAAGGGTTGGGGGAGAGAGTCACACACACACAAATGCGCACGCACACACACACACACAGAGAGAGAGGGAAAGAGAGAGAATAAGTAAGAACAATTTAAATATTTCTGATGATCTCACCTACCATTCATTAAATGTGTGCCCTGAAATAAGTTTAAGATTATGAAAGTTGATCTGCCTCTTTCAGGTAGTCTTATAGTTTGAGCATTAGCCAATATAAGCATAATTCTATTTAAAGATAGTTTTTTTTTTTTTTTGCATTACAAGACTCCAAAATGCAACTACGCTACTTCGTCACGTGGTTTTTCATGGAATGCTGACACACACACACAGGTATACACACACTCCTTTTTCCTTCAAGTCCCCCAAAGTGCCATACTCTCATGTATTTTAATTGCTTTTTTTTTTTTTTTTTAAGATAAGATCTTACTCTGTATCTCAGGTTGGAATGCAGTGGCACCATCATAGCTCACTGCAGCGTTGCTGTCCTGGGGTCAAGTGATCCTCCTGCCTCAGTCTCCCAAGTAGTTGGGACTACAGGCATGTGCCACAATGCCTGGCTAATTTTTTAATTTTTTTTGTTTTCCTGTGTTGCCCAGGCTTGTCTTGAGCTTCTGGGCTCAAGCAATCTTCCTGCTTGGCCTCCCAAAATGCTGGGATTACAGGCATGAGCCACCATACCTGTCCTATTTCAATATTCTACTCAATAATATATTCTGAAAATAATTCTCTATCAGTTCTTAGAGTTCTTCTTTATACATTTCTACAGCTGTAGTGCTGCATTGTATAGCTGTTCTGTAGTTTATTTAATTACTCTTCTATGTTTTGGCTTTTTAAAATATTTTGTAGTTTCTTGCATTGTTCTAAATAACCTTGTGCTTATGTGTATTTATATTTTGAAAGTGCATCTTCAGGAAAAATTCCCAAAAGTGAAATTACTTATCAAAACACATATTTTTTCTTACATATTGTCAGATTCCTCACTAGATTGTTGTGTGATTTTACATTCATACCAGCAAGATATGAATTCCTGTTTTCCCTTAGCCTCAACAACATGTGTTGTCAAGCGTTTTAATTTACCCAATATGTTAAGTACAAAAGTCTCAGTCCAGTATTTACATATATTTTTTAACATTGGTAAAGGGTGCTATCTTTTTTGTTTTATTATTTTGTTTTATTTTAAGTTCTGGGGTACATGTATAGGTTTGTTACATAGGTAAATGTGTGCCATAGTGGTTTGCTGCACCTATCAACCCATCACCTAGGTATTAAGCCCAGGATGCATTAGCTATTTTTCCTAATGCTCTCCCCCCTCAAACCTACCACCCGACAGGCCCCAGTGTGTCTTGTTTCCCTCCCTGTGTCCATGTGTTCTCATTGTTTCCCTCCCACTTGTGAGAACATGTAGTGTTTGGTTTTCTGTTGCTGTGTTAGTTTGCTAAGGTGACTGTCTTATGTGGTTATGAGCCATTATTCTATTGCCTGTTCAGGTTTTTTGCCCATTTTAGTACCAGATTTTTTTTCATCATTTTCCCTTTTAAGTTTTTCTTTACATTGTAAAATACACATAACATAAAATTTACCATCTTAACCGTTTTCAAATACACAGTTCAGTGGTGCTAAGCACATTCATCTTTCATGTAACAATCACCACTATCCATTTCCAGAACTCTTTTCATCTTGCATAACTGAAACTCTGCACCTATTAAACAATAACTCCTTTTTCTTCCCCTCCCCCATCCCCTAAAACCACTATTCTACTTTTTGTCTCTATGATTTTGACTGCTTTACATACCTCATGTAAGTGAATCATATAGTATATTTTATGACTGGCTTATTTCAGTTAGCACAATGTCCTCGAGATTCATCTAGGTTGTAGCATTTGTCAGAATTTTCTTCCTTATAAAGGCTGAATAATATTCCATTATATGTATATGCCACATTTTTGCTCATTTGTTATCTGTTGATGGATACTTGGGTTGTTTCCATGTTTTAGCTATTGTAAATAATGCTGGTATAAATATAGGTGTACAGATATCTCTTTATGAGCCTGTTTTTATTTTTTGGTGGGTGTATACCCAGAAATGAAGTATCTGTGTCATATGGTAAGCCTATTTTTAGGCTTTTGAGGAGCTGCTATCCTGTTTTCTGTACTGGCTCTACCATTTTACATTCTCACCAATGGTGCATAAGAGTTTCAACTTTGCCATATTCTTATTTTCTCTCTGTGGGTGTGGGTGTGTGTGTGTGTTTTCAATAGCTATCCTAATGGTGTAAGGTGGTATCTCATTGTGGTTTTTATTTGCACTTTCCTAATGATTAGTGATATTGAGCATCTTTTCATGCACTTATTGGCCATCTATATATCTTCTTTAGCAAAATATCTATTCAAGTCCTTTGCTCACTTTTGAATTCAGTTGTTTTTTTTTTCCATTGTTATTGAGTTTTAAGAGTTTTCTATATATTCTGGATATAACGCTTTATTTGATATATGATTTGCAAATTTTTCTGTTATTCCTTTACATTCTGTTGATACTGTCCTTTGCTGCAGAAAGCTTTTAATTTTTGTAAAGTTCTGTTTGTCTATTTTTTCTATTGTTACCTTTTACAGCTTTTGATATGATTTGGCTGATCTTGAATTGTTGCTCTCATAATCCCCATGTGTCATGGGAGGGACCTGGTGGGAGATAATTGAATCATGGGGGTGGGTCTTTCCTATGCTTTTCTCAGGACAGTGAATAAGTCTCATGAGATCTGATGGTTTTATAAAGGGGAGTTCCTATGCACACACTCTTTCTTGCCTGCCACCATGTAAGATGTGCCTTTGCTTCTCCTTTGCCTTCTGCCATGATTGCGAGGCTTCCTCAGCCACGTAGAACTGTGAGTCCACTAAACTTCTTTTCTTTATAAATTACCCTGTCTTGAGTATGTCTTTATTAGCAGTGTGAGAACAGACTAATATACCTTTGATGTCATATTCATGAAATCATTACTGAATCAAATGTCATGAAGCTTTTGCCCTCTGTTTTATATTTTTCACACTTAGGTTTAGGTCTTTGATCCATTTTGAGTTATTTTAATATATGGTGTTAGGTAAGTGTCCAGTTTCATTCTTTTGCCTGTGGATATTCAGTTTTCTCAGCAGCGTTTGTTGAAAAGACTGTCCTTTCCCTGTTGAGTAGCATTGGCAACTTGTTGAAAATCATTTGACCATATACGTGAAGGTTCATATCTGGGCTCTCTGTTCAGTTCCATCAATCTATATGTTTGTCTTTGTGCCATTACAAAACCGTTTGATTCCCATACATTTGCAGTAAGTTTTTGGATCAGAGAGTGTTAGTCCTCGAAGTTTGTTCTTTTTCAGGATTGCTTTTGATATTTATATTCCCTTGAGATTACATATGAATTTTAGGGTGGATTTTTGTGTTTTTGAAAAAATATTGTGATTTTGATAGGGATTGTGTTGCATCTGTAGATCACTTTGGGAAATATTGACATTATAGTATTAAGTCTTCCAGTTCATGAATGTGGGATGTTTTTCCATTTATTTATGCTTTCTTTAATTTCTTTCAGCAATGTTTTGTGGTTTTTATTATATCACTTTTAATTTTTAAGAGCACTTTATTTATTAGGGATGTTAGTATTTTATCTATGAGAAAGTTGCAAATCTTTTCTCCCAGTTAAATATATACCTTTCAACTTTGTTTCTTGCATTTTTTGGACATGTATAACTTTAGTTTTTGAAGTGAAATTTATTATTTTTCTTTTGGATTTTGAGTCATAGAGATCTTTTTCTACAACCAGTTTATGCTAGAATTTATCAATATTTTTTCTATAACTTGTAATAGTTGTATTTATGTCTGGATTTTTGATACACTTGGAATTGTTTATGTTTGAGTTATGGATCTGATTTTATCTTTCCTCAAATATCTATCCAGGAGTCCCAGCACCATTTATTATTATGTCTCTTCTTTTAGCCCCAGTAATCTGAGAGCTCACCTTTATCATTGACTGAAATTCTATTTTGGGTTTACTTCTCTTTTGTTCCCCAGTCTCTTATTCATACATTAGCATCACACTATTTGAAATACAGAGGTTTTTTATTTTAATATTTGTTTGGGCTAATTCCCTACTAGTTTCTTTTCTTTCTCAGTTTTTCTTAATTTAGTTTGCATCTTCATTTTTCCATATGAACTTTCATAACTCTATACAAACATTTTCATTTTTTTTTGGAATAGTATCAAATTTATAAATTGACTCGGGGAAAATGACACCTTTATGATGTTGAGCTTTTCTATAGAAGAACAAAGGACATCTTCCTATTTATTCAACATTATTCTGTATCCTTCAGATATGTTTTAAAGTTTTTCTCACCTAGGCTTTGCATTTTTGTTGTGTTTATATGAAATATTCTATTCTCTATTTTTTACTGTAAATGCCTTTATTATGACATTATATTCAGTCTACCATGTTATTTGTTGTGTATATGAAAGCTATTGAGTTCTGTATGTTGAATCTGTGTTTTGATAGTTTACTGACTTCTTTTATTACTTTAATTTGCTTCATCACTGACATTCTGTGATTTTTCAGAAATTGCAAATTGAGATAGTTTTACTTGTTTTTCTATTCTCATGCTTGAATTCAGCATTTCTCATACTTTTTGGTGTCAAGACTTCCTTTACAAGCTTAAATATTTTTTGAGTGCCCCAAGACTTTTTGATTATGTGAGGTATACCTATGAATGTTCAGCTTATTAGAAATTAAACTCAGAATATTCCAAATGTTCATTAATTTTTTTAAAAGGACAGTGGTAATCCATTTTTTACAGTTAAAAATTGTTTTTAACTGTATGTTTGCACAGATCTGTACAGTTAAGAAAACCCTATGTTTTATGAAACATGCAAAGCTAGTGAGAAGATTGATATGGTTGTACATTTTGTATAAATGATTTTGACATCTGGCCTAATGGAAGACAGATGGATACTTATATCCATTTATGCATTTAGTCTTTTGCAATATTTATTTTGGTCAAACTATATGAAGATTATCTGGCCTTATACAAATTTGTAGTTGGAAAATGAGGATATTTTTGTAATGTTTTTCAGAGAGTTGTGGGTATTTTCCTTTATACTCCCAAACTTGACATGTGGAAATTTCTTAAATGTTATTTGCAATCTGAAACCATTTCAGAGGACTTGTTGGACATGTTACTTAAAAGCCATTAGTATATATTACAATTTGAATGGATCTTTTGCCCATGCATGACTTTGTTATATGTATCAGAGAAATGGTTTCACCGAGTTATGTAGATATTTCAAATGTTGACACATTTAATCCAAAATGTAAAATATCACATTAAAATTATCACTGATCTCATCAGAAGATGTTAATATTGGAAAGCTGTCAAGCCATGGTGGTAGATACAAGTTTTCTTAAATTTGAATTTTGTTATTGTCAGAAAATTCTGCCAGTTGTTTTCCTTGAAGTAGAGTTCATTTTGTGCATTTTCTAGAAAATGTCTGCCAGATATCTTTAATCTGAATAACCATAATTTATCTGTCAATTTTTCTTGGAAGGAAAATGGTGTTCCATGAAATAAATGCTAATTCAGCACACAACTAAAACAATTGTACAAGTGATTTTCCTTGAGAAAAACATAATTTGGTATGCAGCGTAAGTGCTTTGTGCATACTTTCCTATTCATTGCACTGAATATTAAAAATAAATGTATGCAAAGCCTTAGATTTAGTAATATTCATAATTTTTACTTTTTGATCAAAGGCTTTCTTAAGTGAAATTGAATTATTTTCTTCTAGTGGCTACAGTGAAGATTACAATCGTTATTAATCAAATTTGATGCCATTGCCTTGATTAATGCTAAGACACCAGCAAAATTTTAACCCGCATGTTTTTGCATTATCAGTACAAGTATCAGTACAGTAGAAAAAGCAAAAATATCATAGTATTATTGGAGGAAAAGTTTTGGCATTGAGGACCTCTTGAAAGAGTCTTGGGGATCCCTTGGGGTTTGCATACCATACTTTAAGAACCACAGATTATTAATAGATTTTTCTTCTCTATTTGCATTTACTGTTGCCTCCAGTACAGTCTTAAACAATAGTGGAGGAAATGGGTGACCTTACCTTGTTTATAATATTAAGTGAAATATATTATGTATTTGCCCACTAAATAGGATGCTGTCTCTAAGTATAAACTTTATTATACTTAAAAAGTATATTTTAATTCTTGCTTTCATGAGGGCTTTTAAATCAGAAATAGATGTTATATTTTCCCAAAGATTTTTGACCATTTATGGCCATAATGATGTCATTTTTCTCCTTAGATGTTTTGCTATAGAATATTATGCTAATGGACTCCTTAACCCATTACTATAGTTCTTGGAATAAATCTTACTTGTTCATGATGTATACATATGTTTATATAGAATTAGATTCAGTTTGTTAATATTTTACTTTGTCGTTTTTGCTGATAGTGATAAATTTTGATTGGTAATTTTCTTTACTTGTGCTCTCTTTACTGATTTGCACTTTATTGTTATACTTGCTTTATAAAAACAATTTGGAAGACTTCCTTCATTTTCTGTACTCTGGAATAATTTAGGTAGCATTGGGATGATCTGGTCTTTAAAGGTTTGATGTAATTATCCAGTGAAACCATCAGGGCCTGGCACTTTTTGGTTTGGCAATTTCTTTAAAACTTTCTCTATTTAGTATATAAATCAGTATTTTAAAACATTTTATTACTGAGTAAATTTTATAAGCTGCATTTTTCTTGGAAATTATTTTATCTAGGTTTTCAAATTTATTTATTTATTTATTTATTTATTTATTTAGAGATGGAGTCTCACTCTGTCGCCAGGCTGGAGTGCAGTGGTACAATCTCGACTCACTGCAACCTCCACTTCTTGGGTTCAAGCAATTGTCCTCCCTCAGCCTCCCGAGTAGCTGGGACTACAGGTGCGCACCACTGTGCCCAGCTAATTTTTGTATTTTTAGTAGAGATGGGGTTTCACCACGTTGGCCAGTATGGTCTCAATCTCTTGACCTCGTGATCTGCCCACCATGGCCTCCCACAATGTTGGGATTACAGGCGTGAACCACTGCGCCCAGTTGGTTTTCAAATTTATTGACATAAAGATTTTCATCTATGCCTTTTTAATTTCAATGGTTTTTCTTCCTTATCATTTTATGTTTGATATTTGCTTTCTCTTTCCCTCCTCTTAAAAAACAAGTGCATTTTTTTTTTCAAGAAATGAGGACTTTGATTTATTAATTAGATCAATGTTTTTCTTTACCTTATTGATTTTTGTGCTTACTTTTATTATTTCCTTCACTTTTTTTCATGTGACTGACTTTGTTTTTTTTTAGCTTTTGATTAGCTTTACCAGCACATTTATTTTATTCTTCTGTTTTTGTCAACAAACGTGCTTAAGACTATAAATGTTCCTCTGATGATATATATGCACACAAACAGTGCACAGTAAAGGGGAAAAAAGCCTTTAGTCATACATACACACACACGTATATACATACACACACTGTCATATATATATGACTAATGAGTTTACACATACACACACACACACACACACACACTGTTCAGGAGGAAGGATATTTTGTATATTTTATTAATTTTTAGTTTTTCTGAATTTTTGTCAGTGTTTTTAATACCTCTATTTTATAAAACTTACTCATCCTTTTATTGTGACCTAAATATGATAAACTTTTGTGAATGTTTCATATGCACTTGAGATGAAAGTGTGTTATATAACTTATAAGGACAAAAGGTTTGATATGTATCCATAATTTGCAGCTTAATTGATTGTATAGTTTTGGTCTGCTATTTCTTTACTTTGTTTTACTCTTTTACTGAAAGTGATGTGTTAAAATATATTTTTATTATGCTTTTATCTCTTCTTGCATGTCTTGTCATTTCTGCTTAATAAAGGTGGTTGCTGTGTTAATTAGTGCATGAGTATTCATGAATGTAATATTTTATTGTGAGTTGTGGCTTTTAGTCTTAAAAAAAAATCTTTGCTATGTTTAATGCCTTTTTTGTTAGATTCTACTTTGATAGCAAGATCACAACCCCTGCTTTCTTATTGGTTTCATTCACTTTGGATGCTTCAGCCTTCCTTAATCACTTTGTTTTAGGTGTGTTTTTGATTATTTAGCATGTAGTTGATTCTTATTCTTGAACTAAATTGAAAAATTTGGTCATGTAATGAGTTTGTTAAGCCTACCCACATTCATTGATATGACTATTGTATTTGATCTCAACTCTGTAATTTATATTGTTATAATTTCTATGTGTTTTATAATATGTTTTATTTGCTGGGTTTTTTTCACTCTGTGATTTGTTTTCTTTGCTCTTTAATTTTTAAAGTTTCCTTTGGGATTAGGAAGGCTTAAATTTTGTTCCAGCAGTTGCCTTTTGAAATGCCTTTAGACCCTGTTGTTAAAACACCTTTTGAAATGCCTTTAGACCCTGTTGTTAAAATTTCACCCTTTGCTATCTCATCTGTCAGATTTTAATTGTATCCTTTGATGTATTGTAGATAAATGATTTAAAACAACTTTTATGAGGGATTATAATAAAAATGCAACCAAAATGCTAGGAGAAAATAGTCCACTCTCTCTAGGTGAAATGGAGATTCCTTCGCAGAAGAAAGGCTCATGGTGGACTGTATTCCATGAGTTCTTTCATGTTTAAAACTGTTTTTCTACATACTTGATACTTGAAGAACAGTTTAGCTGAATATAAATCCTGTATTTTATATTTTCTTTGCTTGAGTTCTTGAAAATGTTGTTCCATTGTAGTCTTGCTTTGTATGTTGCTTTTCTGAAGTGTGATGTTAGTCTAATTCTCTTGTGCTAGTAAGTTATTTGGTCTTTTTCCTTGAGGCCTTGAAGATTTTTCTGTATCTTTAAAGCCTAATAGTTCCAATAGGATATGTTTCAGAGTTGATCATTGAAGATCTATTTACCCAGGTATCTGGTAGGCTCTTCCTATATGTAGATTAAAGCAGAGATTCTAAATTTTCTTAGTTCATAGTGCCTTTAAAATCTCAGAAATATTTCCATGGAGTTCCTAGGCCAATAAATACATATAACAGTTCTACTTATTAAGTAATTTGGTCCAAAGAACTTAATAAATATTTATGTTCTAACAACTTGGTGGCCATTTGCAAATGGTTGCAAGAAAAACCGGTGGTGTTTTTGTCTGTTTGTAACCCAGGTCACCTAACTATTGCATTGTCTGAGCCTATTGAGCACTGTACAATTTCTCACACCTTAGAATCAAATTGGACAGTGTCTGTTCCACACTGATTTTCATGTCATGTTTACTTTTTTTAAAATCACAACTATTGACAATTTAACTTCAGAAATATTTGATGTCATGAGATATAGTGCTATCTAATGTTCTGTGAAATATTTTGAACAAGTTGTGCAATTTTCAACAGATGTTATGTATTGGTGTGTTTTTCTCTAAAATTTAAAATATCAAAGAAAATCACATACCATGCTCGTGAGTTCACTCAGCATACTGGTATGTCTCAGCACACAGTTTGGGAATCATTGGATTAAGGTCATTTAATTCTAGAACATTCTTTTGGTATATATTTATATACGTGTGTATGTATTTGTGTGTGTGTGTGTGTGTATATATATATATATATATATATACACACACACACACTTTTCCGCTGTTTCATTTTCTTTCCTTAAGGACTTCAATTATACATATACATTCTTTGCCTATTTTAACTACTTTCTTTGTGATTTTTAAGTTTTTAAAGTGTAACTTTTTTTTTTTTTTTTTTTTTTTTTTTTGAGACAGGGTCTCACGCTGTCTCACCCAGGGTGGAGTGCAGTTGGCGTGATCTTGGCTCACTGCAACCTCCACCTCCTGGGTTCAAGCGATTCTCGTGCCTCAGTCTCCCAAGTAGTTGGGATTACAGGCAGGCACTACCACACTTGGCTAATTTTTTTTGTATTTTTAGTAGAGATAGGGTTTCACCATGTTGGTCAGGCTGGTCTCGAACTCCTGACCTCAGGTTATCTGCCCACCTCAGCCTCCTAAAGTGCTGGGATTACAGGCATTAGCCACTGCACCTGGCCTGTGATTTTTAAATGTCTTTCAAAGCTCACTTTCATTTTCTTCAATTCCCCTTGTTAAGTTTTAATTCAAATCCATTCTTCCTTGGGCATTTTGTAATTTAATCTTTATTTCTGATATGATGTTTATTTTTTTTTTCTATTTCTTTTCTGAGTTCAAAAAATTTCTGAGTTCCATCATTTCGTACTCCTTCCTGATTAGTTTTCTTCTTAGTTTTGGGATTTCTATCACAATTTTTGTTTTAATATCCTCCATATACTTGTTTGAGAATATTTAGTTCATTTGGATTATTGAGGTACAGTCTTCTTTTGCTTTGTGTTTAGGTTTAAATCAACTGAATTGTTTTGATTCTTAAATTCTGTTTTCTTTGTAAAGTTTTTTTTTTTTTATTTTGTTTTGTTCTTTTTGAGACAGAGTCTTGCTTCTTCACCCAGGCTAGAGTGCAATGGCGCAATCTCAGCTCACTGCAACCTCCGCCTCCTAGGTTCAAGCGATTCTTCTGCCTCAGCCTCCCCAGTAGCTGGGATTACAGGCATATGCCACCATGCTGGCTTATTTTTGTATTTTTAGTAGAGACGGGGTTTCACCATTTTGGCCAGGATGGTCTCAACCTCCTGACCTCAAGTGATCTGCCCGCCTCCCAAAGTGCTAGGATTACAAGTGTGAGTCACCGTGCCTGGCCCATGAAGTACTTTTGATCGTTCTTGTACTTCCTTGTATAGGGCTGGCAGTTTTGATGTGAGTTGTGAGATTTCTAGTTCAAGAGCTACCCACTGTTGTCAGTGAAGTGAAATATAATTTATCTAATGGGTGGCTCCTTTGGAGCATAGTTATAGGAGGGGAGGGAGTTTGTGTCTTCCAGCTTTTTAAAAAATTATGTGTCTTACAGCATCCTTAATTTACCCTTTTGGCTCATTTTGCCCTGTACTGTGCAATTTCCAACAGTTGCCTCTCTCTCACTTGTCTTTCTCGGTGAGCACTGCCTTTTCTAGAATGCTTTTCGGAGTCCCTTGTGCGCTTTTAAGTCATTTCCGTATAATTACACTTTGATCTATTAGGACTTCTTTCTCTAGTACTTTCACACCTAGAATAGATGTTCTCTTTCTGAGGGTGGCTGAATTTAATCATAAACCCTTCATTCCGTTCTTCTTTCTTCTGTATAGGTTTTGTGAATCCTGGCTTCTTGTCTGTCAAGGCTTAGAGCAGGGTGTTAAGAAACAATTCTGCTGGAAAATGTCACTTATTTGTTCTGTATAGAGCTAATTTGATGTTTGTAGTGTTCTCTCTTCTAGTTATACTGCAAGTGCGTTTTGTATGGCTTCATTTATTCTTACTGTTCATATAGTTTTTGAAGGATATTTTGCAATTTTTGTTCATATGAACACCATTATTTTAGCTATACTCACTGTATTTTATTAAAATGAAAGTCTGACATGTTATGTCTCTGCTTTAAATCCATCAGTTGCTTATAAGCCTCAATCAGGTGCAGTAACTGTCAAAATGGCTATATTTAATACAATAAAGAATGTTATTCCCTGTGGAACACAGGAGATTGCGTGTCCTGCCTTTAAAATGTTCTAAAACGTCTCAGCTGATGAAATGAAACAATTCTTCTGGGTCTTTAGGTACATTAAGTTTGCTATACAATTTGCAATCCCTGGACTAAAGGTGTAGGACTAAATTGTTTGGTGTAACGTGGAAGACTTCTCCTACTTGAATGGTCCAGACTTCTTGCTCCAAGGGAACTAAGCTGTACGTAGTTCTCTTTGTGCACCAGGGTCTTTGGGTCTGTTTCTTTAATGGAATTGCCTTTGCTTTTCTTGTTTCCTTACTCATTTTTTCAAGACTCTTCTAAGGTGTCATATCCACCAGAATTCTTTTCTGACTGGCCTCTAATCTAGAGTAGTTACCTCCCAGTGTCCATCCTTAGAAGCCTGTGGACACTTCTGTCATCACACTTGTCACAGTATATTGACATTTACTGTGTACACAGAGGCCTGACCCGCTAGACTGACCGTTCTGAGAGCAGAGCCATGTCTTATTTTTTTTTTTAATTCCCATTGTGTTAATCTAACACAATGCCTTGTACATAATGGGTATTCCATAGGATTTGTTGAACAGGGTACTAAAAGTAAAGTCACAGAATTTCTAAGAGAATCTCTCATATTTGATACCCTGGGGATTCTGGAATGAAACCTAATGTGAACAGGTAAAATTCTGAGAATAAATTAAAAGCTATAACATACTTTTATAGTTAATGAGGAACCTTATTTGCTGCCAGCTGGGTCAATTTTATCTAAAACATAAAAGAACATTATCATTAAGATTGCTGGTTGAGAAATTTTTTCTTCTAAGCTAATCACATCGGCGACATCATTCTTTATGTAAAACACTGAGAGTTTTTACTTTTAGCTCAAGTCCTGAATTTGTTAGTCTGTTTATGCTCATGGGTGGTGACAGGTGATATTGCTGAACACCCCACCCCCCAAAAAAAACCCTGACCTGATTTTCTGTGTACTGTGGCAAATGAAAAATAAGGGTTCAAAATCCAACCAGAGCCCCTTGCCTCATTGTGATGGGGATAGCAAAAAGGTGGGCCTAACTTGAACTTTGGGATTGTTCATCCAAGTACCTTATTCTTTTTGCCTTTGTTATATCTCTCCTCGACATTCAACTCCCTCAAGTCACACTTCTTTTTGATCCACCCTAATCCAACCCCGTCAAGTCACACTGTTTTATAAACGTATTTCTTCATTGCAGTTAATCATGGTACTGCACATCTGCCTTTAAGCATAGTTTCCTGAGATATCTTTATATGTCCCAGAGGCCTTCTTTTCTCATAGCTGCTCCACATAGTATATCTCACCCTTCACACACTACACTTGTGATTGTCCTCCTTTTTCTACTTCTGTAGTCCTTAATAGTGAACTTTTAATGGTCTATTTATGTTCGGTGCTTCTTGTGACTCAGAGGACAAAATGGTGTTAGAAATCTTTAAACTGCATCTTATTCCTTAAAGAGCCAGGAACATACAGTCTGTGATCATGGAAGAGAGAGAAGCTGCCTGGACCATCTATGGGTCTGCTCTTCACACT
The DNA here is from genome assembly GCF_028878055.3 of Symphalangus syndactylus. Taxonomy (NCBI): domain Eukaryota; kingdom Metazoa; phylum Chordata; class Mammalia; order Primates; family Hylobatidae; genus Symphalangus; species Symphalangus syndactylus. The sequence goes on from NC_072426.2 coordinate 66,422,764, forward strand.
ACCATGGTGTTTTAGCCAGCTGAGCTGTTTGCTTGTTAAAAATGGCACCTGAAATCACATTGAGATGGCCTTTCCAATGGTATAATAGTTTTGGCAATTGCTGTGCCTAATACAGAGATACCTTTAATGAGCTTTATGTTTATGAGTTGGTGGCCTACTATGGGATAACTGGTGTGTGAGTATGGCCTTAATCTAAAATGTGAGTCACAAAATTCTTGCTGTTTCTTTCTACATATGAATATTCTCTTTTCCTGCTGATTTCTATTATTGAACTGTCATTTTTGTATTATTCCCAGAATGGATCAGTATTTTGAGATGAAATTAAAATATCATTCTGAAAAATAATGCTGTCACCCTAGCAGGAGTTTTTATTCTAATCAGCTAATCTGAACTGTAGGAAATGTAAATAATGTTTTGTAGATCTCAGGTGGAGGTAAGTGAATTTTATCTAATTTTCCCTTAATGTATCTAACTCAGGAGAAAATCATGAATTTGCATGTATAATTTATGCAATGGCATTCATATGTAGCATACACATACTGGATTCCTTGAAAGTTTGCATAGCACAAAGTAATATAAATGTTTCTGGATGGTCTAAGTGTACTTATTTTTAATCCCTGCTTGGTACTAATGAACTGTTTGAATTTGGTCAGAGTACTTAACCTCTCTAGGACTCAGTTTTCTCAATTGCAAAATTAGAAAGTCATAACAGACAATCTCTGGACAGTATATATTCTCCTGTTCTGCAGTGAGATATACAATTTAATGCTAAATATGTATTTCTATTGGTGTGAAACTGGACAGTACTGAGTTGAAGGTTTTTGTCATTCAACTGAACATTACAATATGAGAGCATCTCTAGATATATTGGGATTTATATTTCCAGAGAATTGTAATGCTTAATAAACATTTATACCTGAGAATCTTAAGTAACAAATTAATGTCTCTGAGTAAACACGAAGACCTCTACTAGTTTTAGATCCAGTACATCTATATGAAAGGAATTAAAAAAGGGGGAAGCTCTTTGGAATGGTATTTAGGGAATTCTTCTGCAAGCTGTGTTTATACAGAAAGCACACTGCTTTTACTTAGATGTTTTTGGTATAATTTTGGTGATTTGGAGGAGACAGGGATGACTGGAACCACCCTGGACCTGTCACAAAGAACTCTTTTAATAAAGAGTGCTTATATAACCCTCCTTTAAAACAAGCAAACAAACAAAAAGACCGAATAGACCAGCAGGCAAAGAGATGCTTATATACCCTTTGGCCGTCCATTTTTTTTTCATTGAGCCTGCCTAGAATTGAGTTGTATATAGGTGTCCTTAAAGCAAGACAGGGCTGTAAACCTCTGAAACTTTACAATAAGGAGGATATAACTTATGTGTATCAAACTTGTTCATTATCTTATATATTTTTTATTCTAGCATTTTATGTTTTTTCTTTTACTTGTAGCGAGGATATTTAGAGAATATGGAAAAGAGAGTGAAAATGTTTAAATCCTATTTTTCTCTTTTATTCTGAAAAACAAGGACTAAAATAACTGAAATATTTTTAATAGGTCTTTTAATAGATTGTTCAAATGTGAGTATATTCAGACCACTTTGTAGTTATATATTACTGGAGATTTCTTAGAAAATCACAGATACGGCCGGGCGCAGTGGCTCACGCCTGTAATCCCAGCACTTTGGGAGGCTGAGGCGGGCGGATCACAAGGTCAGGAGATCGAGACCATCCTGGCTAACACGGTGAAACCCCGTCTCTACTGAAAATACAAAAAAAAAAAAAAAAAAAATTAGCCGGGCATGGTGGAGAGGGGCCTGTGGTCCCAGCTACTCGGGAGGCTGAGGCAGGAGAATGGCGTGAGCCTGGGAGGCAGAGCTTGCTTGCAGTGAGCTGAGATTGCACCACTGCACTCCAGCCTGGGCGATGCAGCAAGACTCCATCTCAAAAAAAAAAAAAAAAAAAAGTAGAAAATCACAGATACTTGTGGACCCATCCTTAGATGAATGGTTTTATATCCAAAGATTCCTCTTTGGCTAGAAAAGTCTTTGTATCTTTACAAAATTTTGCCTGTAACTCCTATTACTGATGATATTTTGACTTTCTAGCATGAATCATGAATGTTCATAATGGCATTTAGAATGATGAATCCTTTCCAGAAGGTTTATAATTTACTTTGCCAGATTCATAAGAGGAATCATTATCTATGGCAGCTATAGCCATATGAAATGTATTCCTTAAATAATAAGACTTGAAAGTCAAAATCACTTCTTGATCCCTGGGCTGCAGAATGGATGTTGTGTTAGCAGGCATGAAAACAACATTAATCTTCTTGTATATCTCCATCAGAGCTCTTGGGTGACTATGTCCATTGTCAGTGAGCAGTAGTATTTTGAAACTGGCAAGTCTTTTTGTTTGTTTTTTTGAGACGGAGTCTCACTCTGTCACCCAGGCTGGAGAGCAGTGGCGCTATCTCGGCTCACTGCAAGCTCTGCCTCCCGGGTTCATACCATTCTGCTGCCTCAGCCTCCCGAGTAGCTGGGACTACAGGTGCCCACCACCACGCCTGGCTAATTTTTTGTATTTTTAGTAGAGATGGGGTTTCACTGTGTTAGCCAGGATGGTCTCGATCTCCTGACCTTGTGATCCACCTGCCTCGTCCTCCCAAAGTGCTGGGATAACAGTCGTGAGACACAGCGCCTGGCCTCTGATTGGCAAGTCTTAACAGTGGGCTTAAAATATTCAGTAAGCCATGCTATACACAATGCTGTCATTTAGGCTTTGTTGTTACATATATAGAACAGGCAGAGTCAATTTATTATAATTCTTAATGGCATTAGGGTTTTCAGATGGTAAATGAGCATTTGCTTCAACTCAAAGTCACCAGCTGCATTAGATCCTAGCAAGAGACTCAGCCTGCCCTTGGAAGCTTTGAAGCTAGGCGTTGACTTCTCCTCTCTAGCGATGAAAGGCCCAGATGACATCTTCTTCCAAAGGAAGACTGTTTTGTTTACATTGAAGATCTGTTCTTTAGTGTAGCTACTTTTATCAATTATCTTACTTAGATTTTTTTTTTTGAGAGAGACATGGTCTTGCTCTATTACCCAGGCTGGAGTACAGTGGTGCAATCATAGGTCACTGCAGCCTTGATCTCTTGGGCTCAAGTGGTCCTCCCAAGCAGCTAGTACTGTAGGTGTGCACCACCGTGCCCAGCTATTATTTATTTATTTTTTTTATAGAGACAGGGTCTTTCTATGTTGCCCATGCTGGTCTCAAACTCTTGGCCTCAAGTGATCCTCCTGACCCAGCCTCCAGATGCACTTGGATTGTAGGCTTGAGCCACTGTACCTGGCCTATCTTAGCCAGATGTTTCGATAACTTGTTACAGCTTCTACATCAGCACTTGCTGCTTCACCTTGTACTTTTATGTTATAGACATAGTTGCTTTCCTTAACCTCATGAACCAACTTCTGCTATCCTCCAACTTTTCTTCTGCAGCTACCTCACTTCTCTCAGACTTCATAGAATTGAAGAGGGTTAGGGCCTTTCTTTGGATTAGGTTACAGATCAAGGGAATGTCATGTCTGGCTTGATTTTCTATTCAGACCACTAAAACTTTCTCCATATCAGTGATAAGATTGTTTTGCCTTCTTATTTGTGTGTTTACTGGTGTAACACTTTTAATTTCCTTCAGTAACTTTTGTTTTGCATTTACAACTTGACTGTTTCGCACAAGGGGCCTGGCTTTCAGCCTATCTTGGCTTTTGTCCAGCTTTCCTCACTAAGTAATCATTTCTTGCTTTTGATTTAAAATGAGAGACATGCAACTCTTCCTTTCACTTGAACACTTAGAGGCCATTGTAGGCTTATTAATTGGCCTTATTTCAATATTGTTGTGTCTCAGGGAATAGAGAGGCCCCAGGAGTGAGGAGTGGAAGAGATATGGGAGAACAGCTGGTTTGTGGAGCAGTCAGAACATATACAATATTTATTGATTAAGTTTGCTGTATTATATGGGCATGGTTCATGGTACCCCAAACAATTATAATAACTTCAAAGATCACAGATCACTGTAACAGATATAATAATAATAATAAAAGCATTTGAAATGTTTCAAGAATTACCAAAATGTGACACAGAGATGCAAAGTGATCACCTGCTGTTGGAAAATGGTGCCCATAGACTCGTTCAATGCATAGTTGCCACAAATCTTCAAATTTGTAAAACATGCAGTATCTGTGAAGCGCAATAAAGCAAAGTGCAATAAAATGAGGTATGCCTATGCCTGTGTATCTTCTTCTAGAGGAAGATGGACAATAAACAATAAGTAAAATAGATATTAGGTAACTGTATTTTCTTTTCTTTTCCTTTTCTCTTTTCTTTTCTTTTCTTTTCGACATTGAGACAAGGTGTTGCTCTGTTGCCCAGGCTGGAGTGTAGTGGCATGATCATAGCTCACTCCAGCCTTGAACTCCTGGGCTCAGGCAATCCTCCTGCCTCAACTTCCTGAGTAGCTGGGACTATAGGTGCCCATCACAATATCTGACTACTTTTTAAATTTTTATTTCTGTGGAGACAGAGTCTTGCTATGTTACCCAGGCTGGTCTCAAACTCCTGGGCTCAAGTGATCGTCCCACCTTGATCTCCCAAAGTGTTAGGAATATAGGCATGAGCCACTGCACCTGGCCCATTCTTTCCTGTTATTTTCACAGATTAAATCTCTACATCAGAGGAAAAGGTGAATATGGAAGAGAAGGGGAGAAAGGGAGAGAATTCGAGTGTAAAAACTGTGATTGACATTTAATATTTGTTTTATTCAGAAAGTATGGAATACAATGTCTTTCTGGGCCTGGCTTATTTCACTCAGCATAGTGTCCTCCAGGTCCATTCATATTCTTGTAAATGACAAGGTTTCCTTCTTTTTTAAGACCAAGCTGAATAGTATTCCTATATATATGTGTGTGTGTGTCTAAATATATATATATATATATATGTATGTCTAAGTATATATATAATTACACACACACACACACACACACACTACATTTGCTTTATCCATTCATCTATCCATGGATACTTAGGTTGATTCTATTTATTGGCTACTGTGAATAATGCTGAACATGGAAGTGCAGATATCTCTTCAACATACTGATTTAATTTTCTTTTCTTTTTTTTTTTTTTTTTGAGACGGAGTCTTGCTCTCTCACCCAGGCTGGAGTGCAGTGGCGCGATCTCGGCTCACTGCAAGCTCCGCCTCCCGGGTTCACGCCATTCTCCTGCCTCAGCCTCTCCGAGTAGCTGGGACTACAGGCACCCGCCACCACGCCCGGCTAATTTTTTGTATTTTTAGTAGAGACAGGGTTTCACAGTGGTCTCGATCTCCTGACCTCATGATCCGCCCGCCTCGGCCTCCCAAAGTGCTGGGATTACGAGCGTGAGCCACCGCGCCCGGCCATACTGATTTAATTTTCTGTGGCTATATCCCTGAAGTGAGATTACTGGATCATATGCTAGTTATATTTTTAATGTTTTGAGGAGCTTTCATACCATTTTTTATAATGGCTATACTAATTTACATTCCCACCAACAGTGTATAAGCATTCCCTTTTCTCCACATCCTCACCAGCCCTTGTTAACTTTTGTCTTTTGGTAACCATTCTAACAAGTGTAAGATGATATCTCATTGTGGTTTTTATTTGCATTTCCCTGATGGTTAGTGATGTTGAACAGTTTTTTAGTAAACCTATTGGCCATTTGTATTTTTTTTTGAGAAATGTCTATTCAGGTTATTTGCCCATTTTCTTTCCTTCAACTTTTAAGTTCAGGGGAACACGTGCAGGATGTACACGTTTGTTACGTAGGTAAATGTGTGCCATGATGGTTTGCTGCACAGGTCATCCCATCACCTACATATTTAAGGCCAGCATCCATTAGCTATTTTTCCTGATGCTCTCCCTCACCCTAACAGGCCTCAGTGTTCCTGCCCACTTGTCCATGTGCTCTCATTGTTCAGCTACCATTTATAAGTGAATAAGTGAGAACATGCGGTGTGGGGTTTTCTGTTCCTGCATTAGTTTGATGAGGATAATGGCTTCCAGCTCCATCCATGTCCCTGCAAAGGACATGATATTATTCCTTTTTATGGCTGCATAGTATTCCATGGTGTATATGTACCACATTTTCTTTATCTAGTCTATCATTGTTGCTTTACCCATTTTTTAATTGAGTATTTATTTTCTTGCCATTGAGTTTTTTTTGAGTTTTTAAATATATTTTGGATATTATTTCCTTGTCAGATATAAGGTTTGCAAATGTTTTCTCTCATTCTGTAGGTTTTCTCTTTACTCGATTGGTAGTTTCCTTTGCTGTGCACGATCTCATCTATATGTTGAGTCTTTAAATACTTGAACTCATAGAAGCAGAGAATAGAACAGAGGTTGCCAGGAGATAGGGGTTAGGGAGAAATGTTGGCCAAAAAGTAAAAAGTTTCAGTTAGACAGGATAAATAAATTCTGGAGATCTATCTTACAGCATGGTGACTATACTTAATAATAACGTGTTGTATACTTGAATATTGTTAAGACAGTAGATCTTCAGTGTTTTTGCTATAAATAAATATATAAGGTGATGGATATGTTAATTACCTTGACTAATTTCACAACGTATACATATATCAAAACATCACATTGTGCATTGTAAATACAGATGGTCACTGACGATTATTTGACTTATGGCTTTTTCACTTTATGATGTGCAAAAGTGATTCACATTCAGTAAACTCTTCATCTTATGATTGTGCTATGTCTAGATAAAGCCATTTTAAGTTAAAAATGCCATGTAAGCCAAAAATGCACATTTGACTTACTGTATTTCTAATGTACAGTGGGTTTATCAGCATGTAACCCCATCGTAAGCCAAGGAATGTCTGTATCTACAATTCTTAATTGTCAATTGCACCTTAATAAAGCTGGAGAGAATTTCTGCTAAGAAAAATAAGTGAAAGAAAGCACACACACACATGCACAAGAAGTGTGAAATGAAAAACCACCCTAAATACCTGCAATGTCTTGCTGCCTTATGCACAGGACACTTAAAAACACACACACACACACACACACACACACACACACACACACAGAGTAACCTGAAGCCTTGATTCAGTCACCTGGACAACCTAATTCCATTGATTTCTCCAGGTTTTCTGTGGCCTTAACAATTTGCTAACATAATAACTCACAAATGGCAAATCTATTGCTGTGCTAAGCTGCATTTCTGCTGTCAGCAGTACAGCAGCAAACGAAGCACCTCACAAGGGAACCATTGAATTAAATGGTGCACACCGGGCTGGCTGTGTTCTCTCCCATTTTGGAATGACCTCACCTTCTCAGTTCCCAAGTGAAATAAAGACTCCCTTCATCTGTGGCTAGACTTCTGAAGAGGTTTTTGGGATTTATGATTCTTAGAGAGGGAAGACAGGAGCAGTGAAACACTACCAAATTTAAATAGCTACACTAGCTTTTATAACTGCTACTATTGATACAACAGTTAATTGCCTGTGTGCTTCATTTTTAACTATTGGGCATAAGTGGAAACTGAAAAGTTGACAAAATTATAAAAAGGTTAAAAGAGAAAAAGGAAAGAATGAAGACGAGATTGAAATTCAGAATGATTTGGTTTGAAATATCAAACATTTTTGGTAAAATGATTGGAATATTTTTAAAATTTGTATTTTTTGAAAGTTTGTATATATTAAGTTATTATAGGAAATCTATTTGTAGACATTCATTGTTGACCCTATTCCTCTAGCTTAACTTAATGGTTTGGTAGCTAGGGAAGCCATTTTCCAAAACTGAAGAAAAGATGTAAAGAATGACAGTGTTAACAGTATATCTATAGATAATGCTGAAACATATACAGTTCGTCTGTACAATTTGGTTAGTGCATTGGGTTTGTGAGTTAATTTACTTGGAATGTACCTGAATAAGAAAGAACTAATTCCTGTCTTCCTAATGGAGAAAGAGAAATACATAGATATATATAGATATACATAGAAATACGTAGATGCCAAGGAATCCTCACAATTTTCTATCCTAGAACCCATCTGTGGCAACAATAGAACAATAGAACTGTGATTGAAGTGAAGGTCTCAGAGAGATCAGAAAAACTGAAGGCTATTGATAAACTTTATTTAGTATCTAAAAACATATTTCTTATTTGTAGGAAATTGTTGTGTCAAAAATAATAGTACATAAATATGCGTACTAATATGTTAGTTCTAATATAATATATATGTACTAACATAAATATGTACTCCATTATGTAAATATTTGGTACCTAATGTTTGTTTTGTTGGAATATTTCCTTAGTCACTAGAATTCCTAAAGAACATATTCATAGCATGTTTTAATCTTTAATGACTTAAAAGTCAATGTGTCCAGTAAACAAATGAAAGCTATTATAAATATTTATTTTTATCTATAGAAATGAATCAATTGGCCAGGCATGGTACCTTACGCCTGTAATCCCAGCACTTTGGGAGGCCGAGGCAGGTGGATCACCTGAGGTCAGGGGTTCAAGACCAACCTGGTCAACATGGTGAAACTCTGTCTGTACTAAAAATACAAAAATTAGCCAGGCATCATGGCGGGCACCTGTAATCCCAGATACTTAGGAGGCTGAGGCAGGAGAATTGATTGAACTCGGGAGGCGGAGGTTGCCGTGAGCTGAGATCACGCCATTGTGCTCCAGCCTGGGCAACAAGAGCAAAACTTCATCTCGAAAGAAGGTAGCATACTAAAGAAAAATAATATAAATGACATTTTATACATCTCAGTTTAGTAATATTTCTGTATATGATTACTTTCCATTTACCATTCCTAGCTAACTGGAAATGTTCTAGGATCATTCTTCCTGGTAGTTTGGTAGTTTGATTGAACTGCTCATAAATTTGTTTTGCTCTGTTGTAGATAATATGCATTCTAAGATGCATTTTAGGCCAGGCGCGGTGGCTCACGCCTGTAATCCCAGCACTTTGGGAGGCTGAGGTGGGCGGATCACGAGGTCAGGAGATCAAGACCATCCTGGCTAACATGGTGAAATCCCGTCTCTACTAAAAATACAAAAAAAAAAAAAAAGAATTAGCCGGGCGTGGTGGTGGGCGCCTGTAGTCCCAGGTACTTGGGAGGCTGAGGCAGGAGAATGGCACGAACCTGGGGCGCGGAGCTTGCAGTGAGCAGAGATCGCGCCACTGCACTCCAGCCTGGGCAACAGAGTGAGACTGCGTCTCGAAAAAAAAAAAAAAAAAGATGCATTTTGTTTTCGTTGCTTGGCCTGCCGTACAAATATTCAATGATTTTAAGCTTTTATGATTTGGATTTGTTAAGCCTGCCCTTGGATCTCACTGTGTCTTTCCTGAGACACATTCCCAAAGGACGAATTCTTACCTCTTACATATTATCTCACTCCCTCTTTCCTAACAGATGTAGGGTTCTGTAACATCTGTGTTTATTTCCTTTAACTTTTTAAAACCTTCCTCTTCTAGCTAAGATACCTTTTATTTCTCTTTTCTATTCCTAACACAGCCCCTCTTTTTATAATTGTCCCCAATGGTAATGACTCACATTTGTTGAAACTAGAATTTTTTATGGTTGCTGAAAGAGCATAGAAGCAAAGTCACATATACTAAAATTTAGTATAAGGGAACTCAAGTTTGGTGAGGCATTTGAGTACCTCTAAGGAGCATTTCTGCTCTTTGGATAGTTTATTAAGTAGTGTTATAATAGAGACCAAAATCAAAGAAAACCAGGCTACCCTCAGGATACTATATGGGATTTGCAGCTTAGTGAGATTGATCCTGTTATCACTCTGATTTGATTATGTTTAGAAGTTATATCTTGGGAATGTTTAGGAAACAGTTTATGGTCTGTGATACTGGGATTGAATTATACTTTCCTCCACCCTTCATCAAGAAAACCTTTTTCTTCCTTCATGGATGAAAACAAGTTAAAGCAACGTTAAGTTGCTGAAATTTGACTCACTGACATTTGAATGGTTAAGGCCTTGAGGATTTTAGAAAAAACACCATTCTTTTAACTAGCTAAGAGAATCCAGTAGAGAAGAATGGAATGTTTTTCCATAGTAGAAGGACTTCGCAACTGCAGGATACAATGTTTGTTCCTATATATTGAATGCCCAAATTATAATAAATAGTAATCGAATAGTAAATGCCCATTTTTATTTTTTAAAATATTTTGTTCATTTATTTTGGAGAAAGGGTGTTGCTTTCTCCCAGGCTGGAGTGCAAGCAGTGCCATCAGAGCTTATGGCAGCCTACTCCTGGGCTCAAGCAATGCTCATGGCTCTGCCTCCCAAGTAGCTGGGATTACAGGTGCATGCCACTGTGCCTAGCTTTTTTTATATATATATTTTTTTGTAGAGACAGAGTCTCACTATGTTGCCCAGGCAGGTGTCAAACTCCTGGCCTCAACTAATCCTCCAGCCTCAGCCTCCCAAAGTGCTGGGATTACAGGTGTGAACCACTGTGCTCAGTCTGATAAATGCCTATTTTTATTTTTAAGACAATACCTTCTATCTACTGAATAGAATACTGCTTTCATATCTGCCACTGGAAAGAGAAAGGGACGACAATTCTTCCTTAGGGGACAATATACCACATTTAGCAGTATTTCCAGCATTTTTGTTCTGTGCCGACATAATTTTAGTACTCAAATTAGATGAAATATCACTCTTTTCTATAACTTAATGTTGTTTTGGTGTGATCAGCTGGTTTTGATCTGTTTAGCATTTATTGTGATTAGAGGTGAAGATGAACAAGGAAATTCTATCTATGAACCCGTAGCAGAAAAAAAGACTGACTTAAACATTACTCCAGGAGGTATGATAGCACATTACAGTGTGTAAGGAATAACTTAACCTTAAGAAAGGCTAACATCAATGGCTCTGTAAAGATCTGGTCACCACTGCTTATGGCTTTCATCAGTATGTCTGGCCTCTCTCACCCCAGTCTCTGTACTCCAAGGTTAGAGGCTTGAGTCCCACATGCTTTGTTCTCTACATCACGGCATGACATTATTTGAGAAGAACCCATTTTTTTTTTTTTTTTTTTTTTTTTTTTTGAGACGGAGTCTTGCTCTGTCTCCCAGGCGGGAGTGCAATGGCGTGATCTCGGCTCACTGCAAGCTCCGCCTCCCGGGTTCATGCCATTCTCCTGCCTCAGCCTCCCGAGTAGCTGGGACTACAGGCGCCTGCCAACACGTCCGGCTAATTTTTTGTATTTTTAGTAGAGATGGGGTTTCACTGTGTTAGCCAGGATGGTCTCGATCTCCTGACCTCGTGATCCGCCCACCTCGGCCTCCCAAAGTGCTGGGATTACAGGCTTGAGCCACCGCGCCCGGCCCGAGAAGAACCCATTTTATAATGGTTCAAAAAAGATCCTTTGCTTTCTCTGGGATTTGATTCAAAATAATATATGAGAGTGACAATGGCAGTGTAGATAAAGTAAGACTGGTAATGAATTGATAATTTTAAATGGGGAATTACTATTTGCTCTATTGGTGTATGTTTGAAAAAGTCTGCAATAAAAAGTTAAAACAAAAGAATATATAAACAAAAAATTGAGTCCAAAAAGTGAAAAAAAATTAAAAGTCCTTTGTTTATATGTGACATCCAATAAAGTATATGCCGTATGGCTCTGTGATGTTAAACTTGGAGATTCCTGGAATGCATTGATCAGAAATCACCTGGGGGAGTGAATACATTTCTGGTTTCCCATACCTAGAGATTCTGATTCAGTAGATGGGAGGAGGGCAGCAATTTCCCAGTGATTCTGATGTGCTGACAAGCTTGGAGGCTCCTGCCATTGTTAGTTGGCTAGATAATGTTATGAAACTAATTTTGGCAAAAGATTTTTATGAAGATAGAAAATAGTAAAATTGATGGAATTCACCAATTTGGTGATATTGACAATGTTTCTTAAGCTAGGACTTTCTTTTTCTTTTTGGTTTGTAGCCTATGATGTTGGTTTACTTGGAATAAAATCTAGTAAGAATTCATAGAATATTGAAACTAAAATTTTACTTAAGACATCCCTGTCCTAGCTCTTTATTTTATGATAAAGAAATTGAGACATAGAGAGAACATGGTGCACAACTCAACATCTAGGTTTAGTAAAAGTTTACTGGAAACCTGTAAGGAGCCAGGTACTGTATTTGGAGAGGCATTTGGGACACAGAGCTGTAGTTCCTGACCTGGAGAAACTTAGCCATACTTTCTGACTTTCATTTCATTGTTCTTTCCATCATACCATGCTGCCTCCCTTCTCCTCTTCCCTCTAACTTTAAATAATAAGCTGATTTAACTTCAAAGAGAACATTTCAATTTTAATTCCTAGTATTTAGGATCTCTCGTTATAACTAAAAAAAAATTGACACCAATCCTAGAAATAACTTCTGTTTACCACTAAGGAAAGATAGTTATTCTCCATGTTATGAATGGCTTCAACATACTTTAGGGTTCTGGGGTTCCCCCAGCATCAGCATCTGAAAAAGAAAGATGTCTTAGAGCAGCAGGAGAAATATGGGATACATGAGCTATTCATTCTTGCCTGATATGAACTGGCCTCTAGAGGATGAGCTAGGCATTTGGGATCAAGTTTAGAGAAATCTGACAGAAAGAAATTTCACTTTCTTGGGATTCACAGGATCATAGTCTTACCAACGAGAGAGGCACTCAAAGAATGTGAAGGTTCAGTTGATTATTTTTTAACTTAGGCTTGGCTGTGGAACATAACTCTTCTTCATATGACTTTTTCATTTCCTGGAATTCTCCTAACAACAAAACCAGAGGCTTAGTATCCAAAGGGAATGGAGTAAACACTGCAGGCAAGCAGGAGCACATTAGAAATTTCTACCTATTCTTTATTAGATAGGGATTTAGTAGTCATCTTAAATGGCATGATAGTTTGAATGCCTGCACTTCTGCATGTGGTCTTTCTCTTGGTTCATTTTTTAGGTATCCCAGTGGTTCTTAAATTTAATATGTAAAGGGATTACTGTAATGCAAGTTGTATATACATATCTTATGTGAACTTTAGAAGAGTTCAAAAGGATTTTCTTAATGTTAATTCTGTAGCATTTGGCTACAGGTGATGTTACAACCCATCCCCAATGTAAGATGTTAGTACTGTAATGACGCACTTGTCCCACTGTAACTAAGTAGCTGGATATGTTACAATGGAAAAGGGAGAATGAATGATTGAAAATAGATTTTTATTCAAGAGGAAAATAATCATTATTTACTAGTTTCTAAATATCCTTCAAAATGAGAAGAGGCTAAAGACATATTAACTAAGTATATCAGCAGAAGTTGTCTTCCAATATTATTTATTCTCAAAGGACATAGTGGTTCTTTTTCCTGAGAGAAGATAGCACAAACTATTTAAATGTAGACGATTTCCTGCAGCTTTGAAAAAAAGAAAATGACTGGGCAGAGCTTCTTATTTGACATCATTTGGGTTTAATTTCAAGTGTCCTGGCCCAAGTATAGACAACCCACAGACACACTCCTCCATGTACTCTTGACAGAGTTCCTCAGATGTTGCTTTATTTTGTAAACCTATACGTTATAGTTCAAGTATACCGTGGTTCTTCTGGAGAAAATGCATTAGTTCTATTTATAAAAACGCTAAAAGGAGAGTGATAACCTACTAGAAATCAAAGAGAATATTTTATTTATAAAAAAGTTAAAATGGAATTTCTAAAAAGACAATAGGCAACTTTTATAAAATGACAAAGTTAAAGTAGATGTATTTTAAGTTTTGGCATACGTAATAACAATAAAACCCCAAAAGTTAGGCATTATTCACTTTATATCTAACAAAACATTTTAATGAATTCAAATGAAGAATAAAATTTGGAACAATTATTAAAATAACTCCAAATGGAATGTATTGAGAGCTTATTCTGTTATTGCTATTTTCTCAAAATCTGTAATTATCAATTTTGTCCTGCTGGAAACATAACCTACCACCCGTTTGCTTAATCTCCTGTCATTGTGAAGCTCCAATGCATATGACAACAGAATTGACATCAGGAGTCCCAAGAAGTCCAGAATTGCTGTGACAGGTCCGTTTCATTTTTCAATAAGCAATCCAATTTCTTTCACACTATGCAAGCAGAGCTAAAGTGTACGATATCTGAAGGAACCAAGGTCTGAATGGGCAAAACTTGAGAACTGGATTCTAGTTATGATTGTTACAGAATAGCTGGCTCACTTCAGGCATTTAATGTCTATGTGACCCAGTTCTCCTTGTAGGATGGTATCAATATTACCTCCTTTACTACCTCATAAAGTTCTTGTGAGAATAAAATGTGATACTAGATGTGAAAAGGGAAGTACAAGACAAATATGAAATGAGATTTTTGTTCAACTCAATGCTTTAGTCTATTTGATATTTCCATCCTACTTGTTTCCATGTTTTTTAAAATCAAAGTCCTTTCAAATGTGTCTTCATTGCTAATATGCAGGTCAGGGAATGGATGAGAATCAATGTGATGCTAAAGAAAGGTCAGGACAAAAGGATCTCATAGTGAACAGCTGGCTAGATAGAAAAGGTCAATGCAAATCTTTAATTTCTTAAATATTTTTCCTGTGCATTTATTTTTAGAGAGAACATTGCACAGATCTCTGGGCTACTGGGAGACCCCAAGTGCTACAGATACTTATTCAGGATATAAGTACGGTCAACAGATTCTTGTGATGTTATGTTTCTAGAATAATCCAACAAACTTTTGAGTTAGTACTTAACAGAGAGAGAGCAAATGAATGCTATCCTTGGATTTTCTTTTGGCATAAATACAAATGGATTTACTAATGGCTTAAATTTTGTCAGATGCCAAAGATGCAACTACATTCTTGCTATTAATATTTCATTACTCACTAATAGCTTTTTGCATAGGGATAGAAATATCTAGGCTTATGAAGTGATGCGATGACAATTCCTTTTGTTGATGTTATGAAGGATGGAATATTGTTTTTATTAATAACTTGTTGACTTTAATATGTTGAATCTGTACTAAAATACTTCAACATGCTAGTTCCAATAGTCCATGGCTTTATGGTATGAAAAATGTTCTTCTGCTATTGCTTTATGGTTCCGTGGAGTTTTCCTAAATGCGGGAGTTCACTTTTGTGTTTTGTCCAATAACTAAGACCTTCTCTCTAGATCATTCCTTCCTCTCCCTACCCAGAGATTTGCAAAGTCTGAAGGAATGGCTGTTCTAAGAAACTCTTCTTGAAATTTGTATAACAATTTTAGCATTTTGTTTATAGTTTATGGCAAATAAGTACCTTGCTTCTCTGAGACGCCATTTTATAGTAAACAACAAACCCTTGATATGCACCATATTATATTAGGTGTGTTCCTAATAATCTTTCAAAATTGCCGATCAGAAATATGACTAAACAACTCCAGGGTGTACTAGTTGTGTGTCCTTGAGAAATAAAACAATCTTTTCTGTGATTCTGTTCCATTATTGGTAAAAGGGGGATAACAGTAGTACCTCAAAGATTTGTTATGAAGATTCAATAAGTTCTTTATATTGTATATGCTGAAAATAGTGCTTGCGTGTGTAAGCACCTGGTAAAAATTAACTGCCATTGTTATTATTATCAAATGTGAAGATAGATCATTGTCATACTATTATCGTAAAAAAATATGGATGATGGAGCTGTATGTGTATTTAGTTAAATACTTAAACTGGTGAGTATTTTATAAAGTGAATCCTTGTGTTTAACCTGTCTACCTATCATAAAAAAAAGGCACAAAATATGGATAAATCAATTCTTTACTTGAATGTTTACGTTATTTGAAGTCTGTATAATTCTTGCAAGATACATAATAGACACAAAAAGACTATTTAAAAATTAATAGCAACACAAATATTATGAGTAATACCAAAGAATCATTTATATTCTTCTCCCTTTATTGTAATTCAGTTGGCTGTTATAGCAGATGTTTTTGGTTGCCTCTCTGACAACCATCTTTCTGCTGCTGTTACTTGTTAACAGAATTCTAATTCTATTCAGGTATCTACTTTCCCCTCAATGCCTCAGGGTTAGATTCTGATAGATCTTATCCCGTTTGGTGCAACCACCTATTCCCTGGTCCATAACTGGTTTAACCAAGGGCATGTTATACAGCTCTAACTAATGAGACCTGAGGGAAAGTCTGCTGAAGGGATTCGGATAAATGTTTGATTGGTTCAAAATGGAAAAGGCCTCTTTTTCTGCTTCTGGACACTTGCAAAGATGTAATGCTGGGAACTGTTGCAGACATCTTGTGATCATTAAGTCTCAAGCTTTTAGACAAAATTGACACATGAAGATGGTAAAAGAGTGAGATGAAGGAAAACTGGGTCCTGGAAGATGGTGCTCAGGCAATTAATTAACCAACCTTGGAGTTGTCAACCATCAACCTCTTGGATTCTTTTATAAGACAATAAATTCCTTACTGGTGTAATTCAGTTTTGTCAGAGTTTTCTGATACAGCTAAAATAGACACCTTCAATGATATTACTCATTGTATATTTTTGTTTTCTTATATCCTTCAGAGAATTATGCAAATGGAAAAATAAATTTATAACTGTAGGATTCTATAGATACTTAACATTTTATACAGAATATTTTTCAAAATATAGCAGCATTTCACATCTCTTAAAGAGAAATAGAACCATTTCATACAGTGTTAGAAATACTTCGAAAATATTTTTAACTTTCAAAATTTAAGAAAGACATACATATAGTAAACTGCATCAATCTTAGTTGACACTCAATGAGTTTTTATAGAGAGAACACACCCATGTGAACCACCATCCAGATCAACATAGAGAACATTACTAGCTTCCCAGGTGTCTTCCTTGGGCTTTGTGCAGTCAACACCATTTCCTCAAGGGTAACCACATTTCTAACACCATAGATAAATGTTTCTGTTTTTGAATGTTATGTTTGGATCATGTAACATGCACCCTTTTGTGTCTGGCTTTTTTTGCGTAACAGTTTGAAATATGAGATTCATGTATATCTTGCATAGCAATAGTAATTTATTTCATTTCTCTATAGTATTGTTTTGTATGAATATTCCACAGTTTATCCATTTTATTATGATGGACATTTAGATTTTTGGCTACTATAAATGATGCAGGTATGAACATTTTGATACATGTCTTTGATTGTATACATATTTATACATTTCTGTTGAGTAAATGCTTAGGTGTGGGATTGATGAGTCATAGGGTGGGCAAATACTACTTTTTAGTAGATATTGTCAGAATTTTCTAAAATGATTGTATTGATATAAACTTCTACCAGCCATATATGAATGAAAAATTTGGTCCACACGCTTGCCAACCATAATATTGTCAGTTTTAATTTTAGCCTATCTGTTGTGCATCACGATCTCATTTTAGTTTCTATTTTCATTTCTCTGATAACTAATGAGGGTGAACACCATTTTATATGTTTACTGGTCATTTGGGCATCCTTTTTGGAAATTAATATTTAAGTCTTTTGACTGTTTTTTAAAATGCCTTTTTTCTTATTGACTTACAGGAATTCATTATATATTGAGGATGTAAGTTCTTTATCAAACGTAGGTATTGAAATATCTTTTCCTCTATGCAGCTTGCCTTTTCACTCTGTCAATGATATCTTTGTAGAAAAAAAGGTTTTGGTTTAGTGAAGTCCAATTTTTATTGGCCTTTTCCTTTATAATTGTAGTTTCTGTGTTGTGACTAAGAAATCTTTGCCTACCCTAAGATTATAAATATAGTCTTCTCTATTATCTTTAGAAGACTTATTATTTCTTTCATTCATTTGGAATTGATTTTTATTTAGGTGTGAGGTAGGGGTAAAAGCACATTTATTTCCGTATAAATTCTGTTGATTCCAGTGTTTTGCCAAGCAGCTTTCCCATAAATCTGATGACTATATACATCTCTCTATATATATATATTATATATATGATATGTATTATTATATATTATATATATGATATGTATTATATATATTATATAATATGTATTATATTATATATAATTATATATAATAAAAATCATATAAATATATGAGCTCTGCTGTTTCATTTGTCTCTTTTTCATCCTTGTATCAATACATCACAGTAGTAGTCATATGTTCTGTAAATTCTGAAACTTTGTTCCTTCTTCAAAATTGTTTTTATTATTCTTTGAACTTTGCATTTCTATATACACTTGTAAATGAGCTAGTTAATTTATGCCAGAAATAAGCCTGCTGGAATTTTGATTGGATTGCATTTAATCTATACAATAATGTGGAGAGAATTTACTTGTTTACAATATGAAGTCTCTTAAGCCATCAATATTTATTTTGATTTCCTTTATTTTATCTCATTGATGTCCTAAGATTTTCTGTTAAAGGTCCTACATATATTTTACCATGTTAAATTTATTTCTAATTAGGTTTCTTTCTTTCTTTTTTTTTTTTTTTTTTTAAGACAGGGTCTCGCTCTGCTGCCCAGAGAGCCTGGAGTGCAGCTCAAGTGATTCTCCTGCCTCAGTCTTCCAAGTACCTGGGACTACAGGCTTGCACCACCATGCCTGGCCAGCTTTAAAATTTATTTTATACAGATGGGGTCTTGCTATGTTGCCCAGGCTGGTCTCAAACTCCTAGCCTCAAGCAATCCTCCCACCTTGGCCTCCCACAGTGCTAGAATTACAGGCATCAGCCACCATGCCTGGCTATTTCTAAATTTTTTAATGTTTTAATGCTATTGTAATATCTTTAAAATTTTAATTTTCTACCTGCTTGCTGTTAGTATACAAAAATAAAATTGATTAGTAGTTCTAATAGTTTCTTTGTGATTCTCTTAGGGTTTCTATTTGCACATGTTTGTCATCACTGAATAATAACATGTTTATTTCTTCCTTTCCAATTCTCACACCTTCAGTTTGTTTTTCTTTCTGATTGCATTGGTTAGGAATTTCAGTACAATATGAATAGAAGTGTTGATACAAAGATAACAGACATTTTTGTTCCTATTTCAGTGGGAAAGCTTTAAATATTTCAACATTGATTATGATGCTTGCTGAAGGTTTTTGTAGATAATCCTTATTATATTAAGGAAGGTCCCTTCTCTTCCTCATTTGCTAAGCTTTTGTCATGAAGTGGTTGAATTACTTTTTCTAGTATATTCTGTTAATGTGCTGAACTATACTGAATGGTTTCTTAATGTTAAACTGACCTTGTATTTCTGGAATGAATCCAAGTTTATTATAATAGGTTATTTTATGTGCAGCTGGGTTCATTTTGCTTCGCATATGTGCAGCTTAGGAATCAGAAATGCCTTTGGGAAAAGTTCTTGCATAATGTTAGCTTAGTTCTTTTTAGTTTTTGTGTTTTTAGATATTAGTCTCTCAAGTTTTGCCTGCTTTAGTGTCACCAAACTCCAGATTTTGTCTTCCCAGGTCAGTCATACTGATTAAGCTCTAGGCCAGCCCTGTGTCTTCAAGGCAAGAAAAAAATCTGTGGTGAGTAGAGTGCTCACTTCAGTGAGGTTTTCTTCTTTCAGGATCTTGGATCCTCAATTCCTGGTTGCTTTGGTTGCTCTCCAAAGCCTTCAAACAATTAGAGGTTTTGTTTGTTTGTTTTATTTTATACAGGTCTTTGAGTTAGTTTCAGCAAGAGGGTTGATTTGAAACAAGTTATACCCGTTAAAGGCCATTAATGACCAGAAGTGGGGGTTCCAAAATATGTAAAAAGGCTCATGAGCAGGTGCATATATTTTGGGAGGAAATAAATATTCTTGTACTCTATCAAATGTATATGTTAAACAGAAACATTCCAGTCAGAGGAAGACTTTAAATAACTATGTCTAGTATGTTCATGAAGTTAAATACAGCTTAAAATTTCAACAGAGAACTAGAAACTAGTAAAAGAATCAAATGAATAGTCTAGAAGAGAAAAACACAGTAACTCAAGTAGCAAGAACCCCATGTTTAGATGTAAGAGCAGATGAGATAGCTGGAGGAAGAAAATTAGTGAATTGGAATTTAGGTCAGAAGAAACTATTTACTAGGAAGTTTAGAGAAACAAAAAGATAGACTATGTAGAAAAGAGCTTAAAAAACAGAATAGAGTGAGAAATTACAATCTATGTTTTACCGAGGTCCTAGAAGAAGAGCAGAGAATGAAACAAAAACAATATTTGAAGAAATGATGGCTGAGAATACTGGTGAGAGAAATCAAGCCACAGATGTAGGAAGTACTATTAACTCCAAGGAGGATAAAAATGAAAACCAAAACTATACATATAATAGTATAATGGGTGAAAACCAAATACAAAATTTTTTTAAATAGACAAAGAAATGTTTTAGGAGCTACAGTAAGACTGAAAGTTGACTTTCTGTTAGATAGGATGGAAGGCAGAAGACAGTGTAATGACATCTTCAAAATGCCAAAAGAAAATAAGTGCTAGCTTTGAATGTTATATCTTTCATAAATGAATTTGAAATAAACTCATTTACAGACAAGTAAAGACAAATTTACCAGCATTAGAGCAGCACTAAAGAAAAGATTCATGGGTGTTCTTCAGGCAGAGGAAAATGTTTCTAAATGACAGTCTGGAGATACAGGAAAGAATGAGGGGGAATACAAATATTGAATATGGGTAAATGTAAATGAACATGGTACAAATCAGTAATAATAGTACATTAAAATATGCTAGAACATAAATTGGAAGGGAAGTTAATTGTGTATTTTAATATCTATGCATTATCTGGGAAGAGAATTTATATTAGATTTTGATAAGCCAAGGATGTATGTTGTACTCTCTTGGGACACATCTAAAGTAATAGTAAAAGGATAAACAACTATGAATCTAATAGATAAGAAAAATGAATTAATAAATAATGGATCCAAAAAAGGGAATCCAGGAGAGAAAAAGAACAAATGTTTTAAAAGATCTACTTCTATTGCAGTAGGAGTGCCCATTACAGTATCTGGGCCACCTTATTGCCAGCAATGGAAAATCCTCTATTATCTTTTTGGTATAAGCAAATCATTTATCTCTCCTTCACCTTCATAAACTATTATTTTTTAGTATTTTTTACACTCTTATGTATTCTGGATTTTAGCCTGATGTCACTCTTAAAGGTCTGTGCCGATCTTTTGCAGCATTTATTTAAAGTTAAGTCCATCCTTTATATGTATTCTGAAAAAAAAAAAAAAAAAAAAAAAAAAAAAGAGCAAATGAAAATCTGAGAATATGAAGGACTCACTTTCTGGTTCCACCTCACCACCCCGCCACTTCCCCAGCAAATCCCTCCATTTTTCTCTCTATATAACTGGCTGGGATTAATTGACAGAGTTCCTGGTACTTATTGCTCTTATTTTCAGTTCTGGCATCTTTGGTGGTACAAATATACTATACCTTCATATCTTCTTAAAATCTAACATACACACTTGCCTGATAATTATTTATTTTGTTCCCTGGTTATTTAACCCTCTAAAACAGCATGCTGAATTAATCACCAAGTTCTTATTTCTTCCACTTCACTTTAATCATTAAGCCCTGAAGTATGTGTGCTGGATCTGGCTCTTTAAACACTGAAGGGAACTGTTTTGTTTTTTTTTAGGCCTAGATGCTAGCACTGACTTTCCATGTCTGTTGATAATCCCTGCTGCCTTACATCGTTCCCCCTCCAAGCCTTGTTCTGCCTTCTTGTTTCTGCAGCTCTGTAGGCTCTTGCCTTCTTACCTTGGATCCTAATACCTGTTATTCTTGTTCTTTAATAACCCACAGAAATGTGCTTTTCTGACTGAGCATCTTTTCAACTCTTATTTTTAACAACTCTATTACGTTTTTATAAGAAAAGCAATTTAGCCTTATTGTACAATTTTGGAAGGCACAGAAAATCACAACAAAGAAAATAAAAAGCACATGAAGCTTACCATCCTGACAGAATCACTTAAAATATTGGTGTATATGCTTGGGAAAAAATGTAATCCTTCCTGTTGTTTCGGACAATTATTTTCATTGTCTCTGGAATCTGTCCTTTTTTACTGGTGGTATATAGGAACAGAGATTAGTACCTTTTTTCCTCAGGCTTTGATACATATAAATTATAATGCAAGAATGAGGACTAAGTTTTTTTTTTTTTTTTTTTTTTTTCAAGTAACTCAATTCTCTGTCCCAGGCTCATGATTTTGCATACTTCTTGGGTTTAATCCTGTCACAGAAGCTTAACGTTTCTGGTTAGGAGATGTTTCTGTTGTCATTCTCAGCAGATGGGGAGTGTGCTGGGGATAAGTGGAGCTCCAGCTTTTTTTCACCTAAGGAAAGAGTTGCATCTTCTTAGGGTTTCTGAAAGATAAGACACTGATCAAGTAAAATATCAATGAAAGTCTCTGATTTGAGTAAACGGAGACAGATTAGATTATGAGCAAACTTCCTAGTGAGGTTTACATCTTGGTCAAATGGAGATGAGCTTAAGATGTCTTGTAGCCCCTTTTAATCTGCTCAAGTATTAGAAATGAATGTTGTTTGCCACTTTAAGCAATTGCTAAATATCTAGAATTTCCCAAATTTAATGTTCAGGGATTTTCAGAGGTAAAGGAAACTAGGACTCTCTTTCTTCTAAGTTTTGACTTTAATAGGAGGAGGAAGAAAGTAAGCAGATGACTAAAATCTGATAAGTTTCCTGATTCATTTAATTTTGTTCAACCCATTTAAAACAGAATGTAAAAGATCTGTGTCACTATATCTCTTACTATTGTATAGCCTTAGGAAGATGTGAAATTGTGTAAATCTGCTAGCATAATCCAATTATTATGTTTACAGAGATAATAAGTTACTAATTTTATACCACACGACTTATTTACTCATTGGTCTTTCCAGTTTGTTCATAAAATCCTAGAGTTGGTGATCTCATAGTTTATCCCTGATTTATCAAAATTTTGTTCAGTAGTTTCCAAACTTTAGGGCACATAAAGATAATCTAAAGTGCTTTTGAAAACTGTTCTTGGACTTAATCCCCAAAATGTTTTCAATTAATACATCTAGATGAATCTCAGAACATGTCACGAGCACCCCTGACGATTCTGAGACAGGTTCAATGGACTACTTTTTGAAAACCATTGCTTAGCCTATGTGACTCCTAGCAGGTGGTTATATGCCCGCTAGAAAATGCACACACACTGTGTACTTTGGATCACTTAGAATTGTCAACATATACTCAAGAAATAGGAAAAACATCTCATTAATATTTCACAAAAGAGGAAGGCACTGTTGAATCAGGTGTTTCATTTAAGATCATTAGGCATATTAAAGAAAATCAGTCATAGAGGCTAGGGTATAACTCAGATCTCCTACACTAACTGGAAGCCACTGGGTCACCTTTGCTTTCATTAGTGTCTGAATTTCCATTATTGCTCTGTACTTAGCATTCTTCTCGGAAGAGACATTCCTCAGGACTCACTGCTTTAAAGATTCAACCAGCTGAAAACATTTTTCATATTGTACAGCATTAAATTCAAAATGGATCTCAAAATATAAAGATTGAAAGAATTCACTGGCAGTATTTTGGTGGTGGTTTATTTTGCTTTGGGGCTAAAGATTATATTAAGAACTAATTATCTTGATTTTAAAATTTAATTTTTTAATTTATAAAATATATATTTATGGTGTACAATATGATGTTTTGATATATGTATACATTGTGAAATGGCTAAATCTAGTTAATTAGCATATATATTACCTCACATAGCCATTTTTTGTGGTGAGAACACTTAAAATCTACTCTCTTAGCAATGTTCAAGTATATGGTATGCTATTAACTATAGTCAGCATGATACACAGTAGATGTCTTGAATTTATTTATCTTGAGTTAAAAAAAAAAGAGGTTATAGAATCTAAGGCCCTATCTCCATTATAGCTAACTCATTCGTGGATAAAACATTCTAAATGATATTAAAAATACTGAAGTCTAAACATGATGCATTTGCACCATCATGAAGCATAGAAATGCCAGTGTTATTCAGTTATTATATTCAAGTAATGCAGCTGTATTTTCTAAAATGAATGCTATTTGCTGTACTTGGCCCTGACTTGAGATGGAAGCTAGTGTTCATATGTTAGTTTCGGCTGCTGTGATAAAATACCATAGACTGGGTAGCTTATAAACAACAGAAATTTATTTCTCACAGTTCTGGAGCCTGGAAGTCCAATATCAAGGTGCCAGCAGATTTTCTGGTGAGGGTCTGCTTTTCATAAAAAGTGACTTCTCACTCCATCTTCAAATGGTGGAGGAAGCAAGGCAACTCTCTGAGATCTCTTTTATAAGGGCACTAATACCATTAATGAGGGCTCTGCCTTTATGACTTAATCACCTTCCAAAGATCTCACCTCCTAATACTATCACCGTGGGGGCCAGAATCTTAACATATGAATTTGAAGGGCCACAGGCATTCAGACCACAGCAGTTCATTTGCCAAGTAACTAAGGACAGATTCCATCTGTTCTATATTGCCCAGCAGAACATCTAATCTGTTCCCTCAGTGGTCCTGTCCGGCAACATTCGGCAAACAGAGACAAAGGGACCCTCCTCACCAGTGGGAGCTCTACTAAGCCTCTCTCTGATGGAGGCTCTTCTGTTGCCCATCTTACCACTTGGCAAGGCTCTTGACAAGATATCTGACTTCTATCATAGAACAAAAGTTAACAGTCTTTGCAGTACTTTGATCTCTCGTGAAATCAGTCAATAAGAGTACCCCATGGGGATTCTAAACCTAAGTCTGAAAGATATCCATATTTCTATTAATCTTATAATGTAGTCATTTGTATTTTTATAAATTTAAACATAATCCAGGTTAATATTAAAATACTGCAAGGAAAGAAATAAAGGATTTGCCGATTAAGCATGGAGAGATACCAGCTCTATTCTCATATCCTAGTAATTTGTGATCATTAATGATGCAAATGTACTGTTGATGCTATAAGTCAGCTTGTTTTTTGAGGTTTTTATTAGCTACAGTTCTCTGGCAAAAATTGTAATTTGCTGGCTAATATTGACTTTCACTGTAGTTTTCACATCAGCTATGGAAGATGTCCTAATAAGGGCTTTCCTTACTTTATAGGTAGGGAAACCAAGGAAGAAATTGCCCAAATAACTGATATAACTGATCCTATCCCAGAAAGCTCTCAGATGAGGTCTAGGATCATAATCCATTTTAGTGATGCTATGGCATTAGGCAGAAGACGTCTGTATTGGGGGTGGGGAAGAGCAAGTGATAAGAGCTCTAGAAAAATGTTGGATTACAATCTCTGTGAGCAGTATGTCCTGCTTCTTGAGCATAAGGAGCAGAAGGCACCAAAGATAATAGGAAACTAATTTAAATATATAATAACATATCTAGACCTCAAGCCTGGAGCTGAGCCACTGATCTAAGTCACTCCTCAATGGACTTAGCAAGGGTGCTCTTATATATCTCATATATAATGAGAATTTCCTTTCTATTAAATTACCTGTAATAAAAGAGTATCAAATAGCCATATGTTAGGTTCTTACTGAAGTTCTCATGTTTCTGGGTGCTCTCAATTATTTTGAACAAAGAAGTATTTTGCTGGGAAGGTAAAACAACTGGGTAGTACTTCATTCGATTCTAGTTTTAATGTGCATTAAGTCATCTGAAAATAAAACTCACCTCCTTTACCCTTGCAAATGGAGAAACACTGTAACATACTTAGGAATTATTCCTAGTGCCTCAAAAGTACAAGTATCCATTATAAACAAATATTTTTCTCTTATGAATGAATTCATAATTTAAAAAATATTTTTAAAAAGATGGAAGCAAGCAGACAGGACAACACGTTGAGCATCCTTAGGTGCACAATAACTTCACCAACTCTTTCCAGGCGCATATGTTCCGTATAGATTTCCTGGGTCTTTTTCTAAGGTATTCTTCCTATAGGACATTTAGGTAAGAGATTAAATTGAAGTGCCATTTATGATATGAGTTACTGTGTTTATGAAGGGAAGATTGAGTTCATTTTTGTTTTGTTTCCTACAAAGAGTTTTCATTGAGAAAGCTTTTGCAAAAATGAAGGAAATATGTCAAAATTTTGAGTTTAGAACCTGAACCTAGTTACTTCATCAATTGATGAAAGACCTAAATTTTGTTTTCTGCTATCCTCCAATTTACCTGACACAGAAATGAAAAGCTCTGAAGCAGCGGGTTAAGAGAACAAAAGTGGAGTCAGATGTATCCAAGTTCAAATCCTGGCTTGATTTTTTTTTAAACCAGTTGTGTAACCTTGGAAAATTTACTTTACCTCCATGAGTACCAGTGGCTTCATCTTTAAAATAGTAATTTTTATAATTTCCACCTCATGGGATTGCATTGAGGTGTTTGCAAAGTACCAAGCATAGTGCCTGTATTTGTTCTCTTATGATGTTATGGTTCTGTAGGTTAGAAGTTATATACAGGTCTCACTGAGCTAGGGTTCAGCTGGGCTGCATTCCTATTTTGGAGACTCTAGGGGATAAGTGGTTTCCTTGTTTGTTCTAGCTTCTGGAGACCTCCCATATTCTCTGGCTCATGTCCCCTTTCTCTTTCTTCAAAGTCAGCAAGTGTCATCTGTCTGACCTATCTTTTGTACTCACATCTCTTTCTGACCACAGCCACAAGAGGTTCTCTACTTCTAAGGACACGTGTGATTAGCTCGGAATCCAGGATAATCTCTACATCTCAAGGCCCTTAATTTAGTTATATCTGTCAACTCTTTTTTACCATGTAAGGCAGCATATTCACAGGTTGCACAGATTAGGATGTGGCCATCTTTGGGGGGCCTACTACCATGCCTAATGCTTTATGGTAAGTCTAACATCATCATTATACAAGCTATTTTCATCATTACCATTCTATTTGACATATGTTAGGAGCTCAAAAATACTTGGTGTGTATTTTTTAAATAAATGACTATCTAGAAAATTGGAAGATACTCTTTGTAGGGTATATAGATAATGGCATAGCCCACATATTTTAATAATTTATTCATTCCTGTGGTATTTTCCCAATATTTTAGTGTATCTTTACATAGCATTTTGAACTTTTCAGAAGAATTACAGCATTTTGAAATTTAAAATAAGTTGATCCAGTTATCATTTCATAGTTGGAGAAGCTACAGAATAAGCAAGTTAAATTACCTGATCACAGCCATACAATCTGTTAGAGATCATGCCAGTCTAAGAAGCTCAGTTCATTATTTTACTCCATCATGTTGCCTCCACCATCACCAATATTAATGCCCAGCCTTTCTGTGGCCCCTAATAGCCTAAAGTCTTTGGTGCAAATGTCTGTTGGAAGACCTTGGTTCCTACTGTAGTATGTGCTGGCCTCTTCCTCCACATTTCTGGGCTGTTATGTAGGGATCTGGGCCTGTGCTGACCTGAAACCTGCCAAAGAGTTAATGCAGCTCTCTGAATTATCCTATTCTCTGACTGCTTTATTCTTCAAAATTGTGATGTATGATTGGTAGATTATATAGGTTTTCATGTTTCAGTGATTTTTAGACAGATTTTAAGCTAACTCCTGAAAATTTTGGGTAGGAGGCCTTTAGGGGTAGATCTGTTGCTTTTATAAATTCTTTTTAATGTCTAAGACACAAACGCATACAGACAATAGAAAACATTAAAGGCTATTCATACTGTTAGTAAAAATATTACCCAGAAATGAAATTTTAGGAAGAAAGATACACACACACACACACACACACGCACACACATACACACGCACCTGGGGAAAACCCCACAAATTTATATCCCCATCAATAAGTATTATAATTTTGCATAAACAAGTTACAATATTAATAGCACTAAGAAGCTGCAAACAGTATACTGGTGTCAAAAGTTAACAGGATGGGGAGGGGTAATACTATCAGCCCTACCTGGCATTCTACAATGTCAGGAAATAAAAACTGAACACTTATCTTCCCTAGTGAAGCCAAAAGCCAATTGTTAATGAAACACACAAATAATGAGTGTGTAGTATCCTCCAAAAGATTCATCTTTCTTAATCCAAGATAAATTATTCCCTATCAGCAGGATTATCCTACACTTCAAGTTATAGAATTGGAAAACTAGCATGTGGTATGTGAAAAGAGGAAGCTTCGATAACAGCCCTCTTCAGGCCACCTGAAACTTGCTTTGAAGATTCACTCTAGTCAGGCAGCTGTTTAATTCACAAAGTGTTCGCTTCTACTTTGGAGCCTAAAGAAAAGCAAACCACCTGAACTCTGATGTTCGTTATTATTTCACCATTCATAACCAATTCTGATGGTCTGTGAAGAGGTGAGTTCATTTCCTATTGCTGTTTTACAAATTACCCAACCTTAGTGACTTAAAACAACATAAATGTATCTTAGAGTTCTGGAGGCCAGAATTCTGAAATGAGTCTCACTGAACTAAAGTCAGGTCGTCAGCAGGGCTGGTTACTCCTGGAGACCCTGGGGCAGAATCTGTTTCTTGGTTGTTTCCAGCTTCTAGAGGCTTCCTGTATTCCTTGGCTCATGGACTCTTCCTGGCATCACTGTGACCTCTGCTTCTGTTGTCTCATCTCCTTTCCTGACTCTAACCCTCCTACCTTCCCTTCATAAGGACACCTGTGATCACACTGGGCCCAGGTAGACAATGTAGGCTCAACTCCTCATCTCAAGATCCTTCACTTAAGCACATTTGCAAAGTTTCTTTTCCCATATGATATGCTTTGGCTCTGTGTCCCCACCAAAATCTCATTTTGAATTCCCAATGTTGGAGGAAGGAACTGGTGGGAGGTGGTTGGATCATGGGGCAGATTTCCCTCTTGCTGTCCTCATAATAGTGAGTTCTCACAAAATCTGATTGTTTAAAAGTGTGTAGTACTTCCTTTAGCTCTCTCTTTCCTGCTCCATCATGGCAAGACATGTTTGCTTCCCCTTCACCTTCTTCCATGACTGTAAGTTTCCTGAGGCCTCCCAGCCATGGTTTCTGTACAGCCTGTGGAACTGAGTCAGTTAAACCTCCTTTCTTCATATATTACGCAATTTCAGGTAGTTCTTAAGAGCAGTGTGATAATGGATTAATTCACCATGTAAGGGAACATGTTCGCAAGTTTCAGGGGTGAGGATGCAGATGTCTTTGGATAGGGGCATGATTCAGCCTACAGAAGGTGGAACTACCACAGCATCCCATGAAATCACACTGGTAATCTTTTCTGGTGAGACTAAAGGAAAGCTGTACTTGACAGCTTCATCTGGAAATTCTGCTAGTGGAATAATGTTATGGAAATGTATCTGGTGTGCTTTCTGGAAGTAGTTTGATTCTTCTTGTAAAGATGACCTTGGTGGTAATAAAAGTTGAACAAAGTTAAACTATGGAGTGATAAGGGGATAGGGGCCGAATTTTCACCTTTAGCTAGTAAAGTGCATCCAGGCCTGGCTGATTAAAAAAAATGAATTAGAATAGATCATCTTAATTGGGTTGACCGTAACTTACAAATATCAGTAAGGCATGGGATGGGGGGGGCAACCCCATTCATTAGTGACTATGTATTGTGAATATTCAGAAATTTATACTTTTAAATAAAATTCAATATTTTTAAATGAAATAGACTAATGGTCATAAAATTTTGTTGGCAGGGTTATGGTCAGAAGAGGGCTATTGCAGAAATGGATTAAACTGACCCATACGCTTCTTTCTTTAATATACACTGTCAATATTCTTTATGTAAATCAACATTCTTCTGGATTGCTATCTTTCTTTCACTTCTTTCTAACCTGCCCCTTACATGTGAACATAGTATCGAAGGTCATATTTGTGGAGCTACAACACTACTTTCTTGACTTAGCCCCGTTGGTCAGTTTTATCCTAATTTTAAAAGGATTGTCAGGATAAGAATTTGAGATGTTAAGCAAGATAAGGGTATTGAAATTTTCTCCATAATCATTCTCCAGGGAGGGGTGTATTGGCAGGGAAGCTATACTTTCTTATTTTCTAAATGCTTTTCTGAGTTTTGGTTGCCTTGAAGACAGGACAGTTGTTTCAGGATTAGACCTGAATG
This sequence comes from Symphalangus syndactylus, assembly GCF_028878055.3. Taxonomy (NCBI): domain Eukaryota; kingdom Metazoa; phylum Chordata; class Mammalia; order Primates; family Hylobatidae; genus Symphalangus; species Symphalangus syndactylus. The sequence goes on from NC_072426.2 coordinate 66,452,909, forward strand.
CTGGAGAGCATCAGTTGGTGACCCCTCCTCCTTTTGCTAGGATTCATCTGCCTTTCTTTTCTCGACCTCCTATATATCAAGAATATTTGTTTTATATACATGCTCATCACAGCATTTTTATCTCATGGACTTGAATTTATCATTCGTTCATTCTCTAATTCATTCAACAAATATTTGGTTACCAGTTATTCCCAGTCCACTTGACTATAGATAAATGATTTAAAACAAGTTTTATGAGGGGTTATAATAAAAATGCAACCAAAATGCTAGGAGAAAATAGTCCACTCTCTCTAGGTGAAATGGAGATTCCTTCGCAGAAGAGGTGACACCTATACAGCCTGTGAGCCTGAACGCGTGGCTGTTTATAGAGAAGGGCTGGCACCCCTTTCTCTATAAACATATAAACTCTCAGCCTTTCCTAATATACCTAGATATACCTGAGAAGGGGGGGATTCTTCAGATTCTGTTTCGAACTTAGTTTTCTTTGTTTCAAATAGGATATCTAACATTTGAAATAAAAATGTGACCCCTTTAAGAAGTCTCCAACTAAGACAGACTTAGGGAGTGCGGGTTAAGCCGGGCTGTGTGACAGCTTCAGCAGAAGGCAGTGGGTGGTGGTAATGGTAGCAAGTAAACAACTTTATTTTCATGTTAAACTATCCTGGGGAGCTGGAGTGGGGGGTTGGGGGGTGGGGCTGGAATTGCCTATCCTGGGGTATATGGTAACACATCAAATTCAGACAACGTAGGATAAAATGTAAATGTGAGAGGTTCTCAGGCTTCCTGGTTGGACCACATGATATCATATAAAGCAAGGGCAACAGATAAAGGAGTAACTCTCTCCTGCAGTAGCTTTGAAATGGAAATTGAATTTTTCATTTTTCATTTGAATCAGTTACCTGCTTCTTTTAAGGGTGACACCCTGGTCTGGTGTACAATTGCTGCCATAGCAATAGTGTTTTTCTTTCTTTCTTTTTTTAATGTTTTTTCTTTTTTCCAACTTCTATTTTAAGTTCAGGGGTACATGGGCATGATGTGCAGGTTTGTTTCATAGGTAAATGTGTGCCATGCTGGTTCGCTGCACAGATCATCCCATCACCTAGGCATCAAGCCCATCATCCATTAGCTATTCTTCCTGATGCTCTCGCTCCTCCCACCGCAACCCTCAGACAGGCCCCAGTGTGTGTTGTTCCCTCCTGTGTGTCCATGTGTTCTCACCATTCAGCTCCCACTTATCAGTGAGTACTGTTTTTCTTTAATAGTGCATAGCCACTACCCAGAACCACTCAAATACATACTTTATCCCCTCCCAGTCCTGACCCTTCCTTCAGAAACCCCTGCAACCTCCCAAACCAAAAGAGGGCCTCTGGATCTGCAGAGGGCCTCCAGGACCATGCTGTAGCCCTATGGCCAGCATTTGTGATTGTTTGATATCCATGCCATACTAGTCATTAAATACTGTGAATATCACTCTAGTGAAACCGGTAGTGATAAAGGTAAGCCCATTAGTTTAGTTAATTAAAAACTAACGCTGTGAGCTTCACAGCAAGCACAGCAATTACTACTACTGAGTAAGGCACTCCTCAAATTCAGATAAAAATGGGAATATCTGAGGGAGCAACGAAAAATAAGCAGAGAAATAAATTTATGCAAAATTCTAGGATATTTCTTGGCATTCATCCTTGCATTAAAATAATATCTTAGTTTTTAGAAACTTCCACATAAGGCTTTCACATGCTTATATTAATATTAATTAATAATTTTATAATGTTAAGAATAAAGGCAGATATGACTTTGCTGATTGGTTACTTTTGCCTTTTTAACCATCAGAGTCTATATGAATATCAAGGCTCAAATTATACATGTTTCATAAGCCCACCCTGGAATCAGAGATGCTTGTGCCAGATTAAAGACACAGATTCTAGAGATACCTTCCAGTTCTAAGAGGATAAAGGTGACTAATGATATAATTTCACAGTGTGTTTACAAACCATTTAATTTTGTTTGTTGGTATCTACATCTGACTCATGTTAGATATTTATGGAATTAGGATAGGCATTGAACAGTTACTCTGTATGTTATTTTCCTAATTCTTCCTGAATTTCTTAGTATTGAGCATGGTCATTTTAACCATATAACACAATTAAATATATGCTCGGAAAAATACGTAAAAATATAAAATAAATGACATATGCAGTGCTAGAAAGCAGATAAAAGACAATCTGAAGTAGTTATTTCTAAGATTATATTCTAGAGCTTTGCTTATATTCCTTGGTATCCTTAATATTACAGTATTGCTGTGATAATGGCTGTTACTACTATAGTTATAAACCTTATTAAAATTCTGCAAGGGCAGTAATGACTACAACTATCTACAGATTAGAGGAAATAGATTTCTGCTGTTGAGTACTTTATTCTCCTTGAAAATCCAATTTTTTATTTAATAGTTAATTTTTGTAGCACTTAAGCTTATTATTTAACATTTCTGTAGCACTTGGTATTTAAAAAGTCCTTTACAATGATTAATTATTTCCTACACCTTGGTTTCATAAGGTAAATTTAGCCTAATTAGAATTGTTGAATCTAGCATAAAATGGAGGCCAAGTTTTCTGCTTTAAATTGCAAAGATTTCCATAACTGATTTTTTTTTACATAATACAAAGCCTAAAAATGAAATGTAAAATTCAGAGCTCTGAATGTCTACCTCTTGTTCACATGTGTGTTTGTTATATTTTATTGTGGGATTAGAGGAGGATCTTCTCCCCTGCTACTAAATCACAGAATTTTCCTCTGCAGAGAGGCTAAAAAATGTTAAAACAGTGATTTACCAGTGTTCACTTTTTAGGTTTCAAATTTTATGGAATATCTTTTTCTACCCCTTTACTTTTTAGTCTATGTGTCTTTATAGAATTGGGTTTTCCGAAGGCAGCATATAATTGGCTCTTGTTTCTTTATCCATTCAGCCACTGTAAACCTTGTAATTGGAGAATTGAGACCATTCGCATTGTATTATTAAGTAAGAACTTAGCTCTGCCATTTTGTTTCTTGTTTTGTAAGTTGTCTCTTCCTTTTTATTGTCTTCTTTTGTGGTTAAGTGATATTCTCAGGTAGTATGTTTTCATTTCTTTTTAGTGAATTGCATTTAGTGAATCTATTATAGGGTTTTGCATTGTGGTTACCATGACGCTTACAAAAATCATCTTATAGATTTAAAAAGTTATTAAAGCCTGGGTGCAGTGGCTTATGCCTGTAAACCCAGCACTTTAGGAGGCCAAGGTAGGTGGATCACCTAAGGTCAGGAGTTCAAGTCCAGCCTGACCAACACGGTGAAACCCCTCTCTACTAAAAATACAAAAAATTAGCCGGGCGTGGTGGTTCTTGCCTGTAATCCCAGCTACCTGGGACACTGAGGCAGGAGAATCACTTGAACCTGGGAGGTAGAGGTTGCAGTGAGCCGAGATTGTGCCATTGTACTCCAGCCTGGGCAACAAGAGTGAAACTCAGTCTCCCAAAAAAAAAAAAAAAAAGTCATTAAGGAGATGACAACTTAGCTTAGACCACAAAGAAAGGAAGCAAACTAAGAAAAAAATGAAAAAAACTCTCTATACTTTAACTCCATTCCCCCCTACATTTAGACTTTGTCTCAGTTTACATATTTTTATTTTGCCTCTTAATAGGTTGCTGTAGGTATTATCGTTTTTAATAGATTTGCCCTTTAGGCTTCATATATTTGGGTTATGAGTAGATTGCATACCACAGTTCCAGTGTTAGAGTATTCTTGGCTTATGCGTGTACTTAATTTTGCCAGTGGGTTTTATACCTTCAATTTTTTTCTTTTTGCACATTAGCATCTTTTCTTTCAGATTGAAGAGCTCCCTTTAGCATTTTCTGAAAGACAGTTCTCATGGTGGTGAATTCTCTCAGCTTTTGTTTGTCTGGGAAAGACTTTATCTGAAGGATATTTGAAGGATAGCTTTGCAAAATACAGTATTCTTGGATGGCAGTTGTTTTCTTTCATCACTTTGAAAATGTTGCCCCACTCCCTCCTGGTCTGTATGGTTTCTATTGAGAAGTCTGTTGCCAGACATATTAGAACTCCTTTATATGTTATTTGCTTCTTTTCTCTAGATGCTTTAGGATCCTCTCTTTGTCTTGACCTATGAGCTTGATTATTAGATGCCTTGGGGTAGTCTTATTTGGATTGAATCTGTTTGGTGTTTTCTTACTGTCCTGTAACTGGATATTTATCCCTTTCCCAAGTTTTGGAAAGTTTTCTATTATTATTTTTTTAAATAAGCTTTCTACTTCTAGATCTTGCTTAACTCCCTCTTCAACACTGGTAATTCTTAGAATTGGTCTTTGAAGACAATTTTTAAATATCTTATAGGTAATCTTTTTTCTTTTAACTTTTTTCTTTTTTCTCCTCTTTATTTTCAAACAGCCTGTCTTTGAGCTTGCTGCTGCTTTCATCTGCATGAACTATTCTGCTGTTGAGAGCCTTTAATAAATTTTTCAGTTCAGCAAATGTATTTCTCAGTTTTAAGGTATCTGTTTGACTTTTAAAAATTATTTAAATCTCATTGTCAAATTTATCTGATAAAGTTTTGAATTGCTTTTCTATGTTTTACTGGAGATCACAGTTTCTTTTTTTTTTTTTTTTGAGACGGAGTCTCGCTCTGTCGCCCAGGCTGGAGTGCAGTGGCTCAATCTCGGCTCACTGCAAGCTCCACCTCCTGGGTTCACGCCATTCTCCTGCCTCAGCCTCTCCGAGTAGCTGGGACTACAGGCGCCCGCCACCATGCCTGGCTAATTTTTTGTATTTTTAGTAGAGACAGGGTTTCACCGTGGTCTCGATCACCTGACCCCGTGATCCGCCCGCCTCGGCCTCCCAAAGTGCTGGGATTACAAGCGTGAGCCACCGCGCCCGGCCTACAGTTTCTTTAAAAGTGCTATTTTGAATTCTTAGTCAGAGAATTCATATATTACCATCTTGTTACTGATTCCTTTATCTGTTTGAGGAGGTTATGGTTCCCTGTTGGCTATTTGTTTCTTGTGGATGTACGTCTATGACTTTGCATTGAAGGATTATTCATTCCAGTTTTCTGTGTCTGGCACATTTTGGTTTTTATTGGATCTGTTTGCTTAGAGATTCTTTGTAGTTTACCTCTTGATTTTCTTTCTTTTGTATTTTCATTTTCTGGCAGGTTACTGTATTCTTTTGGCACGTTTGCTTTGCTTCTAGTAAACAGAGTGCTGTTTATTCTGAATGGGGTAGGTTTCAAAGGTGATAATCCTAGTAGTGTGGGAAGGCTGGCTATGGGTTTGTGCCCAGGGAACCTAAAGAACAAACCTCCAATAGTGTGGAAATGCAGAACAGCCACTCTGATTTAGCATCTCCTTTGGCCAAGTTACAGAGCAGAATATCCAGGGCTGGGTATGGTGGTTTCACCTCCCCACTTTGTCTCCAGCTGTCTTCAGTGATGTTTCTTCCTCAGGAACTTCCAATGCTTCTCATGAGTTGAGGCAGAGACAGGTCTCCTGCTAAGGAGCAGAAGGTAGTGGGGAAGCTGATTGTCTACCTCAATCTATTTTTTTCCAGTATAGAAACTACAAGTCAGGGGAAAATTTTCTTCACATTTGGTGCCGGGCAGAGTTGGGAGAGGGGCATCATAGATATGGAAATGATTTTCTTACCATGTACTCAGAGTTTTTTCACTTCTATGTGGCCCAGGAACCTGCCTATCCACATATTTGAGTTCTGGAGTATTGCTGATTAATAACCTCAGTGCTGTATATTTGTTTTTGATTGTCGGGGGGCATTGGGGAGTGAAGCTAGCTTGTTTCTACACTGCCATTTTGGAATCTGAAGTCCTCCCTTTGTGACTTTTGTTTTTTGACTCATTGGTTGTTTAAGAATATTGATATGGTTTCACTCTGTGTCCCCACCCAAATCTCATCTTGTAGCTCCCATAATTTCCACTTGTTGTGGGAGGGACCAGGTGGGAGATGACTGAATCATGGGGGAGAGCTTTTCTCGTGCTGTTCTTGTGATAGTAAAAGGGCACAAGATTTGATAGTTTTTAAAAACGGGAGTTTCCCTGCACAAGCTCCTTTTGCATGCTGCCATCCACATAAGATGTGACTTGCTCCTCCTTGCCTTCTGCCATGATTGTGAGGCCTCTGCAGCCATGTGAAACTGTAAGTCCAATAAACCTGTTTCTTTTGTAAACTGTCCAGTCTCTGGTACATCTTATTATCAGCAGTGTGAAAATGGAATTATATGGTAAATTGGTACCAGGAATGGGGTGCTACTATTAAAATACCTGAAAATGTGGAAATGACTTTGGAATTGGGTAACAGGCAGAGGTTGGATCAGTTTGGAGGGCTCAGAAGAAGACAGGAAAATGTGGGAGAGTTTGGAATTCCCTACAGATTTGTTGATTGGCTTTGACCAAAATGCTAATAATGATGTGAACAATAAGGTCCAGGCTGAAGTGGTCTCAAATGGAGATAAGGAACTTGTTGGGAACTGGAGCAAAGGTGATGCTTGTTATGTTTTAGCAAAGAGACTGGTGGCATTTTCCCCCGCCCTAGAGATTTGTGGAACTTTGTACCTGAGAGAGATGATTTAGGGTATCTGGCAGAAGAAATTTCTAAGCAGCCAAGCATTCAAGAGGTGACTTGAGTCTGTTAAAAGCATTCAGTTTTATAAGGGAAGACGATCATAAAAGTTTTGAAAATTTGCAGCCTGACAAAGTGATATAAAAGAAAATCCATTTATGAGGAGAAATTCAAGCTGGCTGTAGAAATTTGCATAAGTAATGAGGAGCCAAATGTTAATCCCCAAGACAGTGGGCACAATGTCTCCAGGGCATGTCAAAGGTCTTCATGGCAGCCTTTCCCATCACAGGCCCGGAAGCATAGGAGGAATAAATGGTTCCATGGGCCAGGCCCAAGGCCCCCATGCTTTGTACAGTCTAGGGACTTGGTGTCCTGTATCCCAGCTGCTCCAGTCATGACCAAAATGGGCCAAGGTACAGCTCAGGCTGTGGCTTCAGAGAGTGCAAGCCCCAAGCCTTGGCAGTTTCCACATGGTGTTGAGCCTGTGGCTGCACAGAATTCAAGAACTGAGGTTTGGGAACCTCTGCCTAGATTTGAGAGGATGTATGGAAACGCCTGGATGTCCAGGCAGAAGTTTGCTACAGGGGCAGGGACTTCAAGGAGAACCTCTGCTAGAACAGTGTGAAAGGGAAATGTGGGGTCAGAGCTCCCACACCAAGTCCCTACTGGGGCACTGCCTAGTGGAGCTGCGAGAAGAGGGCCATCATAGTCCAGATACCAGAATGGTAGATTCACTGAGAGCTTGTACTGTGTGCCTGGAAAAGCTGCAGACACTCAACAGCAGCCTGTGAAAGCAGCTGGGAGGGAGGCTATACCCTGCAAAACCATAGGGGTGGAGCTTCTGAAGACCATGGGAACCCAGCTCTTGGATCAATGTGACCTGAATGTGAGACATGGAGTCAAAGGAGATCATTATGGAACTTTAAGATTTGACTGTCCTGTGGCATTTCAGACTTGCATGGGGCCTGTAGCCCCTTTGTTTTGCCCAATGTCTCCCATTTACTATAGCTTTATTTACCCAATGCCTGTACCCCCATTGTATCTAACAAGTAACTAACTTGCTTGCGATTTCACAGGCTCATAGGTGGAAGGGACTTGCCTTGTTTTGGATGAGACTTTGGACTGTGGACTTTTGAGTTAATGCTGAAAATGATTTGAGACTCTGGGGGACTGTTGGGAAGGAATGATTGGTTTTGAAATGTGAATATATGAGATTTGGGAGAGGCCAGGGGTGAAATGATATGGTTTGGCTCTGTGTCCCCACCCAAGTCTCATTTTGTAGCTCCCATAATTCCCATGTGTTATGGGAGAGACACAGTGGGAGATGATTGAATCACGGGGGCAGGTCTTTCCTGTGCTGTTCACGTGTAGGTGAATATGTCTCATGAGATCTGATGCTTTTTAAAAGCGGGAGTTTCTCTGCACAAGCTCTTTTTACCTGCTGCCATCCACGTAAGATGTGACTTGCTCCTCCTTGCCTTCTGCCATGATTGTGAGGTCTCACTAGCCATGTGGAACTGTAAGTCCAGTAAACATCTTTCTTTTGTAAATTGCCCAGTCTCGGGTATGTCTTTATCAGCAGCATGAAAACAGACTAATACAAGTATGTTGTTTATTTCCGCATGTTTGTGAACTCCCAGATTTTTCTGGAATTAGACATTTATTTCTAATTTCATTTCATTTTAGTCAGAAAATATACTTACATAACTTTAATTCTTTTTAATTGTTTGAGACTTGTTTTATGGCATAAATTATGGCCTATACTGAAGAATGTTCCATGTGCATTTAAGAAGAATATGTGTTCTGCTATTGTTGAATTAAGTTTTTTCTAGATATCTGCTAGATCTGGTTGGTTTGTAATGGTCAAGTATTCTATTTTTTTGTTGATCTTCTGTCTACTTATTCTATCCATTATTGAGAGGGGAGTCTTGAAGCCTCTTGTTATCATTGATAAATTTTTATTTCTCTGCAATTTTATCATTTTTATTTTACATCTTCTGGGGCTTTGTTTTTAAGTACATACATGTTAATATTGTTACATCTTCTTGAGGGATTGATTGACCATTTTGTGACACATGCACACACATATATATTTATAGTAAAAATACGTAAGTTACCTTCTTAACAATATTTTTTATACTTTAAGTTCTGAGATACATGTGCAGAATATGCAGGTTTGTTATATAGGTATACACGTGCCATGGTGGTTTTCTGCACCCCTCTACCTGTCATCTACATTAGGTGTTTCTCCTAATGCTATCCCTCCCCTAGCCCCCCAACCCCTGACAGGCCTGAGTGTATGATGTTCCCCTCCCTGTATCCATGTGTTCTCATTGTTCAACTCCCACTTACGAGTGAGAATATGCGGTGTTTGGTTTTCTGTTCTTGCAATAGTTTGCTGAGAATGGTGGTTTCCAGCTTCATTCATTTCCCTGCAAAGGGCATAAACTCATCCTTTTTTATGGCTGCACAGTATTTCATGGTATATATGTGCCACATTTTCTTTATCCAGTCTATCATTGATGGGCATTTTGGTTGGTTCCAAATCTTTGCTATTGTGAATAGTGCTGCAGTAAACATACGTGTACATGTGTCTTTATAGTAAAATGATTTATTATAATCCTTTGGGTATATACCCAGTAATGGGATGGCTGGGTCAAATGGTATTTCTGGTTCTAGATCCTTGAGGAATTGCCACACTGTCTTTCACAATGGTTAAACTAATTTACACTCCCACCAACAGTGTAAAAGAATTCCTATTTCTCCACATCCTCTCCATCATCTGTTGTTTCCTGACTTTTTAATGATCACCATTCTAACTGGCATGAGATGGTATCTCATGGTGGTTTTGATTCGCATCTATCTAATGACCAGCGATGAGCTTTTTTTTGTTGGTTGCATAAATATCTTTTTTTTGTTGAGACAGAGTCTTGCTCTGTCGCTCAGGCTAGAGTGCAGTGGCGCAATCTCAGCTCACTGCAAGCTCCGCCTCCCGGGTTCACGCCATTCTCCTGCCTCAGCCTCTCTGAGTAGCTGGTACTACAGGCGCCCGCCAACACGCCCGGCTAATTTTTTGTATTTTTAGTAGAGACGGGGTTTCATCGTGGTCTCGATCTCCTGACCTCGTGATCCGCCCGCCTCGGCCTCCCAAAGTGCTGGGATTACAAGCATGAGCCACCACGCGCGCGCTATCTTCTTTTAAGAAGTGTCTGTTCATATCCTTCACCCACTTTTTGATGAGGTTGTTTTCTTATAAGTTTGTTTAAGTTCTTTGTAGATTCTGGATATTAGCCCTTTGTCAGATTTCTAAGAGATATGTGTAAAAATTTTCTCCCATTCTGTAGGTTGCCTGTTTACTCTGATGATAGTTTATTTTGCTGTGCAGTAGCTCTTTAGTTTAATTAGATCCCATTTGTCAATTTTGGCTTTTGTTGCCATTGCTTTTGGTGTTTTAGTCATGAAGCCTTTGCCCATGCCTATGTCCTGAATGGTATTGCCTACGTTTTCTTGTAGGGTTTTTATGGTTTTAGGTTTTATGTTTAAGTCTTTAATCCATCTTGAGTTATTTTTTGTATAAGGTGTAAGGATGGTGTCCAGTTTCAGCTTTCTACATATGGCTAGCCAGTTTTCCCAACACCATTTGTTAAATAGGGAATCCTTTCCCCATTGCTTGTTTTTGTCAGGTTTGTCAAAGATCAGATGGTTGTAGATGTGTGGCATTATTTCTGAGGGCTCTGTTCTGTTCCATTGGTCTATATCTCTGTTTTGGTACCAGTACCATGCAGTTTTCATTACTGTAGCCTTGTAGTATTGTTTAAAGTCAGGTAGCGTGATGCTTCCAGCTTTGTTCTTTTTGCTTAGGATTGTCTTGGCTATATGGGCTCTTTTTTGCTGCTATATGCAATTTAAAGTAGTTTTTTTCTAATATACAAAGAAAGTCATTGGTAGCGTGATAGGGATAGCATGGAATCTGTAAATTACTTTGGGCAGTATGGCCATTTTCACGATATTGATTCTTCCTATCCATGAGCATGGAAGCTTTTTTCATTTGTTTGTGTCCTCTCTTATTTCGTTGAGCACTGGTTTGTAGTTATCCTTGAAGAGATCCTTCACATCCCTTGTAAGTAGTGTTAATTATATTCACATTGTTGTGAAACATATCTTCAGAACCTTTTCATCTTGCAGATTTGAAACTCTATACCCATTCAACCACTCTCTTTTTCCCCTTTCTCCTTGCCGCTGGTAATAACCATTCTACTACTTTCTGTTTCCATTAATTTATCGACTTTAGGTACCCCACATAAGTAGAATCATATGGTATTTGGCTTCTTGTGAGTGTCTTATTTCACATAGCGTAATGTCCTCAATGTTCAACCATGTTGTAGCATATGATGGGATTTCCTTCTTTTTTAAGTCTGAATAATATTTTATTGTTTCTATATATCACATTTTGCTTATTGTTTAATTTGTTGATGGGTGTTTGGGTTACTTAACACCCCTTGGCTATTGTATATAGTGCCACTATGAACATGCGTTTGCACATATCTCTTAGAGATCCTGCTTTCAATTATTTTGGATACATACTCAGAAGTAGAATTGCAGGATCGTATGGTAATTATATTTTTGAATTTTTGAGGAAACTTCATACTGTTTTCCATAGTGCCAGCACCATTTAAAATTCCTACCAACAATGCACAAGGGTACCAATTTTTCCACATTCTCACAAACATTTGTTATTTTCTGTTCTTTTGATAGTAGCTATACTAATGGATGTGAGGTTACATCTCATTGTGGTTTTGATTTGCATTTCCCTGATGATTAGTTCCATTAAGCAAGCATCTCCTTGGATACTTCTTAGCCATTTGTATATCATCTTTGGAGAAATGTCTATTCAAATCCTTTGCCTATTTTTTTAACTTTGATCATTTGATATTTTGTTGTTGAGTTACAGGACTTCTTTATATATTGTATAATTATAGGACTTCTTTATATATTATATAATTTTGGATATTAACCCTTTTTCATATATATGATCTGCAAATATTTTGTCCCATTACATAGGTTGCCTTGTCACTCTGTTGTGTCCTTCAGTGCACAAAAGTTTTTAAGCTTGGTTTAGTCTCATTTGTGTATTTTTGGTTGTGTTATCTGAGCTTTTGGTTTCATGTTAAAGAAATTATTCTCAAGTCCTCAGAATATCCTGAAATATTTCCTGTATGTTTTCTTTTAGAAGTTTCATGGCTTTAGATCTTAAATTATTTTGAGTTAATATATATGGCATAAGGATCCAGCTTCACTATTTTGCATTTGGATATCCAGATTATTTCAGCATTATTTGTTGTAGAAAGTGTCCTTCCTCCATGTTGTGGTCTTGGCATTCTTGTGGAAGATCATTTGATCATTACATGAGGGTTTATTTCTGGGCTCTCATTCTATTCCATTGGCTTACATGTCTGTCTTTATGTCAGTACTACACTGTTTTTATTATGGTGGTTTTATAATTTGTTTTGAAATCAGGAAGTATGAATTCTCTAAATTTTTTTCTTCAACATTTTCTTGGCTATTTGGGCTCCCTTGATATTCTATGTGAATTTTAAGATGAACTTCCCTATGCCTGCAAAAAATGTTGGGCTTTAGATAGGAATTGTGTTGAATACAAGACTGTTTTGTGTAGTATGTACATCTTCATAATGTTAATTTTTCAATCCATGAACATGGGATGGTTTTCATTTATCTGTATCTTCTTTAATTTCTTTCAGCAAAGTTTTGTAGTTTTCAGTGTACAAATCTTTAACTTCTTTGATTAGGTTTGTTCCTAACTATCTCAACTCTTTTTCAAGCTAGTATATAGAATTGTTTTCTTAACTTTTAAAATGCTCAGTGTTAGTGTATAGAAATGTAACTGATTTTTGTGTGTTGATTTTTACTTTGTAACTTTACTGAATTCATTTATTAGTTCTAACAGATTGACCTCATCCTTGTTAATTGACTTTCCTTGTCTCTAATAACTGCTTTTTATGTATTGTTTAATATTAATATAACCACACAAGTTCTCTTTTGTTTACTTATTTTATGGTATATCTCTTTCTGTCCTTTTGCTTTCACCTAAGATGTCTCTTTTTCACAATATATGGTTGAATCATGTTTTTTTACATCATTTTTTGCTGCTACCTCTTCCATTTGATTGTAGTCTCTTTAAGCAGGTTCTGAAAATGGATATCAAGAGTCAATCTGTGATTATTTATTCTAGATTGCTTTATTATAATTAATGCAACCGAAGGTTGTTTTCGCATTTTTTTTGGCAGCCATCCCATAACTTTGCAGTGATGTGGCTGGTTTTTATAGATCCAATCACAGCATCCCATATTATTATGTCAAATTGTATTTTGTTATTACTAGCTGATTGATGCCTTTTCAGATTCTGTTTTTATCATCCAGTATATTCATTATCATTCCAATGATGATGATAATGATGAATGTTAATATTTAATTGATATGACTAAGCATTCTGTTGATTAAACCCCACTCTGCCACTTGTTAGATGTGTGACCTAAGATGAATTGTTACCAATCCATGGGCTCACTACCCAGTGTGCACAGAGGCCAATACCATGGCACTGGCTTTTGAGAAAAGAAAAGCTTTATTGCAAGTCATTTGGCAAGGAGGCAGGAGTAAATGCTCAAATCTCTCTCCTTGAGCTGGTGGCTGGGAAAGGTTTTATAATCATAGAGTAATGAGATGTGATCTGATTAGATCGTACAATGAGTTGATCCCTGGGGACATGATCTGACTGGATCCTTTCATGGGGTGATGCCAGAGCTCAATCTGATTGAATCCTGGAGCCTGCTATGTGGTGCCTGCTGTTTAATGCTGTCCCTGATCCTCATTTCAAGCACTTAGGTTCCACCTGTGGTTGCATGCTTGGTTCATCTAAGCATGCTCAGATGACCCTGAGGGTCCGTGGCAACTGAAAAATGACTGACAACTTTATTACAAAAAAGTTGAACCAGATTGGTCTGGTATGGTGACAAAGTTACTTAAGCACTCTACCCTTGTCTTCTCATCTACAAAATGAGAGTAATTATAATTAATTGCATCTACTCACTGAGTTGCTTAAGAATTACATGAATTAATTTTTGTAAAGTGCTTTAAATAATGCCTAGCATATGATAAGCACCATATATGTAGTTGTATAATGAATGATCAGTTCTATGGAATAAGAAGTATTATTCTTCACATTTTATCAGTAAGAAAAATAATATTTAAAGATATATAAGTAATTTTCCCAGGGTTCCATGGCTATTAAGGGTATAGCTGGGACTTTAATTAAAGCATGTCTTTCTTACTCCAAAGTCCATGCTCTTAACCATAAATTCACCAGCATCATCTTCTCAATGATTCATCCAAATCCTTGCTAAACACATTAAAGAATGTCATGACCAGGGGCCTTAGAATACACTGCCAGAAATCTCCCCCTATTAATCAGAACTGTTTGTTAAATGATCATTCAACAGTATCCTCAAATCTTTTTTCCATTTCTCTATAAATTTGAAAAATTTTAAACAATCCATGAGTAATGATTTGAAGTACACACATATGCCTTCTATGTACATCCCTGATTCGCCATTGCAACAGACCATCTCAAAAAGGAAATAAGGGTACTTAAAAATTTTTGACTCTTTAGTGCTAATGCTGATTACTCCTTGTGTTCCTTCAAAGGATATTATTTCTGATTCTGTATTCAGAATGGTACTTTTAAGAGTTTCTCAGTGTTCCTGAATACCTTTCTTGTCTGAATTTTCTGTATATTTTATTGAATAATTTTTCTCTTCTGCATTTAAAAATCTGTCTTGTTAAAGTCTAGGAGAGCTGTCAATTATAGTTGGCCTTCCCATTGACAGACATTAGGAATGCTAAGAAGATATAGCCACTTTCTTTAGAATTTATATTTCCAGTCAAGTGTGTTTGTTTTGGTGGTTAGAAATTAGATTTAGAGTAGCAGACAAAGCAAAGCATACTAAAGTTCTATTACTTGAAATAGCATGTGCAGGACTTTGAATGTGTTATGTCATAGAGAGTATTTAGAAGGGTTTGCTTTAATAATAAAGAATAAATACAGAAATAATCAACATTTCAACTATGTAAAACTATATTTTCCTAAAGTACTTGAAAACATTTTTGTATGTTAAATATTTATTTAAAACTTTTTCCTGTTTTGGAAAACATTATTTTGGTAGTTTAATAGTTAACTAAGGACATATATGCATCCTGTAAATTTTTCTGGAATAACAAGATAAATTGTTAAAAAATTTTTCATGTTTGCAGATGAAAAGATAGCAATTACATCAATTAAAATAATTTTCTTTGTGAGTGATAAACAATATTTAATTTTCTCCTCATAATAAAAGCTCAGTGTCATTTGGGAATATAGCATTTAGTTTTGATTTAGCATTTAGTAGGCAGTGTAGTTCCTGCCTTTTGATTTAGCCCTATACCCTTTATTCTTTACTTGATTTGCTAATTAGTATTGAAAAACCCTGCAAAATTTCACTGGGGAAATGCATATGTATATTCACATTCTCAATACTTGAGAAGCAGCCAAGTATTTGGTGCATGCGAACACATTCTGAGTTTTGCATAATTCTTATATAATCACTTTTAATATCCAGAGGCTTCTTCCTTCAGTATCGTTACATAGATCCTATATCTATCAGCAAGAATGGAGTAGACAAAATATTCTGCTTCTATCAAATAAGTCATAATAAAAAATACAATTTCTTTGACAGGTGAAGGAGAAAGGAACTAAAGGATTCTTTGGAGGGATAGTATTGCTTAGTGTAAATTTTGTGTTTTTATCGACATATAAATGTTTCATAAAAGCACCTAATAAGTATACAGCACAATGAATTGTCACAAAGAGAACATACTTCGAGAGAAAACATTCCAAAACTCCAGAAGGCCTTCTTGTGTCCCCTACCCAATCACATTCTCCTCACTGTTTCCCCAAATTAACAGACATTCTGGTTTTTAACACTGTGTATTACATTTTTCTTTTTAAAAACCTTACATAAATAGTATTATATAATTCAGCATATATGACTTATTTTTTCAACATTGAGTGATTAAAAGATACATCCATCTTGTATGTAACACTAATATATTTACTTTTATTGTTGTATAGTATGTTATTATTTGAATATAGCACAATTTATTTCTTCTACTGTAGACAAACTTTTTTTTTTTTTTTTTTTTTTTTTTTTTTTTTGGTAATTTGGGACTGTTACGAATAGTCCATTTATTTTTGCATTTATATTGGGGCATGTCCACCTGTCTTTCAGTTGGGTATATACCTAGGATTGAAATAGTTGGATAGTAGGATATGTTATTTTCAAATTTAATAGATAATTCCAAAACTATATCCAGATTATATCAATTTATACATTCACCAGCTCTTTGTGAGGTTTCTATTCTCATTAAAACTTTGATTGTCAGTTTGAGTTTTGTCCATTTTGATGAGTGAGCACTGGTTATTTTATTTTAGTTTTTAAACTTTAACAAATAAAAATTATATGTATTTATGGTTTACACCTTGGTGTTTTGATCCATGCACACATTGTGGAATGACTGAATCAAGCTAACTGAAATATTAATTACCTCACGTATATATCATTTTTGTGATGAGAACATATAAAATCTACTCTCAGCAATTTTCAAGTATACAATACTTAGTTAATTAATGATATGTGTTAACACCATGTAGTACAATGCATCTCCTGAACTTATTCCTTCTGTCTAGCTGAAATTTTGTATCCTTTGACCAGAATCTCTCCAATTCACCCTGTCCTTGCCCCCGGCCACTGGTAACCACCATTCTACTCTCTGCTTCTATGAATTTGACACTTTTAGATTGTATATTGGTTAAATTTTTTTTGATGATTAATGAGGCTGAAACCTTTCTATATGTTTATTAACCATTGTAATGTTCTGTTTAAGACTTTTGCTCCATTTCACATTTGCATGTCTGTCTTTTTCTTATTCAAATGTAAGAGTTCTTTTATATTGTAGCTGTAGACCTTTTTTAATTTGAGATTCTTTTTCCTGTTCTATAGCTTGACATTTTACTTAATAAATTGTCTATTGATCAAAAGTTTAAAATTTTAATGTTAATGTATTTCTTTATACATTAATTTTAATGTATTTCTTTATATTTTTTGATTATTATTATACTTTAAGTTTTAGGGTACATGTGCACAATGTGCAGTTTTGTTACATATGTATCCATGTGCCATGTTGGTGTGCTGCACCCATTAACTCGTCATTTAGCATTAGGTGTATCTCCTGATGCTATCCCTCCCCCCTCTTTATATTTAGTAATACCCCAAATAATGAAGTTTTTCTTCTTTGTTATATGTTAGAAACTGAATTGCTTTCTACTCCATATTTCATCTATAATCAAAACCAGAATTTATTTTTATATGTGCTGGGAAGTAGGGGAAAATTTTATATTTCTACATATAGCTACCCAAGGGACGTAGCATCATATACTGAAAAGACTATGTTTTTTTCCTACTACCTGTGTTATACATCATCAGTCCTCGGGTACATGGATTTTTTTTTCTCTAGACTCTCTATTCTGAATCATTGTGCAATTTTTCTTGACTCACGTCAATACTACATTATTATAATTACTGTTGCCTTACAAAAAGTTTCAATAGCCTATACGATAAGCCCCCCAGTTTTCCTTTGTTCTTTTTCAAGATTTCGTTTTGGCTCTTCTTGGCCTCTTGCATTTATATACACATTTCTATATAAAATTTGGGCTTAGTTTGTCAATTTGGAAGTTATTATAGCCATAGATGAATTTTGACAAATGGACATCTTGATAATAGTCTTTCAATCCATAAACATGAGGATATCCTTCCATTCATATTTTCTTTAATTTATCTCAGTAAGGTGGGGTTTTTGTCTCTGTGACCTCTTCATTTATCACTTTATATATTTCAAAGTTACATATTTAGATATAGAACAATTGGGTTGTGACACCTTCCTGCTGGATTGGCATTTTTATTTCTTCGGATATCCCTTTTAAACTCTGGTAATGTTTTTTGCCTTAAGATCTACTTTGTTTGATATTAATATAGTTGCACAAACTCTCTTCTGTATATGTTTGCAGGGAATTCTCTTTGGATATATGCCAATGCCCCATCCATATACTGTCAGATTTTTCAGTGATTGTAATAAACAGGCTAGATTTCCAATTGCCTGAGGGCTGCCCCTGTTGCCTGGACCATGGAAACTTCAAGTGCCAGAGAATTAATATTTTTGAGAATAGCTTTCAACCTTACTCAGATGTGGTGGCTCTGAAGTTCTTCTTTTAAGCTGACTTCTAGAATTCGCTAGAGGAATTAGCCCCACTTGCCAGAATGACAGCTCTCTTGATGAAGTACTGTCTATTTGATCCTGCCTTCCTTTTCCTTTCTGCCTTACTTCCCTTCTCTAGTTTTGTGGAGTTACCTCCTAAATAAACTGCTGGTATTTTAATCCTTGTTTCAGGATCTACTTCTGATGTATCCCAAGTAAGACAGTATTTTTTTTAGAGTAAACAGACAACCTACAGAATGGGAGAAAATATTTGCAAATTATGCATTTGATAAAGATCTTATATCTAGCATCTATAAGAAACTTAAATTTGTAAGAAAAAAGCAAATAACCTCATTAAAAAGTGGGCCAAAGACATGAATAAACACTTTTCAAAAGAAGACATACATATGGCCAATGATCACATGGAAAAAATCTCAATATCACTGATAATTACAGAAATGCAAATCAAAACCACAATGAGATACCATCTGAACCAGTGAGAATGGCTATTATTAAAAGTCAAAAAATAACAGATACTGGTGAGGTTGCAGAGAAAAAGGACTGCTTATACTCTTGGTGGGAGTGTAAGTTTGTTCGGCCATTGTGGAAAGCAGTGTGGTGATTCCTTAAAGACCTAAAAACAGAACTGTCATTTGACTCAGCAATCTTATTACTGGGTATATACCTAAAGGAATATAAATCATAAAGACACATGCATGCCTATGTTCCTTGCAGCACTATCACGATAGCAAAGGCATGGAATCAACCTAAATGCCCATCAACGGCAGATTGGATAAAGAAAATGTGGTGCATATGTACTATGGAATACTGTGCAGCCATAAAATAGGAGATCATGTCCTCTGTAGCAGCATGGATGGAGCTGGAGGCCATTATCCTTAGCAAAATAACACAGAAACAAAATACTGCATATTCTCGTTTATAAGGGGGAGCTGAATTATAACACATGGACACAAATTGGAAAGCAACAGACACTGGGGCCCATTGGAAGGTGGAGAGCGGGAAGATGGAGAGGATCAGAGAAAAAAAAACTGTTGGGTACTAGGCTTAGTACCTGGGTGGCAAAATAATTTGTACAACAAATCCCCATGACATGAATTTACCTATATAATAAACCTGCATATGTACCCCTGAACCTAAAATGAAAGTTTTAAAAAAATCCCTGCATGATTAAAAAAAAGAGACAACATGTTTTTTGGGCTTTTACTTATAATATTGCTATGTCCTTGTATTTAAAATACATCTCTTTAAACTGCATGCTATTTGCAAAAAACAAAAAAAGTAAAATCTCTTATTAGCAGCTTTTTTTACTTCATTTAATCCAATTTGACAATGTTAATATTTTATTTATTTATTTTTACTTCTATCTCCCTTTCCTGGTAGATAATAATAATATTTTAAGTATTTCAAATATGTGTCTGTAATAATTATTGGTATAGATGAGATTTAAATCTACTGTCTGCTTTACATTTCTTTTTCTTATTTATGTATCTTCTTTGGGTTTATATAATATTGTTTTCAGTCTTCCTTTGTAATATATGAATTTAGGGCGATAAATTTCTTATAAGCACAGATTTAGGTGCACTCAACAGCTTTTTATGTGTCATATTTACATTATCATTTGGTTCAAAATGTTTTTAATTTCCTTTTTGATTTTTGAGTTTTTTGACCCAAGGTAATATAGAAGTAAATATGTTACTTAGTTTCCAAGTATACTAGGATTCTTTAGTTATATTTTTGTGACTTATTTCTGTATGACTTCTAATGTGGCCAGGGAACATACTGTCTATTGTTTTAGTACTTTGAAATCTGTGGAGAGTCCCTTTTAGTCCACTGTATATTCAAATTTTATAAATCCAATTTATACACTTGAAAAGAATGACATTTATGCAGTGCTTTTTAATATAATGGATATATCATTTAGGTCAAATTTTTTTACTAGGTTGTTCAAATCTTCATAGTTAATGATATTTTGTGTAATTTTTCTACCATTACTGCAAAAAAATGTATTAAAATCCCATACTATAATTGTGGATTGGTTCACTCTTTTTAGATTTCTGTTAGAATTTTCCTTATTAAATTTAAATGTATATTATTGGTACATATATATTTAGAATTTTTGTTACTCATAAATGTGTCATTGTGAAATGCCACTCTGTTTCTTAGATTCATTTGCTTTAAATCCTTCTTTGTAAATGAATATACAGGCTTTCTTTTTGTTATTTTATATATAATATGTAGCTTTTCTTTTATAATAATTATCAATTCATGGAAAGTTGCAGAAGCTATAGAGGGAGGTTTTCTATATTCATCACTCTGTGTTCCCCAATGGTAACATCATACGTAACTGTGGTATAATATCAAAACTAGGAAACTGACATTGGTAACAGTCCACAGAGCTTATTCAGATTTCATCAATGTTATATGCATTTATGTACATGTGTGCACTTCTATGCAATTTTATCACAAATGTAGGTTTGTATAACCATTACCACAATTACAATACGGAACTTCATTATGAAGCTTTCTATTCATAATTGCCATACCCACCTCCTTTCCTCTATTATGAATCCCTAACAACCGTTAATTTCTTCTCTGCTTCTAAAATTTTTAAATTTAGAGTGTTGTCTAAATGGAATCATGTAATATGCAACCTTTTGAGACTGTTTTCTCCGCATAATTAATATAAGATCTGTCCAAGTTGTTGTGTGTATCAATCGTGTGTTCCTTTTTTATTACTATGTAGTATTCCATAATATGGATGTACTATGTTGGTTTAACCTTTATTCAACTGAAGCATGCTTGATTTTTTGCAGTTTTGTCTCTTAAAAATAAAGCCAAACACTCATGTACAGGTTTTTATGTGAACAAAGTTAACTTTTTTTCTGGTTTAAATGCCTAAGAATGCAATTGTTATGTCACATGGAAAGTGCAAGTTTCATTTTATAAGCAATTTCCAAAGCATTTTCAGAGTGGTTATACCGTTTTACATCCCTATGATCAATATCTGAGAGATTTAGTTTCTCTGTATTCTTGCCAGTAGTTGGTGTGATCACTTTTATTTTAGCGCTTTTCACAGATGTGTGATAATATCTCTTTGTGGTTTTAATTTACATTTCCCTACTTGTGAATGATGATGAACATCTTTTCATGTACTTATTTTTCGTAAGTATATCCTCTTTGTGAATGTTTATGTCCTTTGCCTATTTTCTAATTGCAGTGCTTGTATTTTTACTCTTGAATTTTAAGAGTTTTGGAAACATTCTAGATTCTTTTTGGGTAGGTTGCTTGCCATCATTTCTCCCAACCCATAGCTCTCGTTTTCATCACAGGATTTTGGAGAACAAAAGATTTTAATTTTGATGAAGTCCAATTTTTAATTTTTTTCTTTATGAATTGTGTTTCTGATGTCAAGTCTAAAAATGATCCACCTAGGTCTGACTTCCAATGTTTTTGTCTTATTTTTTCTACAATTCTTATAGTTTTACATTTTAAATTTTAGCCCATGATCCATTTTGAGTTAGTATTTATATAGTATCACATAAGATGTGAATTTTAGGTCAGTTTTTTGTTTTCTTTTGTTTTGCTTTTTTTTTTTTTGCCTATCAATATCAAATAGCTCCAGTATCATTTGTTGAAAAGGTGATCCTTTTTCCACTTAATTGTATTTGTGCATCTGTCAAAAATTAGTTGGGCATATTTTCATGAGTCTAAGTTTTCTATTTTTAAAAATTGAATCTTTTGCCTATTCCTTTGCTAATATCATAGTGTCTTAATTACTGTAGCTTTATAATGAGTTATAATATTGAGTAGATTGATTTCTCCCATTTAATTCTTCCTTGTCACAATTGTTTTAGTTATTCTAGGAGCTACAATTTTTAATGTAAATTAGTAAGGTGCCTTATGTATACAAAATATATAGTGGGATTTGATAGAAATTGCACTAAATCTATACATTACTTTGGGAAGAATTGACATCTTTATTATAGTGAATCTTCCAATCCATGAACATAGTATGTCTCTACATTTATATAGGTCTTTGATTTCTTTTAGCAGCATTTCATAATTTTCAGCATACAGATTCCATACACTGTTTGTTAGATTTATACCTAAATATTTCATTTTTGGGGGGTGATTATAATTGATATTGTGATTTTAATTTTGGGTGATTACAAATGGTATTGTGATTTTCATTTTAGTTTCCACTTAATTGTTAGTGTTTATAGATATAGTTGATTTTCCTAAGTCTCTTGTGTGTTTTTTCCAATTAAAGATACATATATGTAGGTTTTAGGCATGTTTCTTTTTAGTAGTGTATACTTAAACAATCTTAAAATATTTTAAATTATAGGGTTTTTTTGTTTGATATAGTTAATGATGTATTTGGCTTTGTATATACAGTTTTACAAATTGATTTCTAATTATCTTTCCTCTTTCCTCTTTGATTCTTTCTGTAATTTCTTCTCACCACTATCAATTTTGTGTTTTACACAAGTCTTCTCTGAGGCATATCCTTACTATACGAAATTGTCAGTGATTTAAACCATACATATTAATTTAGATTAATCCACATATTTATCCATTCCATTGCTTTTGATTCCCTTTTGCAATTTCAAACTTTTATCTGGGATCATTTTCTCTCTGCCTAATAAACACTTCTTAGTACTTCCTGTAGTATTGGTCTGCTGCTAAAAATTATTTCAGATTCTAGATTTCTGAAAATATCTTTATTTAACTTTTACTATTGATGAATATTTTTATAGTGTATACATCCTGGATTAGCAGTTATTTTCTTTCTGCACTTTCAGTTGCTAATTTATTGTCACCTTATTTTTATTATTTGTGTTAAGAAGTCAGCTGTATATTTTTATGTTATTCCTTTGATTTATGTATATAACATAGATATACACATATAATTATATATGTATAATATATAATTATGTTTGTATATATAATTTTATATAATTGTATTATATATATTTGTGTATATATGTATATATAATTTGTGTTATATATATTTGTATATGTAATTGTATGTATAATTGTATATATTATATACAATATATAATTATATATGTATAATAATTATATGTGTATATTTTTTAAACTACCAGCTTTAAAGTTTTTCTTTGTTTTTGATTTCAAGAAGTTTTATTATGATATGTGTAGGTGTTATTTTCTTTGTATTAATCCAGTTTAGGGTTTGTAGTGCTTCTTCAATACAAGCTTAATGTATCTTTGAACATTTTTAGCCACTATCTTTTAAAATGGTTCTTTTTGCCTCATTATTTCTCTCACCTCCCCTCTGGCTCTCCAATTATAGGTATGTTAGTTATTTTTACTATGTTTCCTATTGTTCCCATGTTCTTTTCTATATTGTCCACTTTTTTGTTTCTCTGTGTTTAATTCCAGACTTTTAAATGTAATAACTCTGTTACCTGCATGCCATCATGTATGTTTGTTTCTGCAGTCTATATTTTTTTTTAGTTTTCAAGGAAATGTCTTCTTTTATTTACTTATTTTTTTGAAAACAGCTCTATTAAAATGTAATTCACATACTATAAAATTTACCCTTCTAAAGTGTACAATTCAGTGATTTTGGTATATTCATGCAACCATCATCACTAATTTTAGAACATTTTTGTCACTCCAGACAGAAACCCTGTACCCATTAGGTTTATTCTCACCAGCAGCCAACACTTGGCAATCACTATTCTGCTTTCTGTCTTGATGGATTTGCCTATTCTGGACATTTTATATAAGTGAAATCATATAATATGTGGTCTTTTGTGACTGACTGCTGTCACCTAGCATACTTTTTTGAGATTTATTTATGTTTAGCATGTATTAGTACTACATTCCTTTTTATTGCTGAATAATATTCCGTTATATGGATAAACAACATTTTATTTATCCATTCGTCAGCTGATGGACATATGGCTTACTTTCATTTGGGGCTATTATGAATAATGCTACTATGAAAAATTTTGTGCATATTTTTACATAGACATATGTTTTCAATTGTCTTGGGTTTATATGTAGGAGGGGAATCTGGATCACATAGTAACTCTGTGTTTAACATTTATAGTGACTACTAAACTGTTCCAAACTAGCTGCACCATTTTCAATCCCACCACAATGTATAAGCATTCCAGTTTCTCTGTATCCTTGCCAACACTTGTTTGCCTTTTATTGTTTAGCCATCCTAGTAGGTGTGAAGTAGTATCTCACAGTGGTTCCTGGTTATTTTTTAAAACTCATTGATGTCCAAAATAAATGCAGAATAGTGCACAAACTTAACTTGTCTAACCAGCATTCAGATGGGAACAGAGAATGATACGAGCAAAACTCATTTTTGCTCTTTCAATCACCAACTTATCCCTTTAGAAAGGTAACAACTGTTCTCATTTCTAAGAGCATCTATTAATTGTGCTTGTTTTTGTCCTTTGTATGAATGTAATCATACTTCATATAAACTGAATGGCTTAAAATGCAAATGAAATTGCTTTCTAATCAACACTGGAAAAACTACATAACAATGATAGGCAAGTTTTTTTAAAAAAAATCATTGTTAGAAACCTGACAGCCTGCTTGCCTTCCTACTTTCCTTCTTTTTTATTTTATTCATATATACTATCTTAATTTATATTTTTCCATTTGTCCCACTGTGCTCCTTTTTCCTCTTTTCTTATGTTATTTGGTTTTAATATAGCATTTCTTTTTTATTATTTAACTTTTCCTTCTCTTTGCCAGTTAGGCATATATATATATATATATATTGCTTATATTAATAGTTTTTAATACTTTTAGTAGTTATTCTATGGATTTCAGCATGCATCCTTAGCTCACTAAAGACTGATGTAAGTTATTCCTTTTACCCTTCTTATACAAAGTAAGATATCAGCACCATTTAACTGGGTTTACTTCCCACCTGCCTTTATTTTTATTTTTATTTTTATTTTGAGACAGGGTTTTGCTTTGTCACCCAGGCTGGGGTGCAGTGGCACAATCATAGCTCACTGCAGCCTCAAACTTCCAGGGTCAAATGATCCTCCTACTTCAGCCCCCTGAGTAGCTGGAACTACAGACATGTACTACTACACCTTGCTGATTTAAAATAAATTTTTTTTGAGATGGGGTCTCACTGTGTTGCCTAGGCTGGTCTCAAAGTCCAGAGCTCAAGTGATCGTCTAGCCTCGGAGTACCAAAGTGCTGGGATTACAGGCATGAGCCACTGTGCCCGACCCCATCTGCCTTTTATATTGCATTTAATTTCAATATATGTCTTAAATCCATGAGATATTATTATTACTATTACCATCTTGTATCATCAATATTAATTTAGATTTACTCACATATTTACTTTCTATTGCTTATTCATTCCCTCTTGTATCTTTGGGCTTCTGTGTGGTAAAATTTGAGATTGAATGTCAGGCATCGTGTTGTGACAGTGGTTCTGGATGCATTATCTTTTTCCAGAGAGGCTTTAACCTATCTCTGATAAGTAACTTGATATAGACATATCACCTTAATCCAACCAAAGCTTGAGCTGTCCCAGTGATGGATAGTAGTCCATGAAAGGCTCAGACTAGTTTTTATTCACTCTTAACTTACAGAGGCTGTCATTGAGAAAGCCAGGATTGTTTACTAGGACTCTGTATCCATAGAGGGTCCTAAATTCTGAAGTAGTCTCCTTAACATTGTGATACAGCAAAAGACTTCCTTTTCTCTTCAGCTTCTGCTTAGCTTCTTAGAGTTTCACCCTAGGCAGATTAAGAATTCAACAAATTTTCTTGAGGATTAACTTCTTTTTTTTTTTTCTGTACTTCCCTTCTCTCTGAGATTTTGTCTTCCTGAGTATTTTTGTAGCCCCAAACTTGACTTTTTCTTTTCTTCTCATGCCTGTGAGAGTGCCAAAACTTAGCTGGCATCTCTTCTTCTTATCAGCTTACATCTGTCTGGATTCTCAGTCTTCCCCGAGTGCTTCATATCACGAAATACTCGGTTTAATACAGAAATGCAGAACACAGGACTTTTATTTACCTCCTTTTTTTCCCTTGGATCTTGGTCCCTCCATTTTGGCTTCACATAAGCTTTCTTATGCCTCTACATAGGGTTTTTTTTTTCTTTTTTCTTTTGTATTTTATCCAGATGTTCTAATTGTTTTGGTAGGCACTACAGCTTGCTAACAAACTATTGTTTCGTAGAAAAAAACTGAGTTCAGTTTTGTTCTTTTTTTCCCTCATTTCACTAATATTTATTGAGCACCTACTATGTGCCATGCTTGTGCTAGGATTTGGGAACGTTGCAGTGAAGAAGACTGAACCCACTATCCAGCTTAAGAAATAGATTGTTACAAGTCTCTTAGAAATCCCAAGTGCTCCTCCCTCATCCTATACCTGTCTCCCTCACCAAACGGTAATCATTATCCTGAATTTTATGTTGATCACTGTTGTTCTTTATAGTTTCAAATGTGTATATATCCTAAAGTGTACTTTATAAAGTTCTACATGTTTCTGAGTTTTATAAAACTGAAATCATATTATATGTACTCTCACAATTTGCATTTGCTTCTTGATGTTTTAATTAGATCTATCTATATTTATGTATATAATGCAGTTCATTTTTCTTTTTTTAGTATTACAATTATTAATATATTACATTTTATGTGTTTTTTCAATAAACACACATTTTGAATGTTTTGCAGTACAATTACTTAGTTGTAAGGTACATTCATCTTCAACTGTGTAAACAATGCCAAATCATTTTCCAATGTGTGTATATTAGATATTTTAATTTTTATTATTTCAACTTTTATATTAAGAACTTATTCATGTAATCTGTATGGAATTAAGAGTAATAATTAAAAATAATGGTAAGATCACTCTGTGTAATATATAAGAAACGGATTCAAGGAATGCAAATTTGAGAAACCATATATGAAGCAGTGATACTAATTCTATTGACTGATTATAGAGGCTTGGATTAGTATTATGACAATAGGGATGAGAAAGGCATTGATTTTACATATAGCTAAAAGGTAGAAGTGATGGAACTTGGAGAGTAAGGAAAAGTAAGTTTCTAATCTGGGCTTCTGTAGTTAGCAAGTACGCAGATAACCTTAACATTTGCACGAAAGTTATAAAATGACACAGAGATCGAATTTATAGTAAGAATAAGTATAGAACAGAGCCCTGGAAACCGCAGTTGGTGGTAAGTCCGGGAAGAGGAAGAATGTCAGCTCGGGGCTGAAAGGGAGTGGCAAAAGAAGTAGGAGGAGAGTTGAATATTTGAGAATGGGAAGTCAAGGAAGGAAGTGTTTCATGAAAGAAGAATAGTCAGAAGTGTCTCATTCTGCAGAAAAGTTAAAAAATTATGACCTGAAAATAGCTAATTGATTTAATGATGTGAACATCACTTGTGAATTTGGCAAGATCAGATCAATGGAGCAAGGGTGGTGAGAGCCAAATTGCTCTGGTTTGATGAGGGAGGTAAGTAAATGGAGATAATGGGCATAGATAAATCCTTCAAGATGTTTGGGTAGTAACTGGAAGTGAATTTAGGGTTGAGAGACAGTTTAATTTTATTATTATGGTTTTTAATATGGCTGAGATTTGTGCGCAGTTAATAATGAGGAACATTGCTAGTAAAGAGGAAAAGGTTGAACAAGAAAGGGAACATTCTTGCTAGAGGAAGTCACTGGGAACATGGATGGCGAGAGTGGACAAATATTGAAATTAATCAGCTTTAAATAGGAGGAGGGACTTGGTTTCCATTTTACTAGGAGCATATGGGTGTAGATTTAGTAGACTTGTTGGTTTGCTCAAAGGCAGTTGAGGGAGTTTCTGCTCATGGCTTTTATTTACATTTAAAAGTATTTTTAATTCATCTTGAATTCAAAGATATTATTCATATTAACTTTATTTTGTTTAGCATTTTTTATTTTAAACAACAATTTATTTTAGCAAAATATTTAAAGAGGGACTACTCAAAAACAAACAAATCAAGCACACATGAAGTTTTTTATTGTAAATAGGGTAAAGCACATTTATAACAGGTCCAATTTTTCTTTTTGCTTGCGGGTTTTAAGCTGCCTGAGAACCAGACCGTGACTTTGTTCTTTGTTGCGTCAGCAAATGATGCACAACAGGGTTCGGTAAGCAAGAGTTAAATTCTGTCAAGAGTGAAAACAAAGTCCCCAGTGATGTGAACTGTGACTGCGGGGAGCATGGGGTGTCAAAGTTAGAGCATAGATGCATCATAGTGAGTTTGTGATTTAGTGAAGGGGAGTGTTTCATTATCTGAAAGTGTGAACATATAAAGAATTTACGTTTGTCAAGCCTTTGGGCTATTTCTGTAGGAGGGCCTAGAAAATTGGGCTCGCTCACTCAGCGAGATGTAATTCTGACATTTTCCTGAGTCAGTCTCAGCCCCCACAAGGCATCTTGCTGTGTGTCAGTGTGAAGTCTGCAGACTTGTAATGTGTCTGAACCAGATGCTGTGTTGCTATCCCTTAGCCCTGTTTTGTGAGAGCTGGCTCCATCGAACATAAGAACATTTCAAAAATTAATAATAGAAAAGTTTCTTTTTTAATTTTAACGATGTCATAAAATAAAACATCCTCTCTTCTGCCCCCCAACCCTGCCCCAATTTATCATACTTTTAAAACTGGGTTTTGACAACTGCTGAATAATAGAGATAAGATGTAGTTCTTTTTCTCCCTGGTGAAATACTGCATTATTTGTTATTCATGGGTTCTTGTTCTCCTGGAAGATGGTTTGGTAAAATATGTGAGTGATGTGTACCCTATGATTACCTGGAGGCCTTTTAGATTTCCTATTTGAGTGTTTTCCTTTGGCTTTAATAAACTTGCAAATAGTTGTGGGAAAGAGGCTACTGAATGTTAATATAATTGACCTGTTTTAGTACAAAGTCTCCCCAAACCCACTCCCAGATGAGCAGATTCATTCACTTATTTTTATTTTTATTTATTGATTTTTTCGAGATGGAGTCTCACACTGTCGCCCGGGCTGGAGTGTAGTGACGTGATCTCGGCTCACTGCAACCTCCTTCCTTCTCCCAGGTTCAAGCGATTCTCCTGCCTCAGCCCCCTGAGTAGCTAGGATTACAGGTGCCTGCCACCACACCCGGCTTATTTTTGGTATTTTTAGTAGAGATGGGGTTTCACTATGTTGGCCAGGCTGGTCTCGAATGCCTGACCTCACGATCCACCTGCCTTCTTCTCCCAAAGTGCTGGGATTACAGGCGTGAGCCGCCGCTCCCGGCCCAGATGAGACGATTCAACATTTTAAAGTATTTCTTCATAAGTTACAAAGAAGGAGTAAAAAAAATATTAAAACTGCTGCCTTTTTAAAAATCTAGAAGCCTCCATTTCTACTTCATCTTGCTAGTGTCAAGCTTTTAATCTTTCTTTATGCCTCTGTGGTGTTGCCATCTGCTTTTTGAATAAGGCTCAGTAATCATTACAGCAGGAAACTTGCTGGAATTAGATAAGTCTCCAGTCAAAACAAAGGAGAGCTATGCATTTGCCACTAAAGCAAAAAAGAAGTGACAGACAAGACTGCCAGAGAAACACCTTTGTTTCCACTGCGCAGACTTACCTGAGGCACAAGGGGGGTTTCGTTTTCAGGAAATTTAGGCAGAGAAGAGGCACTTCACCTGGATGCCCTGAAATGAAGGTTTGTTTCCTAAGATTTGAGTTGAGGAACTCTGCATTGGGAAGAGAGAGATTCATTTGTAAAAATTGTAACAGGTGTGGGACTTAATTGCATTTCTTAAAATATATTTCATATGTACATTTTAAAATTAATAATCTTCCCTTATTTGAAGCTTAATGATCCAGCAAATTGGTCCATCGGGAATACTGCCTGAAACCCAGAAGAATAGAAAAAAAAAAAAGTTGAAACAATCAAAATAGACTCTAAAGTGACCATGCACTAGCATCTGCTCCTCGTTTATGGAATACTTCTGTGAGCCTATACTTCCTAGGCAGTGACCGATACTCTTTGGAGCCACACCCTGGGGTTGAATCCTGGCTCAGCCAGTTGCTAGCTGTGTGGTTTTGGGCAAGTTACTTTAGCAATTTGTTCCTCAAAGTTCTCATCTCTAAAATGGAAATAATAATAGAGTTGCTATAGAATTAATACTTGTGCAGCAGTGCCTGGTATGTGGTAAACAGTAAATATTAACTATTTATTATCTTATTTACTCTTACTTTATTACTTATTATCTCATATACCCTGCATGCTTTGCGATCTAGTTTCCAGATATACAGGCAGTTATAACTATGATTTGAAAGGGAGAAAAGACATTTGTAGAGTTAAGTCTATATTTTAGGATTAAAATGGCCTAAATTTTAGGATAAAATTTTGAGGTGCTAGCTCAAAATAAAGAATAAAAAACCATGAAAACTAAGCATAAGAACTCAAAAAGTACAGCACTCTGGGCTTTTTAATGTGTGAGAAAATAGCCATAAACTTTCAATGGCTCCAGAGGGCATTAGTGAATTTCAACACAATTCAGTACCTATTGTTCAGAGTAATGATTCTGACTCATGAAGAAGATGTTAAGTTCTGTTCATGGTGTTCAGTTTGGAGAAATCAGAAAGAATTTTACATTTTAGGGAAATTCCAAAACAAAAATCTTAAAAAGGCATTTAAAGATCCATTTCTAGAAGATTTGGAATTACATAAACTTTATTTATTTGAATTTTTTTTTTCTGATGCCTCTTTTCAGTCCAAGTTAGTTTTTTTCAGAATTATTTATAAATGTGGTTTTTAGGCACAAGTATTATTTCTGTTAAATGCCAAACAAGTCTTCCCTGTATGCACCTCATCTTAGCTTTCATTTTAGCCATTCCACTTCTCAGTAATATCTCCATACAAATCTTCTTGACTGTCAGGCTGACCAGGTTTTGCTCTGCAATTATGTTTACCAGGAGTTGGCAGTCTGAGGTATGTGAGATGAGATATACATCATGCCAACTGCAATACGACCTTGAATGTTTACATACACATCTTTGAACTAGAAAGATCATTTTGCTCTAAAATCTTTTTTTAAAAATTTAATTGTGGTAAAAATACATAATATAAAAATCTAACTATCTTAACCTATTTAACTGTACAATTTGGTAATGTTATTTATATTCACATTGTGTGTGACAGAGCTCTAAAAATTTTTCATGTTGCAAAATGGAAACTCTACACCCACTGAACAACTCCTCGTATTCCCTTGCCCCTAACCCTTGGAAAACACCATTCCACTTTCTATTTCTATGAGTTTATCTACTTCAGGTACAACATATAGGTGGTATCATAGAGTATTTGGCTTTTTGTGAGTGGCTTATTTCACCTAGCATAATGTCCTCTATGTTCAACTATGTTGAAGCAGATGATAGAGTTTCCTTCTCTTTTCAATTCTGGATAATATTCCATTATTTTTATGTATCACATTTTGTTTATGCGTGTATTTGTTGATGGGTATTTGGGTTACTTACAACTCTTGGCTATTTTAAATAGTGCCACTATGAATATGGGTATGCAAATATCTCTTCAAATTCCTGCTTTCAGTTATTTTGGAGACACACCAAAAAGGGATTGCAAGATCATATAGTAATTCTATTTTTAATTTTTTCAAGAACCTTAATACTGTTTTCCGTAGTGGCTACACCATTTCATATTTTCGCCAACAGTGCACAAGGGTTCCAATTTTTTCCACATCCTCAGAAACATTTATTATTACTATAATTTTTTGATAGTGGCCATACTAATGGAGGTGGGATGATATCTCATTGTGGTTTTGATTTGCATTTCTCTTAAGTATTTAGTGATGTTTAACATCTTTCATTTGTTTATTGGCCATTTGTATATTTTCTTTGCAGAAATTTGCCCATTTAAAATCAGATTGTTTTTCTGTGTCATTGTGCTGCAAGAGTTCTTTATGTGCTCTGGATATTAGCCCTTTATCAGATACACGGTTTGTCACTGTTTTCTCCCATCCTGTAGGCTGACTTTTCATTCTGTTGATTGTATTGCATTCTTTGATGCAAATAAGTTTTTAAATTTGATGTAGTCCTATTTGTCTATTTTTGGTTTTGTTGGTTGTGGATTTGATGTCATATCCAAGAAACCATTCCCAAATCTAATGTCATAAGGCTTTTCCCATTTTTCTTCTAGAGTTTTATAGCTTTAGGTGTTTAAGTCTTAAATCATTTTGATTAAGTTTTGTATTTGGTGTTAGGTAAAGGTCTGACTTTATTCCTTTGCATGTGCATATTCCGTTTTCCAAATACCACCTGTTGAAGAGAATGTCCTGTTCTCACTGAGTTGTTGAAGATAATTTGAACATTGCATGTAAGGGTTTATTTCTTGGCTGTCTATTCCATTTGTCTATATGTCTGTCTTTATGCCAGTACCACACTGTTTTGATTACTATAGCTTTGTAATGTGTTTTGAAATTAGAAAGTGTGATGCCTCCAACTTCGTTCTTTTTCAAGATTGTTTTGACGATTTGGGGTCCTTGGGATTCCATGTAAGTTTAGGAAATTTTTTCGATTTCTGCAAAAAATGTCATTAGGATTTTGATATGGATTACATTGCATCTGCAGTTTTGCTTTGCTTTGAATAGTATGGATATTTTAACAATATTACATCTTTCAATTCAGTGTTGCAATGAACGCTGGATGTCACTGTCATTTATATCTTTTAACATTTCTTTCAGCAATATTTTACAGTTATCAGTGTATACCTCTTTCATCTTCTTGGTTACTCCTAATCATTTTATTCTTTTTGATATTGTCATTTTATTCTTTTTGATATTATTGTAAATGAGATTGTTTCTAAACTTACTTTTGAGTTATTCATTGTTAGTATATAGAAACAACCAATTTTGGCATGTTGATTTTGTATCCTACGTGTTTGCTGGATATATTTATTAGTTCTAGTAATTTTTTTGTGTGTGGAATTTCAGGGTTTTCTACCCTTAAATTATATAAGATCTTGTCATCTGTGAACAAAGATAATTTTACTTTTTAATTTCCTTTTTGGATGCCCTTTAGTTTTTTTTCTTGACTAATTGTCCTGGCAAGGACTTGCAGTACTATGTTTAGTGAAAGTGGAGAGAGAAGGCTTTCACACCTTGTACCTGAGCTTAGAGGAAAAGTTTTCAGTTTTTTACCATTGAGTATGATGTTATCTGTGGTTTTTCATATATGATCTTTAATATGTTGAGGTAATTTCCTGCTATTTCTAGTCTGTTGGGTGTTTTTATCATAAAAGTGTGTTGCACTGTGTCAGATGCTTTCTCTGCATCACTTGAGATGATCGTTTGCTTTTGTCCTTCATTCTGTTGGTGTGTGTAACTACACTGATTTTTGTATGTTGAACTATCCTTGAATTCTAGGAATGAATCCCACTTGTTCGTGGTGTATAATCCTTTTTAATGTCCTGTTGAATTTGGTTTGTAAATATGTGGTTGAGATTTTTGCATCAATATTCATCAGAAATATTTGTCTATTGTTTTCTTTTCCAACAGTATACTTATCTGGCTTTGGTATAGTGTAGTGCAGACATCATAAAATGAGTTTGGAAGTGTTCCTTTCTCTTCAATTTTTTTTTTTTTTTTTGAGACAGGGTTTTGCTCTGTCACCCAGGCTGGAGTGCAGTCACGTGATCTTGGCTCACTGCAGCCTCCGCCTCCTGGGTTCAAGTGATTCTTGTGCCTCAGCCTCCTGAGTAGCTGGGACTACAGGCACATGCCACCATGCCTGGCTAATTTTTGTATTTTTAGCAGAGACAGGGTTTCACCATGTTGGCCAGGATGGTCTCGATCTCCTGACCTCATGATCCACCTGCCTCAGCCTCCCAAAGTGCTGGGATTACAGGTGTGAACCACCGTGGCTGGGCTTCTCTTCAATTTTTTGCAAGAGTTTAAGGAAGATTGTTAATTCTTTTACACATGTTTAGTAGAATTCTCCAGTGAAGACATCTGGTTATCGGCAATATTTTATTGGGAAGTTTTTGATTACTGAATTTAATCTCCTTACTAGGTATATATCTGTTTTTTATTATTTACAATTCAATCTTGATAGTGTGTATGTTTCTAGAAATTTATCCACTTCACTGTAAACTCTTGACCACCATATCTTGTGTGATTGGATCTGGTCTGCTCCTGGGAACCTGGATTTGATTGTAAGTTCTTAAGAGCTGTCTTTTGTAAATCTCTGCTGGTGGCTTGTTAAGGTTCATCAAAATAGGCTTCCAATATTGTAAGCAGCTTCCTCATTCAGAGGTACAATAATGATGGCAATGGTGGGCCATCCAGAGCAGCTGCTGTCATTATGCCAGCTGCAGTGGTGAGGTGAGAGCAGTGGCAGCAGGAGCGGTTGTGGGAGCAGCAGTGGCGGCAGTGGGTCCTCTGTGCCCTGAGTCCCTGAGGCAGTCAACTGCACCACCCCCACCCTTGCATGGCCAGGCAGAACCTGTTCCCAGGCCCAGAGCCTCTGCTGTGGCCTCAACCTTGCTCCCTGCCATGTCCCATGGGCCCATATGCACCAGGCCAAAGGTGCAGCCAGGACTCATGGGGCTGGCCCCAGGAACATGGGAGTCATTTGTGTGGGGTTGGCCAGGTCCATTGTACCACCTGCATCTCACCCATTGCCCTGGGGGCCATCGCAATGAGGCCAGGCTAGGTCACCTGCTGGTGGGGGAGCAGCATGGTCAGGTATGAAGGGCGGGCAGAGGCAGAGCTGGGTCCAGGGCAGTGCTGTGCTCCATAAAGCCAGTGGGAGCTGGGAGCAGGCAAGAGTCCTGCACTCCCACGTGTGGCTGCAGCTGCCCAAGTTGTGGCTGCAGACCCAGGCATTTTGCACTCTTGGGGGGCCTGGGAAGGCCCCCTCCCTTGCCCACACAGGCTTGGAGGTGTCTGCTCCCGTTGCCTGGCCTCTCCTTGCTTTCAGTGCCCACTCCAATCACGGAGCAAAATTGAGGCTGAGCCCAGGTGCTGTTGCAACCTGACAGGGTGTGTGCATGCTCAGGGCAGTGCTGACAGGCCAGCCCCCTGCCACCTTGGCCCCCTCTAGACTTTGGGCACCAATGAGCATGGGAGGGAGGCCCAGTGGGTTCTGAGGGCAGCTTGGCACTGGCCTTCAGGCATCCCTTGGCACAAACAGCCTGGGTGCCATGAATGGTGGCAGGTATCAGACAAGATCCTGGGAAGAAGAGGGGAGGGTCCCCAGTGAAGCCCCCCCTTCAGACAAGGGAGGTGGTGCCTTTTCCAGACCTGTCCATGGCCACTCATGGACCAATGGACATGTACTTCCTCCCCGCTGAGGCCCATAAAAGCCCTGGACTTAGCCAGACTCAAGGAGATAATGGGACAACCAACTGCAGAGAGGAGCTGCCCACCCCAGGGTCTCCTCTTTGCTGAGGGTTGAGGAGATGATGGGACATCCAGTTGCAGAAAGAAATTAACCTCTCTGCTGAGAGCTCACCAATCATCAGGATGACCTGCCTCACAGAGAGGAGCTACCCTCTCTGCTGAGAGCTGAACACTCATTGGAACACTCTGGCTACAGAGAGGAGTTCCCCACTGCAAGTCTCCTCTGAGCTGTTCTATTGCTCAATAAAGCTCCTCTTTATCTGGTTGACCCTCCACTTGTCTGTGTACTTCATTTTTCCTGGATGGAGTACAAGAACTAGGGACCCACTGAATGGTGGGGCTAAAAAGCTGTAACACAAACAGGGCTGAAACACGCCCCTTGCATACCATATTGTGGGTGACAAGAAGGAAAGAATAGAGAAGGAAAGAAGAGCTGTGGCCCTTTGGGGAGCCCAGACCTGGAAGGTCCATGAGCCAGGGCTGTGACACCGTTTTTAGGTCTCCGTGGTTCCTGGCATCCCCAAGCTTCTGGGCACCACACCACGTTTCTTGGTGTTAG
Source organism: Symphalangus syndactylus (assembly GCF_028878055.3). NCBI lineage: Eukaryota > Metazoa > Chordata > Mammalia > Primates > Hylobatidae > Symphalangus > Symphalangus syndactylus. The sequence continues at coordinate 66,488,865 of NC_072426.2, forward strand.
CTGTTGATATGGTTTGGCTGTATTCCCACCCAAGTCTCATCTTGAGTTTTAGCTCCCATAATCCCCATGTGTTGTTGGAGGGACATGGTGGGAGGTAATTGAATCATGGGGGCAGGTTTTTTCCATGCTGTTCTCATGGTAGTGAATAAGTCTCATGAGATTTTTTGGTTTTATAAAGGGCAGTTCCTCTTCACATGCTCTCTTGCCTGCCACCATGTAAGACATGCTTTTGCTCCTCTTTTGCCCTCCATCATATTTATGAGGCTTCCCCATCCATGTGGAACTGTGAGTCTTTTAAATCTCTTTCCTCTGTAAGTCTTGGGTATATCCTTATAGCAGCTTGAGAACAGACTAATACAGTAAATTGGTACTGGTAGAGTGGGGTACTGCTATTAAGATACCCTAAAATGTGGAATTTACTTTAGAACTGGGTAACAGATAGAGATTGGAACAGTTTGGAGGGCTTAGAAGAAGACAGGAGGCTGTGGGAAAGTGTAGAGCTTCCTAGAGACTTGTTGAATGGTTTTGACCAAAATGCTGATAGTGATATAGACAATGAAGTCCAGACTGAGCTGTTCCAGATAGAGATGAGGAACTTGTTGGGAACTGGAGCAAGGGTGATTCTTACTATGTTTTAGCAAAGAGACTGGTGGCATTTTGCCCTGCCCTAGAGATCTGTGGAACTTTTTACTTGAGAGAGAGGATTTAGGGTATCTAGCAGAAGAAATTTCTAAGCAGCAAGGTGATCAAGATGTGACTTGGGTGCTTTTGAAAGCATTTAGTTTTATTCATTCACAAAGATATGATTTGTAATTGGAACTTATATTTAAAAGAGAAGCAGAGCATAAAATTTTGGAAAATTTGCAGCCTGGCAATGCAGTAAAAAAGAAAAACCCATTTTCTGAGGAGAAATTCTAGCTGGCTGCAGAAATTTACATAAGTAACAAGGAAATGCAGAAATTTGCATAATCACCCAGACAATAGTGAAAAATGCCTCTAGGGCATGTGAGAGGTCTTCATGGCAGTCCCTCCCATCACAGGCCTGGAGGCCCAGGAGGAGAAAATGGTTTCATGGGCTAGCTCCAGGGCTCCCCTGCTTTGTGCAGTCTTAGGACTTGGTGCGCTGTGTCTCAGCTGTGGCTAAAAGGGGCCAAGATACAGCTCAGACCATTGCTTCAGAGGGTCAAGCCCCAAACCTTGATGGCTTCCATGTGTTGTTGTGCCTGTGGGTGCACAGAAGTCAAGAATTAAGGTTTGGGAACCTCTGCCTAGATTTCAGAGGATGCATAGAAACACCTGGATGTCCAGGCAGAGGTGTGCTGCAGGGGTGGCTCCCTCATGAAGAACCTCTTCTAGGGCAGTGCAGAAGAAAAATGTGTGGTGGGAGCCCCAGCACAGAGTCCCCACTGAGGCACTGCCTAGTGGAGCTGTGAGAAGAGGACCACCATCTTCCAGATCTAAGAATGGTAGATCCACCAACAGCTACCACTGTGTGCCTGGAAAAGCCACAGACACTCAACACTAGACCATGAAAGCAGCCAGGAGGTGGACTTTACCCTGCAAAGCCATAGAGGCAGAGCTGCCCAAGACCATGGGAACCCACTTCTTGCATCAGCATGACCTGGTTATGAGGCATGCAGTTAAAGGAGATCATTTTGGAGCTTTAAGATTTGACTGTCCTGCTGGATTTTAGACTTTCATGAGGCCTGTAGCCCCTTTGTGTTGGCCAATTTATCCTATTTGGAATGGGTGTATTTACCCAATGCCTGTACCCCCATTGTATCCAGGAAGTAACTGACTTGTTTTTGATCTTATAGGTTCGTAGGCGGAGGGGGCTTGCCTTGTCCCAGATTAGACATTGGACAGTGGACTTTTGAGTTAATGCTGAAATGAATTAAGACTTTGAGGAACAGTTGGGAAGGCATGATTTGTTTTGAAATGTGAGGACATGAGATTTGGGAGGGGCTGGGGTGGACTGATATGGTTTGACTATGTCCCTACCCAAATCTCATCTTGAATTGTAGTTATCATAATCCCCATATATCATGGGAGGGAACTGGTAGGAAGTAATTGAATCATGGGAGTGAGTTTTTCCCATGCTGTTGCCTTGAAAGTGAATAAGTCTCATGAGATCTGATGGTTTTATGAAGGGCAGTTCCCCTGCACACGTTCTCCTGCCTGCTGCTATGTGAGATGTGCCTTTGCTTCTCTTTTGCCTTCCGCCAAGATTGTGAGGCCTCCCCAGCCATGTGGAACTGTGAGTCAATTACGACTCTTTCCTTTATAAATTACCTAGTCTTGGGTATGTTCTTATAACAGCATGAGAGTGGACTAATACAGCCATCAAAGCTGCTTATGGTACACCTGGTTCAGCTGCAGCCTTGCAGGGAGCCAGTGCCCTTGCCAGTGCCTAGAGCTGTCCTCCCTTCTGCAGCTGGTGTGCCTTGCTGCACATGGTGTGTGGACCCCACACTCACTCACACACCCCCACTGCTCCACACCTGGCTCGCCCTTGGCAGGTGTGGGATCCAGGCTGGTAGCAGGAGCCAAGGACAGCCTTCCAGGCTGAGTGGGCATAATGTGCCTAGCAGGCCAGAGCAAAACTCAGGCCGAGGTGCCACTAGCCACAGAAGTTTCTGACTGGCAAAATGACACTCCAAGGATCCCATAACAATAACTTTTAATTTTCATATTTTTATCAATTTTTATCAAAGGCTACTCATGCAGCAGCTACCCTCATGGAGGAAAAAGAAGTGCTACTTAATAAGCAGCCCCTCAGCCCAAACCCAAACTAAACGTTAGTTGAGCATCACTATATTTACAGTTTTTTTTTTAAAAACTAGGTTAACTAAACTAATTTCCTAATCTTAAAAATGTATAATTTTGTTTAGGAGGTAACAGGGATGAAGTAGCGAGGGAATCATGGTGGTGGGTACAGCACGAAAATACGCCTTGCAAGTTTATTGAAAATTTACAATTCTTCATAAAAAAATAAGCCAAGACCACTTGTATACTTCAAGGCAAAAGTATGAAAACAGTAGCACATTTGTTTCCGTGCAGGCCCTGCTGTCTTGGAGGTGTAGTCAGTACAGCAGGATGATCTGCTTTTATTGATTTTAATTGACAAAGTTTTTTTTCTTTCCTTTGAGATCATAAAATTATTTATTAATAGAACAACAAGTTTGAGGTAGCTAATAATTCATGTTTCTGTGTTTTATGTAATAAAATCAAGAGGCATTTCTTTCAAGTTCAAGGAATATTTTATTTGGCAAGAGGTACTAGATCTAATCAATTCAATTTTTTAAACATTCATTTTTTTATGTTGGCTGTAGAGTTAGTTTATAGCAGGGAGATACTTTAATTACATAAACTTTCAGATCTTCCATAAGAATTTAAAATTCTCAACTGAGTCACTGTTGCAGTGCTGAGTCATATCATCATGAAATCAGTGATGTTCTATGTTCTAATGAATAGCATTAACCTCTGAATTTCAGCAAGGTAAAATATTTCAAGAATTCTAATGTAGTCTTAGTATCTAAGACTTAGTTTACCTGGTTTACCTTAGTTTACAAGTCCTTGCTGGATGAATATTTAGTAAATGTAGCTTACAACAAACTCCACATGCTATATTCATAGTATCACGATGTCATAAAGGAAGTAGTGATACCCCATTGAATTGCTCTTCTCAGGATCCTTTGATTCTTTCTTTCTGCCTAACATTTTAGCTCTGAAGTGTCCCGAGTCTCACCACTTGGACCTATTTCCTTCATAGTATGTTTAGAGGTTCTAGCAGGGGAACACAGCTGCTTGTGTATCCTTGAGTGAAGAATGGTTCTTCTCTATTTGGGAAGGTCATCCTCTTGGACCTAGCAAGTAGCTTCAGGAAGGACACACATGGAGTAGTGAGGAAGGAAAAAGACACCTGCCAAGTCAGCCAGATTAGCTGAATCAATCCTGGCAATCAATGAGGTAGCAGATGTTGCAGCCAGATTACTCTCATATTTTTGGATCTGTTTCCTTCACTGACTGAAGGCACTGCTTAGTGATTTAGTCTTATCTAATCTCATGGATTTATCTATGATCTTTATGCAAATGATTCACAAATTATACAGCCCAGACATCTCTTCTAAACTTCATACTAGTTTATCAAACTACCTATTTGAGATGTAGATCTAAATTTTTGAATAATCACTTCACCGTGAGCATTTCCAAAACTGAACTTCTGATCTTTTCCCTAAATCTAAAGCCTTTCTCAGATCAGTTGAATGACAACTCCATACTTAAGTTTGCTCAGGCCAAAACCGCTGGAGTCATCCTTTATTTTTCTCTTCCTCTTATACCCTGTATTTAACCGATTAGGCCATCATGGTGCCTCCACCTTTTTCAGACTATGTCTGTGTCTGGTGGAATAGTTATTCTCATTAATTAAAGACAGTAAGGCTCAGAGACATTAAGAGAACAGCCCAAATCCACGTGGTTGGGAAGTGATGAAGTCAGATTTCAAATTTATCTTTTCTGACTGACCACAACTAATATGCTCTTTCCATAATATTAGTGCTTCTCCTAAATATGTTATAATTACTTTTTTATTTACATAGTTCAGAAATATGATTTGACCTATTGTATAACTGGAGCTTTATGAACAGTACATGTTATTTTGATTAGGTTCTATAGGCATTCTCTATGCATGCTGCGGTTATTTCCCAAATACTTGCTAACTCAGTTGAATTGACTGGTACTCTTTTGCTATTTTATTTTGCTCTGGGTTAGGAAATGTGTTTTCAATTGCGACATATAAATTGGATATGTGTGTGTTAGATGGAAAAGAAGAGGGTATTAATGAAATTAAAATATTCAAGAAGGTCCTTTAGAAAGCTCTTTTTCAGAGATTTCTTGCTACGTCTCTGACTTTAGAATATGTATTAGCTTTTTTTATCTTACATACAAATACTTATCTAATTGCTGGAGTTTTTGTGATATGTAATATTGATGTTAATGCTAATCATTTCAGCTTAGATTATGGAATTATTTAAATTATTTAAAATTTTATCTCAAGGGCCTCTGAAAAGAGGGACATCTTATAATTCTTAAATTCACTAGATTCTAAGTTCCTTTATAATAGATTATAGTGGTAAAAAGGCAATGTGTTGGAATCATGGTAGAGCAATATCATGAAAGCAATTTCAGTGTTGGTTAGATTATTTAAATGCTCCAGTTTTACTGATGTAATTTTTGCAGTTTAGTAGAAGTTATTCCTTGCTATGTAATTAAATGTAGCAGAAATGAAGTACGTTAAGCTAAATTTTGCTTGGTTAAAATTATATCTTTTGCTTGCTAGGTTATATCCTTCACCCTTAAAAGAAGTCAAGATTAAATTTTTGGGAGATGTCTATTGTTTATGATTGTAACATATTTTGAAAGCTGTTTTTCTTCTTTATATGTAAAACATTTATCTATTAAACAGATTTTAGGTAAACAGCCCTGGAATAATTAATTCATCTTTATTTTTGTCTTCTAAATTTGCATTTTTAAATTTACTTGTTTTATTATTTTATCAATTTGTGTTATTTTGATTGATTCCAGGATAAAATTTGATGACTATTTAATTCATAAAAGCAATTTTCACATCTTAAATTTTATTTATCTGTTTACCTACCTACCTGCCTATCTACCCACCTACATACCTTTGCTTTGATGGAAACATTCAGTATGGAATCACTTTTGAAATACTCTTATAGGCTTTGGAACAATTTCTTAAAGCAGTAAGATGATATGCGAGGCATTAAAAAGAAAAACTATGTCTAGTAATTAACTCATTCCATTGCCACAGGAAGTAAAGATGTATGCAACTGCAGCTGTAATGGCATAAATTTAGAAAGGAAACTTAATTTACTACTTCTAAAAAAAACTTGTTGGCACAACAAAACTAAAAAGTTCAAAAAAGAGCTATTTTACTTCTGGAAAATGTGTTAGTTTTCTGTTACCATTTGCAATGCTGGATATCTGCGAGCCTTTATACCATGAGATAAGCCATGATCAACTCTGTTGCTGTCTTTTCTTCTTCATAGTGTATGCCAATTAAAGGCCTAGGATTCGTTCTTGGAGCCTATGAATGCATTTGCAAAGCAGGATTCTATCATCCTGGAGTCTTACCAGTGAACAACTTTCGGAGTAAGTGCCCTTTGTTTCTATGTATATATATGTATATACATCGTATATACTATTATTATGAAGATTTTCTTTTATCCTTGTTGGAGTTATATGGTTGACTAATCATTGGCTTGGCATTCTTTCATCACTTAAGGAGTTTTAGTTTTAATTTGTCATCTACAATGCTCTGGAGAACCACTAATATACACCTAAAATATTCTTAGGTATATATTAGTTTTTAATACATTTTAAAAGTGTGAAAATATTGTAGCTGTCTGGTAAGACCAATGGGGATTTAGTTATTGAAGGATGCTGATACAGAAAGTTACTAAAACTAATTTTGTCAGTTTGTTTATTTTAGTTATCAATGTGTTTATATGTTTTTAATGCTGCATAAAAAGTTACCATAAAGTCAGCAGCTTAAAGCAGCACAAACTCATTATCAGACACTTTCCATTGGTTAGGTTCCTAGTTCTGGGTTAGCTGGGTCCTAAGCTCGAGGTTTCACCACTCTAAAATCAAGATGTTGGCTGGGTATAGTGGCTCACGCTTGTAATCTCAGCAATTTGGGAGGCTGAGGTGGGAGGATCACTTGAGCTCAGGAGTTCAAAACCAGCCTGGACAACATAGTGAGACCTTGTCTCAGTAATAATAATAATAATAATAATAATAATAATAATTAATAATAATAATACAATGCAGAGATCATCATCAAAAAAATACAAGTCTACTTGCTGTTATTTGCATTATCTGACCTCTATAAACAATCATGACCAGAGCCATGTCTTCATAAATTTAATAATAAAATATTACATGTAGAAATGTATAGTTTTAAAAAATAAAAATCAAATAAAAGTCTCACTTGGGTGTGATCTTCTCAGAGGCTTAGGGTCCTCTTCAAAGCTCCTTAGGATTGTTGGAAGAATTAAGTTCCTTGCATTTTGTAGGCCTGAGGCCCTTATTTTCTGGCTGGATGTCAGCCTGGGGTCACTCTTAGTTCCTAAAAGTTCCCTCAAGGCCTAGCTACGTCACCCTCTCACAACATGGCTGATTCCTTTTTCAAGGCTACCAGGAGAATCTCCCTAGCCTGCTAAGACAGAGTCTTAAATGACAGAGTGTAATCATGGGAGTGACTCTCCCATCACTTCAGCATATAACGTAGCCCAACCAAAAGAGAGAATGTCCCATCATATTTCCGGATCCACCCACGTTCAAACGGAAGTGATTATACAGGGCTTCTATTCCAGAATTGAAACTTGGTCATCTGGTTATTTTATTTGTACTCCAGAAAATGTCAGTGTTACAATTCGAGCATTGAGGAGTATTCTTTCTCTGGAGAATAAACTCTTGCCACCTCACCTTATAGCTATTGGGTATAATACCTAAGAAGAAAGGCTGTAGTGGTAACAGGGGTGGTTTCATGGAAAGTTAGGGTTTGGGAGTTGCTAAAACTAGAGTATAGGTCTCTTTTAAATAGTTACCCATAAATCTTTTCCAGCCCTATTATCTGTGTAGGAATTTTGATTTCTCTGAGGCATAGTTCAAAGGGTTCATTGAGATTGAGACCTGAATGTCTTCCTCTGGGAATTTTGGTAGACATTTATAGATTTATATATAGTTCTTTTTCTCTTTCTTAGAAGGCACTATTCTTGGTCTTGAGACTGTTTACATTTAACTTGTAGGTTCTGGAGGTGAGAAACATTTTGCTGTCTCCTCCACCATATATTTCAGAGTTTAGTCCTTGTTCTGAGTGAGTTGTTGTAGGCAGAATTCTAAGGTGGCTTCCCAGGTTCTGCTTCCAAATCCTCTTAAGTGTGGGTGTGATCTATAAATTTGCTGGGATAGTCACTCCCCTGCTTAGGTTCTGTTATTTAGCAATATAAGAGAGTGAGGATATAGTCACTTTTGTGATTATATTATTTTATCTGAGACTCCATCATAGCACACTGGAAGGAGAGAGAGAACCTTCTACTGGCTTTGAAGAAGTAAGCTACCTTGTTGGGAGAGAGCCATGTAGTTGGGGCTTGAGAGCAGCCTCTAAGAACTGAGAGAAAACCCCACTAATAGCCCATGAGAAAACAGGGACTTCCAGTACTACAATTGCAGGGAAGTAACTTCTTCCAACAGCCTGAATACTCTCAGAAGAGGACCATGAGCTCCAGATGAGAATGCAGCCTAGCCAAAACCTTGATTTCAGTCTGGTGAGGCCCTAAACAGAGAACCAGTTACACCATGCCAAGACCTCTATTCAATAGAAACAGGGAAATAATAAACAGACATCTTAAGCCCCTAAACTTTTGATCATTTGTAATGCAGCAATTGCAAATATACAATAGCAATCCTGGTAATATATTTTAAGGATGATTATGCTTTTTGCTGTGTGTGTGCCAGACCATGGCGACACCGGAGCTACTGTGGCATTTTTCACGTTTATGGTCCAGACATAACATATGATTCAACACTGAAGGATTAAGGGAAAAGGTTTTAGCTTATGTTCTGTGAAGGTATTTTGTATCTGGTTTACCCACATTTGTTCTCAGCTCCCACTATGTGACTGAAATAAAACATCTAAATATTGTAGAATCAGAGAATGACTATGCCATTTGCTTATAACACTACCAGGAGAAACTGGTTAACCTTTAACAACTTATCTTTATTTAATTTGCACACTCCTACTTTCTTCCTTATTTTAAAAGCCAGTGTTTTCTTACTGGACCTACACTCTGAGAAAAGGCTGCTTCTCTGCTTAAGTCTAACTCCCATGTTATACACATTGCAGCCATGAAAGAGAGGCCACTCTTTTCAGGAAGATGATCTATAATTGAATTTAGCTTTGATTCAGCTTTGACCTCAGCATATACTCAGCCAGGACCAACCTTCCTCAGTGACAGAGCAGAACAGTCACTGCATGTTGTAATTTGAGGCCAGTAAAGCAGGGGTCCCCAACCCTTGGGCAGCAGACTGATGCCAGTTAATGGCCTGTGAGGAACCAGGCCGCACAGCAGAAGATGAGCAGTGGGTGAGTGTATTAGTCCATCCTCATGCTGCTATGAAGAAATATTCAAGACTGGGTAATTCATAAAGAAAAGAGATTTAGTTGACTCACAGTTTCACATGGCTAGAGAGGCTTCAGGAAACTTACAATTGTGGTGGAAGGCACCTCTTCACAGGGTGGCAGGAGAGAGAATGAGTGTCAAGCGAAGGGGGAAGGCCCTTATAAAACCATCAGATGTCATGAGAACTCACTTACTATCATGAGAATATCATAGGGGAAACTGCTCTCATGATTTAATTATCTTCACTTGTTCCTGCCCTTGACACTTGGGGGATTATTACAATTCAAGCTGAGATTTGGGTGGGGACACAGAGCCAAACCATATCAGTGAGATAGTATTAACACCCAAACTCTGCCTCCTATCAGATAAGTGGTGGCATTAGATTCTTATAGAAGTGCAAACCCTAATGTGAACTGCACATGTGAGGGATCTAGGTTGCACGCTCCTCATGAGAATCTAATGCCTGATGATCTGAGGTGGAGCAGTTTCATCCCCAAACTGTTATCCCGCATGCCCTCCACCTCAGTCCGTGGAAAAATTGTCTTCCATGAAACCAGTCTCTGGTGCCAAAAAGGTTGGGGACCACTGCAGTAAAGTACTCTTTGACCAAAAATATCTTTCCTGATGGCCTTGTCAAGTTGCATGAAAATCCAACATTAATCACTTCTTGTCCTAAAGAAAGTACAACAACCTGACTAGGAACATGAGCTGTGTAACTCACCAGGGTCATTATCCAAGAACTACTCAATATTTTTTAATTTTTGGCTTATATGAGAATATATTGCATGTTTCCATGTTTTAATTTATTAGGTCTCTTCATCATAGTATCCAGGCAAGTTATAGGGAACGTTATTTTTATACTTTCTTGATGAGGTATCTGTGAGATAAGGAATGACCACATGTAGCCCTTGGGCCAAAGGTAAGAAAGGCATTAGGGACCCAACATATGAGCTAACGTGGAAAACTGCTAGCACAGTACATGGCATATAATAAGTGGTCAATACACAGTTAAATAATTGAATACACATACACGCACATATAAAAACAAAACATTAATCATGCATGTAAAGAGATAGCTCCTAAGCACCACTAGTCATTAGCACCTTATCTCAAATATTTTATTATATTAGGATAACCAGTGACTTTATCTAGGACCTTTGGAGAATGAATTCTACAATAGGAGGAAATTAGTTGCCTAATGGGGAGAAACAGAAAGGATATACAGCAAAGATAAAATTTACTTAATTTTAATTGTAAATATAGAAAAAGACCTCAAATACCTAAATCTCTTATAGTCTTGTGTCCCCTTTGGAGAGAGGAGCTAAGATGTGGTGCTGATCTCTTAGAGAAAATATAAATATGACTTAAAAATTCTGTTAAAATGTGAAGTGATTTAAAGATCTTTTTTAGACCTAGGTCCACAGTAAACAAATGGCTTGTGAAGACCAACAGAATGTATTCAAATAACATGATTTGAAATTGTGCTGGCAGCCCAGAGACCTTGTTCCTGGCATCTCTCTTGAAATTGGTAATCATATGTGAGTTAGCAGGATCTGACATCTGGATAGTAGCAGGATTTCAGAATAACCAAGTACTGATGTTTTGCTATCTCTTCAAATCCAGCTTGTTCCTTCCAGGTTGATGAAACACAAGCTTGTGACTATCTCATCTTCCTCAAATTCATCTATCTTAGTATGGATTCTGCCTTCAGTGAAACTGCTTTTATCTTTTGTCTGGATATAGTACCAGTCTTTCAGTCTTATTTCATTGGCCTTTTGGGTTGACTTCAGCCTGTGTACATTTCCAAATCCAAATTTACAAGTGACCCATATCCAAAAATGACAATCTCTACTTGCCTAACTCCAGTGCTATTGATATGAGAAGATGCGATGGGAGGAAAAAGACAACAAAGTAATTAGAGACATAAAGAGTATGCAGTTCTAGAAGGGAAGCTCTTTGAAAGCAGTACAGTTTAGGGATTCTGGCTGAGCTCTATAGCAAATGTTAAGCAAGGCTGACTTGTCTGGGATGAGTCTTAGTTTTCTTGCCTTGCTTGAGTCTTACACTCTCTTCCTACTCTGTTTCGTGGCTGGGGAGTCGGGACATTTGCTTTCTGTAGACTAAGCTCAGTGTCAGTCTCTGGTATCTATTCCAAACTTAGACAGAATAGATTAAAAGAGCTTGAACACCACCGTCTCATAAATAGCATCGTCACTTTCACCACTGGTCTGACTTCAACCTTGTAGTCTCTCTCGTTCTGAAGCTAGGCTTTTACTGTATTACAGGAACCTAGTCCTAATCGGTTTTACTCTAGTTGTAGAAGAAAGATTCTCCATCCAGTTGCTGGTCTTATGTTTTTGCCTCAGTAATTTGCTCAATTTTCATATATTTTTCATTAGTCTTATTTGTAGGGACTAATGAAAAATGGGAATTGAACATATTTCCAGATCTCAGATTCTTTCAGTTCACTTGTCCTAAAAATGGGCTGTGGACTGAGATATAATACCTCAGTCCTCCAAAAATCTTCCTTTTCCTCCACCAGCTGAAATACTACTTTATTAGACTTTTCCCCTTGTTTAATATAATTTTATATATTTGCATTATTTTACTTTACTAGACTGCTAATTAGAGACTTATTTATATTAACAATCATCTTTCCCCAAATATTAAAGAAAGACCTCTGGCAGGGAAATTTGACTATTAATTAGCTCACTGTGGTAGGAAGAATGTCTGTACCTTCATTGACCAACATAATAGTGACAATTTTCTTTGCACGGTAGAATTATTTGTAATTTTTGTTTTCTTTTTGCTTCCATGTTTTCTTTTTTCCGTAAGTAAAAATACATTTCTTACACAAAATCATAACATTTTAAAAATAAAATATAACATTCAGAACATATTCCTACCTGACTTTTAGCAAATTTAGAAACTTTGATAAGATACAAGGTATTTACATTGCCTCTAAGTATCTCTCCACAGATTACTATTTACAAAGAAAAAGTAACCTACCATGAACAGACTTGTGGCATACCACCTTCCCAAGTAATTAATCAAAGTAGCATCATCAATTATTGGGACAAACTGACTCCTTGTGCCTCCTGGTATGTTACATTGAGGACACAGCATTATTTTTATGGTGTTCCTGCCAAAAGTTAATAATCTGAATCTAATCATCAGGAAATATCAGGCACATCAAAACTGAGGGACATTCTACACAATAATAGGTCTGTGCTTTCCAAAAATCTCAAATTTGAAAAGAACAAAGAAACGCCGAGAAACTGTTTCAAATCAGAGGCTAAGAAACATGGCAAGTAAATTCAATACATGATCCTAGATTTCACCCTAGATGGAGAAAAGTAGCTGCAAAGGGCATTATTCTGGCAATTGACGAAATTTGAATATGGGCTATGTATCAGATGATAATATTATATAAGTATTAAATTTCCAACTTTGATAATTGTAATGTGGTTTTGTGTGAGGATGCCCTTTTCATAGGACATGCTAGGTGAAGTGTCTATGGGTAATGGGATATAGAATCTCTATCCTATACTCACATAGTTCAGGAAGAATAGTATACGTTTAAATTTATAAACATCTACCAAGACAATATGAATGATAAAGTAAATACAGCAGAATGTAAATAATTGATGAATCTGGGTAAATAATATATTGGATTTATTTCTACTATTCTTGTAGATTTTCTGTAAAATTTAAATTATCTCACAAAGTTACAAAATCTAACTTTCAGAATATCTGTTTAAATTCAAAGGACTTAAATATTTCAATAGTTGTAGCTTTGGTGGGTTAATTAGATATTTGTGATTTGGAGCAAAAATTCACTTACCATAGTGAATTTATTGCTACCAAAAGAGACATGGCTTGAAATTATTTTAATATAAAAATATTATATACTCATTCAATAAACTTTGGAATGTATACAAAAGTAGAATTTTAAAGACCATTCAAAGTTTATTTTTCACTTAATTCTTTTCAGTTTATAGCTTGTACACAAATGTCTGTATATATCATCTTTCTAAAAATTTGGAATTATATTTATTTAAAATATCATACATAGTTTTCTTGAACATAATTTTAATAGTTACATAGAATTACACTGAATAAATGCACTGTGGTTTGCTTAACCCTTCTAAGGTTTATACTTTTACTAGTTTCTATAAATGTAAGACTATATTTATACAAAAATATCTAGAAGTTTTATGTCTTTTTTCTTGTCAACGAAATAAAATTAAGGCAAGCAAATAAGTTAACATACTGTTCACAAATTGTCACAATTTATTTTGGCAGGCTTATGATTGCAGGTGAACCTTTTAGATTCCTCAGATGGCCTGTAAATGCTAATGTAACCTTCTCCCAATGTCCTTCTCTATATTTTTTTCTCAAGGCAACACTCATATAGGAAACTAAAGAGCTGCTACTGCCAAAGCTATATAGATTTATACATTTGCCATTTGTCTTCAGGAAGTATTTGTTTTATCTGAAAGTTCTAAGTCTCATCTTCAAGGGTTTTTAGATTTCAGCAAGGCAGATTGGCATTCTGTGCATGGAGGATGTGTTTCCAGTTGCTCAGAACTGAGATTTCCAAATCAAATTTTGATACAACATGGTTTCTAAACAGATTTGCCCATAGGTGTCAAAGTGAGCTGTGCTAACTCATATTCTTAATGTGTTTTTCTAGTTTGTTTCCAGCACCTTGAAAAATACTACTTTAATTAAATTTCTTCAGCATACATGGTTTGAGAGCATGAACAATGAGGTAGTGAGTTGAATATCATTTTCAACTAAGCATCTGTATTATAGATCAGTTAATTTATTATTTTGAGAGAGCACTTTCATCAGTAACAATTGTTTATTGAGTATCCAATATGTATAAACTACTAAGGTGCCAAGTGTATAAAGAGATACATCTATAAATTATGGCCCCTATCTCAAAGAATGTAAACTTATAAACAATCATAAGTTTAAGATACCATTAAATAGAGCTTCTTATTATGTAGTAGTAGTATGATTTCTACTAGCTGCATATGTTCTCTTTTCCTAGATAGAGAACTTCAGCATAAATCAGCAAAATATTTTTAGAACTAGAAGATTATTAAATCGTGCTTTGAGTACTAAAGGAAACAATATCAAAAGCTCTGTCTTTAATTTTAGTTGCTTTTTGAGCTTTAGAAATCAGATCTCTTGACGTTTGGTTTTGCTTTCTCTCTCTTTTACAACTTTGTGTTCCTTATAGAACCTCATGAATTTTGATTGTCAAATAAGTTAAATACATTGTTAAAGAGGCAGTTTCTTATGATGGCATGTTACTGTTTGCCATTTGTGAATTGATCTCATGATATTTGTGAGCACAAAGAATAAAACGTGCTCATAATTTATTTTCCAACAAGTTGCCTTTTATACATGAATATTGAAATATTTAACCAACAATTTACTTCCCATATCAGGAAATATAGAATTGTTTGGAGTTACATTCAGTTTTCAACCTTATATCTAGTTGTTACTAATTCAGTAGATGGAATACCTGTTAACTATGATTTCTCTCCTACTTGAGGAAGATAATAAAGTGTATAGGCTTTTTCTATGTCCTGCACTCATGATTGTATTTTATGGCCCAGTATTTTGAGTCTTTTGTATTTTAATATAGGTGGGAAAATAAAGATATAAAACCATTGTCCTATTCTTAGGGAGCTCACAGTTTCTTTTCACATACCGTATAGATCTGTGGAACTCTAGCAGTAAGCAGAGTAGAATAATACAGGCAAGTAAAGCAAATCACAATGGCATGTGGCCTTAGGAAGAGAACCGAGCAGAGACAGAGTATATCAGTCATGGAAAGCTCTCCATGTGGATGTGGATCTCTGGACAATGATGGCGCAAAGGAAGTACATTGAAGTCCACCTTTGGACAGCAAATGTGGACTATTCAGCATACTGTCTGCAATTCATATGTTCCAAAATTCTACCCCCGATTCTCCATTTCAAAAGGTTGAATCTAGACATGTAACTCAGTCTTCCCAGTGAATCAAAATTGGAGAACATTGCAATCACTGTGAAAGAACCTTAATTTATGTGAATAACAAATTACGTCAATGTAGAAGAGACCGTTATTAGGAAAGATAGATGAACAATAACATTGGATTAGTGAAAATATGTGTATCTTTCTATTATAATGCAGAAATGATATCTAAGTCCGATCTAGAAATAACATTTTCTAGTAAGAGAAGGAAGGGAGACTAATTTTTCATTAATTATATAAATTTAACCCACACAAAGACATTTCTAAAAGAATGTACTGCATTTTTAATTGCAAAAGATACTTTTTTTTTTAACTCTAGGATATATCTTACAAAAAAGAAATAAATAGCTGATCCTAAGCCCAACTATTTAGAATGTTTCATGATGGCTTAGTTTGACAATATTCTATAATTATTAGTTGAAAATTTGGCAAAATCTGACAAGAGAAACAATTTCCTTTCTTTTTTTTTTTTTTTTTTTTTTTTTTTGCTAACATGACATCAAGGTTGTTCCTTTGGTGATGATGTTAGCTTATTGGGCCTCCAGATGTTAAAAGCCCTGCTTGGGTAGTTTGATTAGCCCGGATATTAGAGTATCCCACCATACAGCAGTTGAGTTATAATCAACACAACAAAGAGTGAAATAGAGAGGGCTCTACTCTTTAAGTGCAGTGGTTTAACTGGAAGCAATTTATTTCATTCTCTACTATATTTAACAAAATTGATTTAGGTGTAGTATTATAAAGGAGCAAAAATGACCACAGGCAAGAATAAACTACTGCTAGGAAGTAAATTGTTTTGTGAATGTAAAGGAAAGCCTTTAACATCATGATTAGAGTTATCTTAGTGACCTACAAGATCCCAAGTTAGTTTACTTTTCCATGTCCATCACATGATTACCATGTTGTTCAAATCTAGGGGCACCATTCAAATTCTATTCTATATGAATGCTGCCAGAGACAGCTCACTTTGGAACGTGGAAGCTATGATACAAGCTTTTCATGCCCTGCATCACATACTGTTGACTCACCTTAGATTTTAGCTACAGTAGACAGTTTCTATTACTGAACATGCTGCCAGTAGCTAACTTCAAGTGCCCACAGAGTTTACAGGGCTGTCTCTGAAGCCCTCTAAGCTTGCTCAGCCCTTGCCCAGAAGTGTGGTGAAATGGAAGTTTCCTGGGATAACTGTCAAACGAAAGGATTGGTAGTTGCTGCATAAATATTCCAGCCTTCCATCCTCTGGAAAGTCAGATCTAAAGGGCATTGTATACAGTTTTTAGAGGGATCCCAGCAGGATTGATCCCCCATTTGCCCACAGTAATATCCAACTCAGTAATCTACCTTTTATTACCTTTTCTTTCTTCCTTGTCTTACTATATCTTATCTCCTTCTATCACTCTACCTTTGGTCAACCTGAAATAGTTGAAAGGATCAGATTTCAGTTTAAAAGAGTTTATTCAAGCAAAAAGCTGGGAATAGCCGGCTGGGAAACACGGACGCCAGAGAACTGTGGTCAGTGCTACGAAGTTAAAAGTTAAATGTCTTTCTTATTGGAAGAAAACAAATAAATTTAATAGGATTGCAGTATTTTCTATAAAAAGTTGGTTTATGAGTTACAACAATTTAATTAGTTATAATTTGTCTTCTTTTCCATCTGGCTTAATTTCTTTTCTTTACAGCTGGTTTTCATTTTCTTTCCAGTTTACAAAACTGTGTTTAACATTCCATCTTATGACAATGTGATAGTCATGAAGTCTTTGTGTGAGAAAGATATTAGTAGGAGGGAAGTTAATCTATCATAAAGATCATTAAGATCAACAATGAAGAGGAAGGTGATCTTTTCTGGTGCCTTTCAGTCACTTGCAACATTTTACAAAACAATGTAGGTAAGGAATAAGACTAATCTATAATCAGAGATACAAAGGTTATAGCTGCCGGTTATGTGACTTGGGCCCCATAATCACATTCCTTTAAGGCTCAAAATAATTTAGAGTTCCAACAGCTTAGATTTTGAATTACTTATTTTTATATTTTACACCTTCTTTTAGGAGTCATCTCCTAAATCAGATATCTATGTCCAAGTTCTTATCTCAAGTTCTGCTTTCTGGGGACCAAGATGAAAATAGCAGCTTTAGCTGTTTCATGGTGGCAACTTGCATATAAATTCAGAAAAAAATGGTATTTTCTGTTAAAGCTTTCTGCATGTGCAGTTACAGAACGAAATAATGCATTGCCTCTTGTAAAATAGGAGGCAGAGTGAGAGACAATTTGGGGATAATTAAGAATTTTGTTTGGCATTAATATTGGGGGGCCCTAGATATCTTTGCTATTTTTATTCATTGGGTAATATTATCTAGTCTTGTGGCTCTAAATACTACCTAAGTGCCCATTATTTTCAAATATTTATTTTCAGTGCAGGCCTTTTTCACATATATCAAGATGCCTTTTTGACGCCATCACTTGGATCTCAAGTAGACATCCTTAACCTGACATGTCAAGATTGGACTTATGATCTCTTCCAAAGCCTTCTCCACATGTGTTCTTTCCCTTCTTGGTTAATGGTAACTTTTTTCTTCCACTCGTTCATACTAAACACCTTGGAGAAAGCCTTGATGCTTTTCTTTCTGTCTCACATGATAACCAAGTCATCTAAAATTATGTCGACTCCACCTTCAAACTCTGCGTGCAGCCATTTTTACTGCTATACTGTGGTCCCAGCCACTATCAAGTCTCACCTGGATTATTACAGTAGCTTTTCACCACTATCCCTGCTCTTTCCCTTGTCCTCTATAGTATGTTCTCTATACAACCAAAGCAATCCTTTAATTACATAAAGCATATCATGTTACTCCTCTACCCAAAACCCTAACCCTAACCCTGCAAAAACTAAGCTTAAATATATGAGCAGTTAACATACTGCAATATTTCTCAAGTTTGAGTGATTCGAGGTGCTGAATAGTCTCTGCTTATCCCATCTCAGAGAATTAAACCTTAGCTGATGTGGGTAAAGTTTCAAGTTTCATTTGTATTGAAAGTAAATAATGTATACTGTTAGGTTTAAATGTAGCCAATATCTTCCTAAGCCAATGAAAAAAGGTCAGCCTATTTAGTTGAAGCAAGAAAGCAAAGATTTGTGTAAGAAGGACTATTTTCCAAAACAAACAATACCTTCACAGATTTTTTTGATTAATTTAACTTCTATTGTAGTTCTTTTTATGGTATTTTGGTTTGTGTGGGTAGTGCTTGCACCTGTTAGGATTCACTGTCCTTTGTTGCTAATGTCCAGTGCCTGGTAAAGCCATCAGGTTTCAATTTGTCCATTGTTTTTGGTTGTTTCTGATGGGAAGATAAATTTAATCCCTGTTCTTCCATCTTGTCCAGAAGGGGGAAATCCTAACCTCTGTGTCTCAAATCTGAATCTTAGAGCTCATACTTTATCATCTCCTATTCTACAGTGCTGTATGACTTTTGACATTGTAGTCACCATCCTCAGACCTTCGGAATCCTTGACACCTTTATCTTCCTCAGTGAAATGACTCTGACTTCACTTACATAATTATCCAGTTCATACTCGAATTAATGCATTGTTTTCTCAGTATCCTAGCTTCTCATACTTATTAGTTTTTGACTTGTGTACCCTATGATTCTTCAAGTTTTCATCTGCATTGGATACCTTTTTTCATCATCTCAAATTGCTCTTGGCCTTACCTCTTTCTCTACCCATTGCGATAACCATTTCCTGAAGATTTCAAATGGCTCTGTTTAAGTGCCATTGAGGTGTGCCTTTCCTCATATCATGCTTCGCACTTCCTGTTCTGCTATTAGGTACCTCTGTGGTCGTGGCACAAGATGTGAGAACCCGCTTTGGACTCAAGTGTGCATAATGCAGGCACGTGGAGGTAGTTGATGATTCTGGAAACCCTTTATCAATGAGTAAGGTTGATAATGGAGACATGTTTTCCCCTTTATCTCCATGATTGACTCAGATTCAAGAAGTCCCTGGAGGATTGAGCACAAACTGCTGCAAGGGAGTGAAGGCTGCAGCTCCATTATACAGACTTGTGTTGGCTTTCTTCCTTTGCCTTTTTACCCCTCCTCTCACACTCTTGCTGTCTGGGAGCACATTTTGTAATCACGTGAAAAGAAGCCTAAAACTGTCATTAGCACAATCCTTTCTTTATTCTCTTTCTGTGACTGTTCTGTCCTCTGCATTTGTTTGTATGCTACCGATAATTGTAGAAAATCACAAACTATCTTGACTATGTTTCTTAGTAATGCATACTGTCTAACTGGATTATTTTTCTGCCAAGTGATCTGACAAATCATCTTGTATTATATTTCTGCCTCAACCTTCAGGTCTTTAGTCTCAAGAAAGGCCTTTTTCACTCTCAATATGTATTCTTACCTGCTTTGTTGAGAAGGATAAGACTTTACAAGATTGGCTGCCACATTTTTTCTACTTCAAAATGTATTTTTTTTCAACTGATTCCTTCTTTCTGCTAAAAAACAAAACACCTTTTAAAAATCTTTGATTTACCTTTACTTTTTTCCAGTGTTAGAAGAAGAGATATCAAATATTCTTAGAGTTAATTTCTCCAACTATGCTCTTGATTACATCCAATCATGACTTCTCAAATACTTCTTTACCAGTTTTCTCATATAATTCCTCAATTTCCAATGGCTCATTTTTCTTGGATGCAGTGTTATGATCTCACCTGTTTCAAAGAAAACAAAAAACTAAATCACTTTTTAAAAATACCATAATTATTCCTATCAACCATGAGTTTTTCTTGCTTTTTTCATTCAGTAGAGCATTTATTTAAATAATATTCTATCTTATTACTTCTTTAGTACTTAAGCCTTGACAACTTAGGGACTAAATCTCCTACTCTTTGGAAATTATTACCTTATAGGTCAGTGAAGGATAAGATAATTATTAAATCTTGTAGCCTTTTCTCAGTCATCATATTGATCACATTATAGCATTTTTTAGTAAATTCCATTTCTGTTATGACACTGTAAATACTCCTCACTGTATAGCATTTCCCTCTGTACATTTCCCAATAATTATCCACTCCCAGAGATCTCTGCAGGTTCTCTCTCTAACACCCACTCTACATCTCAGTTCTTTCTTCTAACTTCTCTGTTTCAGAGGAATATCTTTAAGGCACCATGAATTCCTAATTACTCTTTGCATCTCCTATATTTGGAGAAGAGGAGAAAGAGCCAGTCACTATGATTTCTATAAATATTAATAATCTCAACCAGGTGTGGTGGCTCACACCTGTAATCCCAGCACTTTGGGAGGCCGAGACAGGTGGATAACAAGGTGATAAGTTCGACACCAGCCTGACCAACATGGTGAAACCCTGTCTTTACTAAAAATACAAAAATTAGCCGGGCATGGTGGCGCATGTCTGTAGTCCCAGCTACTCAGGAAGCCGAGGCAGGAGAATCACTTGAACCTAGGAGGCAGAGGTTGCAGTGAGCCAAGATCATGCCACTGCACTCCAGCTTGGGTGACAGAGCGAGACTCCATCTCAAAAATAAATAAATAAATAAATAATCTCATTTAGTCCCACAGCAATTCATGTTTCATAAATAAGCAAACTAAGACCCCAGGTGGTCTAGTGAGTTGTCTCATGTCACAGAGTTATCTGGAGTAGGGAACCATGTCTGCTTGACAATGAAATCCATTTGCTTTTCATCATGTAACAGAATGATGACTCTTAAACAGCATTATATCCACAATCATCAGAGAAATATTCAATTATGTTTTTGCTATTGTCTTTACTGAGGAAACGAAGCAGACAAATACATTATAGAAAGATCGTGAACCTTTAATAAGAGTTGAAAGAAACGAAGACTGTTAAACTGTGTATTATTAAAATGCTGTTACCTAGAAGAACCTCTTTCCCAAATTCCTCAGTTAATCAAAATTGTGTTTTATACTGAAGTGAGTTCATATTCATTAATGTCTTTTATGTTGAATTCAGAGTTGGAAATAGTTGTTTCTGTTTTTTTTTTTTTTTCCTTAGTATTTGGCATTAGTGGATAGATGTTGGTGCTAAACTCATCTTAACTATTAAAGAGAATCTTTACCTATTGGGCTTCAGAAGTAACTTAAATTTGATAACTGAGACAGAAGAACCTAAAATTAAAAGGAGGATCAATAGCAGTAAGTGAATAGTGTGAAAATGTCCTAAGACCATGCAAAGTGGGAAATTACATGATAGCTTGTAAATATGGACTGTACTCTGGGCAAAGGATGCACCATCATTAGGCAATTGCATACTGAACAACTGTCAATTAAATACCATTTTACCTAATTTAGACCTAATGAACTTGGTAGATGAGATCCCTGATGAATGAATTAAGGAGCAGTCAAAGTCTCATTTTGGATTCTGTGCTATCTAGGTCAAGAGGTTCCCAAAGGTATGCATGTATTTACTTGGTACATAAAAACATCAACTTTCTTATTCCTACTTCTGGTTAATTCTCTAACAAATATTTGTGGAATATGATTTGTGCTTTTCAGTTGGTGAATGGTAGATAATGATATAAAAGACTTAGAAGGCCAGGTGCAGTGGCTCACGCCTGTAATCCCAGCACTTTGGGAGGCAGAGACGGGCAGATCACGAGGTCAGGAGATCGAGACCATCCTGGCTAACACGGTGAAACCCCGTCTCTACTAAAAATACAAAAAATTAGCCGGGCATGGTGGCAGGCACCTGTAGTTCCAGCTACTCAGGAGGCTGAGGCAGGAGAATGGTGTGAACTGGGAGGTGGAGCTTACAGTGAGCGGAGATCATGCCACTGCACTCCAGCCAGCCCGGGTGACAGAGCGAGACTCCGTCTCAAAAAAAAAAAAAAGAAAAAAGAAAACTGTTCCTGCCCTCATGAAGCTTCATTTCCATTTTTGCTAATTTTCCTCAATCACTCTCAATGATGATTTTTAAAATCAAAAGGATAAAAAGATTTTTGTAAGAGTCTAAAGGAAAAGTAACTCCTTCCCCTAGCAAGAGGGTTGACAAAAGGTCTCTAATAAGTGAGAAAAGAAATGAGGAGTCAAGGATGTCTTTTGACTCTATACTCAATCTTACCTACCTAAGAGGTGCAAATGACACTGTGGTTTTATTTGGAACTTTCAGGAAGGGGTCCGGATCAACATATTTCAGGAAGTACAAAAGATGTGTCAGAAGAAGCCTATGTCTGCCTACCTTGCAGGGAGGGCTGCCCCTTCTGTGCTGATGACAGCCCGTGCTTCGTCCAGGAGGATAAGTATTTACGACTTGCCATCATCTCCTTCCAAGCCCTGTGTATGCTGCTCGACTTCGTTAGCATGCTGGTGGTCTACCACTTTCGCAAAGCAAAGGTAAACCCAGGTACCCTGGTATATGATCCTCTATTATAGAGCAACCTCTTATCTTTTTAAGGAAACAGAATTTTCAAATTCAAGTTGCTTCCCTACTAAGCAGCAGTCTTTCTATAATATGACTGGACTAGAACATGAAAGTTATATTCTTTAGCTGACCAGAAAAATAGAGATTAAAACATGATACTTTATTTCAACATTTACAGAATGTTTCCCTGTGTTTAGCCTGGATCTGAAGTGCTTCACTGACTTAAATGACCCTCCTTTACATCATGTCTTTGGCCTCTAGAGAAATTTATTCTACCAGCATCCAATGTATTATTAATTTTTTTGTATCTAAGAAGCTTTGTTATGTTTATTATATTTTTCTTTTCTTAGTTGTATTTAAAGATGGTAAATGACTCAACTATTTTTAGCGCATTATACTTTGAAGAATGAATTTATTTATGACCTTACATTTTGTCTTACATTAGCGTCCCAGAATAATAACAATCCTGGGAAGAACTTACACAGTTTTGGAGAGTACATGTCCTTTGGTCCTAGTCTAAGTAATCAAGAGTAGTACAATCCAGGAGCAGTGGCTCATGCCTGTAATCTCAGCACATTGGGAGGCCAAGGCCTGAGAATTGCTTGAGGCCAGGAGTTTGAGACCAGCCTGACCAACATAGCAAGACCCTGTCTCTACAAAAAATAAATAAATTTTTAAAAAGCTAGCCAGTGTGGTGGTGCATGCCTATAGTCCCAACTATTTAGGAGGCTGAGACAGGAGTATCTCTTGAGTCTAGAGTTCAAGACTACAGTGAGCTATGATCACACCACTGTACTGTACAGAGTGAGATCCTGCCCTGCCTCAATAAAAAGGGGTGGGTAGAAGCATTTGTATGCCTTTCAGTCAGGGGTAGATGAAATGTTAAAATGTGCAGGACAAAGCTTTTGGGGGAGCTTTCTGTAGTTGGCCACCCAATTAGTTATATGTAGCCAGTGTTGTATTCGAATTTGTGATTCTGATGCTTGCAGAAATTTATCTGTGCCATTGGAAAGAAAACAAAACGTAGTTTCCAACCTTTTCCAAATTCAAATGATCTCTTTATACTGGCAGAGTTGTACAGATTGGTTTAGATTACAGAGCTCATTGAAGGTATAAAGTGTTCCCATTAGAAATTAAAAAAAATACCCTCTGTGAATGGCATCTATTATGAAGCCTCAAGTTAAACAGTTTTATTATTATAAAGCCTCTGTTGAGATTCTAGGAGATTGTATTCATTATGTTAATGTTATAGACTTTGATAGTCATTTAAAATGGACAGTTTCATTAACAGAAGAATCCAGCACAAATTAAAATCAAGCTTTAAGTCAGCAAGAAAGTGCAGACAGGCAGATTGCTCCTCATTTAACCAATACTTATCTTTCTTTTGCAACAAACTATGTGTTATTTAATAAAAATAGTAGGCAAGTAGAGTTGAGAAATATATAAACACTGTTACCTAGATAAAATTAATAGGTTTTGTAAAAAGCCTGTCAGTGGCATAGGAGGTAGAATTGAAAGGTCTAATAAACTTCTCTGAAATCTCTCTGATAAAATGTAATTAATTTATATGGTAGATAACACACAGTTCCCTATGAATTTTAATTGATTTTGATAATGATTGCTCTGCTAAATGAGTCAGTAATACATGGTAGGTAAAATATTACATTGGATATTTAGAAACGTGAGATAGTTCTGACAAGACCAATGTCTTAATAAATATTAATGTTACTTAGCATTGCCAGTTATTAAACCTTGCTAATTTCCCTGCACCTTCATGTGAAATGTCATTTTAATGAACAAAATCCTACTTTACAGGACTATAATGAGAATATATAGCTTTATGTGTCATTTAGTGAAATTTCTATAGATTAAAAACTATTAATAGTAGGAATTGATAAACATTATCTGGTTTTAAGATGGTCACCTTTCGAAGAATCAGTTTTTACAGAATGTGACATAATATAAGGGGGATATAAGCTAATAAAGTGAATGAACATAGACCTTGTATACTGATGAAAAGAAATGTTTGGTGCAATTTTCTGCTGTGATTTCAGTTGCTAAAAGCAACTGTAAAAATGGTAGAACATTCCAGTATAGAGATTGAAGATTTATAGAATGTAGAATTTAGTTTGGCTTTTTAAAGATTTCCCGTGTCTTTGCAACATTTCTTTGGATAAAGAAGAAACTTGATGATCTCTTTTGTAGCAATACTGACATTTCTTTAGGAGTTTCCTATTACATTCTCTACTTATTGATAATTAAGAGAACAAAGCCCACATAATTTATCAATTTACATCTATTTTGACAAAAAAATCCAATGTAATACAGAAGTAGCATTACAATTGCAGGTAAGTGTGCAGACTCATGAGCCAGATTGTTTAGATTTGAATACTGTCTCAGCTCCTTGCATACTGTGAGACTGTGAGAATCGCTTAGCGTTTTTTTGTCTAGTTTTCTCCTCTGTAAAATGGCATTCACACAGCATATATAAAAATTAAATTAAAATGGATCATAGATCAAAATGAGAGAGTAAAAACCCAAGAAACTTTTATTAGGAGAAAACACTGGCATAAATCTTCATGACCTTCAGTTAAGCAGTGGGTTCTTAGATATGACAACACAAGCATACATGACAAAAGAAGTAGATAAATTGGACTTCATGAAAACTTTTTTGTATCAAAGACAGCATCAAGAAAGTAAAAAGAAAACACATAGAATGGCAGAAGATATTTGTAAATCCTACCTGTGATAAGGAATAGTATCCAGAATATATAAAGGACGCATAACTAATCAATATCATAAAGTGAGACAAGGATCTAAATAGACATTTCTTCAAAGAAAATATATAAATAAGCCAAAATGTTTATGAAAGGATTACCAACACATAGTCATTAGGAAAACGCAATTCAAACCGACAATACCCACTAGCATAGCTAAAAATAGAAAAGACGGTAACAACTGTTGTGGAAGTGGAGAAGTTGACACTCTCATTCATTCCTGTTGGAAATGTAAAAGGGTGCAGCCCTTTTGGAAAACAGTTTGGCAGTCCCTCAAAAAGTTAAAAATTGAAGTATGATATGATCCAGCAATTCCACTCCCAGTATATATCCAGAAGAACCGAAAACATATGTCTACAAAGAAATATGCATACAAATGTTCATAGGACATGGATGGACCCTGAAAACTGCTAAGTAAAACAGTTACAAAAGACCACATATTGTATCATTTCATTTAAATGAAATGCTCAGAATAGGCAAATTCATAGAGACAAGTAGATCTGTGGTTACCAGGTACTACCAGGAAGGAAGAACGGGGAGTTACCGCTAATGAGTTCAGGGTTTCTTTTTGGAAAGAGAAAAATGTTACAAAATTAGATTATGGTAACAGTTGCACTACCTTGTCAATATGCTAAAAACTACTGGATTATGTATTTTAAAAAGGTGAATATTAAAGTATGTGTATTATATCTCAATAAATCTATTACAAATTTATTATTATTATTATTATTATTATACTTTAGGTTTTAGGGTACATGTGCACAATGTGCAGGTTTGTTACATATGTATACATGTGCCATGTTGATTTCCGGCACCCATTAACTCATCATTTAGCATTAGGTATATCTCCTAATGCTGTCCCTCCCCCCTTCCCCAACCCCACAACAGTCCCCGAAGTGTGATGTTCCCCTTCCTGTGTCCATGAGTTCTCATTGTTCAATTCCCACCTATGAGTGAGAACATGCAGTGTTTGGTTTTTTGTCCTTGCGATAGTTTACTGAGAATGATGTTTTCCAGTTTCATCCATGTCCCTACAAAGGACATGAACTCATCATTTTTTATGGCTGCATAGTATTCCATGGTGTATATATGCCACATTTTCATAATCCAGTCTATCGTTGTTGGACATTTGGGTTGGTTCCAACTCTTTGCTATTGTGAATAATGCCACAATAAACATACATGTGCATGTGTCTTTATAGCAGCATGATTTATAGTCCTTTGGGTATATACCCAGTAATGGGATGGCTGGGTCAAATGGTATTTCTAGTTCGAGATCCCTGAGGAATCGCCACACTGACTTCCACAATGGTTGAACTAGTTTACAGTCCCACCAACAGTGTAAAAGTGCTCCTATTTCTCCACATCCTCTCCAGCACCTGTTGTTTCCAAGACTAATAAAGAAGAAAAGAGAGAAGAATGAAATAGATGCAATAAAAAATGAAAAAGGGGATATCACCACCGATCCCACAGAAATACAATCTACCATCAGAGAATACTACAAACACCTCTATGCAAATAAACTAGAAAATCTAGAAGAAATGGATAAATTCCTTGACAAATACAACCTCCTAAAACTAACCCAGGAAGAAGTTGAATCTCTGAATAGACCAATAACAGGTTCTGAAATTGTGGCAATAATCAATAGCTTACCAACCAAAAAGAGTCCAGGGACCTGATGGATTCACAGCCGAATTCTACTAGAGGTACAAGGAGGAACTGGTACCATTCCTTCTGAAACTATTCCAATCGATAGAAAAAGAGGGAATCCTCCCTAACACATTTTATGAAGCCAGCATCATCCTGATACCAAAGCCTGGCAGAGACATAACCAAAAAAGAGAATTTTAGACCAATATCCTTGATGAACATTGATGCAAAAATCCTCAGTAAAGTACTGGCAAACCGAATCCAGCAGCACATCAAAAAGCTTATCCAAAATAATCAAGTGGGCTTCATCCCTGGGATGCAAGGCTGGTTCAACATACGCAATTCAATAAATATAATCCAGCATATAAACAGAACCAAAGACAAAAACCACGATTATCTCAATAGACGCAGAAAAGGCCTTTGACAAAATTCAACAACCCTTTATGCTAAAAACTCTCAATAAATTAGGTATTGATGGGACGTATCTAAAAATCATAAGAGCTATCTATGACAAACCCACAGCCAATATCATACTGAATGGGCAAAAACTGGAAGCATTCCCTCTGAAAACTGGCACAAGACAGGGATGCCCTCTCTCACCACTCCTATTCAACATAGTGCTGGAAGTTCTGGCCAGAGCAATCAGGCAGGAGAAGGAAAATAAAGGGTATTCAATTAGGAAAAGAGGAAGTCAAATTGTCCCTGTTTGCAGATGACATGATTGTATATCTAGAAAACCCCATTGTCTCAGCCCAAAATCTCCTTAAGCTGATTAGCAACTTCAGCAAAGTCTCAGGATACAAAATCAATGTACAAAAATCACAAGCATTCAGGCCGGGCGCGGTGGCTCACACTTGTAATCCCAGCACTTTGGGAGGCCGAGGCGGGCGGATCACGAGGTCAGGAGATCGAGACCACGGTGAAACCCCGTCTCTACTAAAAAAGACAAAAAATTAGCCGGGCTTGGTGGCGGGCGCCTGTAGTCCCAGCTACTCGGAGAGGCTGAGGCAGGAGAATGGCGTGAACCCGGGAGGCGGAGCTTGCAGTGAGCTGAGATTGCGCCACTGCACTCCAGCCTGGGCGACAGAGCAAGACTCTGTCTCAAAAAAAAAAAAAAAAAAAAATCACAAGCATTCTTGTACACCAATCACAAACAGAGAGCCAAATCATGAGTGAACTCCCATTCACAATTGCTTCAAAGAGAATAAAATACCTAGGAATCCAACTTACAAGGGATGTGAAGGACCTCTTCAAGGAGAACTACAAACCACTGCTCAATGAAATAAAAGAGGATACAAACAAATGGAAGAACATTCCATGCTCATGAGTTGGAAGAATCAATATTGTGAAAATGGCCATACTGCCCAAGGTAATTTATAGATTCAATGCCATCCCCATCAAGCTACCAATGACTTTCTTCACAGAATTGGAAAAAACTACTTTAAAGTTCATATGGAACCAAAAAAGAGCCTGCATCGCCAAGTCAATCCTAAGCCAAAAGAACAAAGCTGGAGGCATCACGCTACCTGACTTCAAACTATACTACAAGGCTACAGTAACCAAAACAGCATGGTACTGGTACCACAACAGAGACATAGATCAATGGAACAGAACAGAGTCCTCAGAAATGATGCCACATATCTACAACTATCTGATCTTTGACAAACCTGACAAAAACAAGAAATGGGGAAAGGATTCCCTATTTAATAAATGGTGCTGGGAAAACTGGCTAGCCATATGTAGAAAGCTGAAACTGGATCCCTTCCTTACACCTTATACAAAAATTAATTCAAGATGGATTAAAGACTTAAATGTTAGACCTAAAACCATTAAAATCCTACAAGAAAACCTAGGCAATACCATTCAGGACATAGGCGTGGGCAAGGACTTCATGTCTAAAACACCAAAAGCAATGGCAACGAAAGCCAAAATTGACAAATGAGATCTAATTAAACTAAAGAGCTTCTGCACAGCAAAAGAAACTACCATCAGAGTGAACAGGCAACCTACAGAATGGGAGAAAATTTTTGTAACCTACTCATCTGACACAGGGCTAATATCCAGAATCTACAATGAACTCAAACAAATTTACAAGAAAAAAACAACCCCATCAAAAAGTGGGCAAAGGACATGAACAGACACTTCTCAAAAGAAGACATTTATGCAGGCAAAAAACACATGAAGAAATGCTCATCATCACTGGCCATCAGAGAAATGCAAATCAAAACCACAGTGAGATACCATCTCACACCAGTTAGAATGGCCATCATAAAATTTTTTAAAGGAGTTTACATAGTGTTAATACTTACCTTCTGGGATTATTTAAAAGAGTTAATGAGATAATCCGTGTAAAATACCTTACACTTAGTCTTCACTAGGTGCTTGTCTTTTGTAACATAATTTTGGACCTCTTTATAAAATTAATAATTCATGTGTGCTTCCCACATTGGGGGCCAAGTATGATATTTAAAGTAGTTCAAAAGAATGAGAGCTTGGGAAACATAGCTGTGCCTCTTTGAAGTAAACACCCAAGCTCCATAAGTACTCATTCGTAGGCACACATGCAGTCGCACAGATATTTCTGTGCTGATAATCTTCTTCAAAAACCGTTTACTGTGCATTTATTTATATGTGGCTTTTTGTCCTTTTCAAGAGTGATTACTTAGTGTGCAAACAAAACTCAGTTTATTTACCTACTTGTTGATATTACTGGCTTTTCTAGGAAGTTTCAGTTTCCATCCCCACCCTCAAAATGAGAAAGTTGTGGAAACCTCTCCTGGGTATTGATCCTGAAGTCATTAGGGATGTTGAGAATTAGGACACATACTCATTCTTGTGTTGTTATAATAGTTAGAAAAAAAGTAACAAAATAATAAGTTATAATATAGGAATAAGTTTGTTACTATAATGCTTTCCTCGTTTTAATTTAGCAAGATGAGAAACAGTTCAGAACTAGAATGGAGAAACCGCTCATTTTATAGATAAGAAAATCCAGCCCCTGAGAGATTAAGTTTCCAAAGGTAACACAGCCAGGTTGAAAAGTTTATGCATGTATATTTAGCCTTATTCCAGCATATGAAATAAAAACACTTCTAGAATTTTAAAAGTGTAAGTGAATAAATTAAGGCTAAGTGAAAATAAGTATAGAAAAAATTAGTTGAAATCAAGGGTGAGGTTAAGATATCAAATGGATTCCATGAGGGCAGGGATACTGTTCTCACCCAGTGCCAGCAGGAAGGGCTTTCCTGGAGTTTTCTAGTAGCACTGCAAATGGGAGGAAAAAAAAATAAGTCATAGTAGCCACAAGATAAAAACCAACCAGTCACTGAGATGAAATTCAAAAATTCCTGGCACTGAGTCTTGGAAGAAATTTTTCCTGTGGATCTTTATATAGACAATATTGTAAAATGTAGTGAATGATAAGCATTCTTACATAGAATATGATAATTATTTTCATGGCTCTGTTTCTGTTAATTTCCCCAAATGTGTGCTGATGTTTGAATACTTAAATACAGCACAGGCAAATCAATTCTGTAGGGGTGTCATAATGTGGTCCTGTTACACTGTTCTTGGCTGATGTTAATGCAGGTGCTTTTAGAGTGTCTAGATCACAGTTGGCCAGTGTGCAGCCTGCATGTTACTGCTACATGAGTATGGTAAACACACATGGTTCTCTTTCCCATTTCATTCAGAATCAGCCTCAGAACCATTCTTAGGACTCTAAGCACATTCTATGCATGAAATCTATTTGCTCTCCTGGATCTTGAAAAATAGGAGGGCTGCAAATCCTTCATATAAACTTTTATAAATACTGCTGCTCTTTACTGAGTTTTCAAAAGGTATTCACTGAGTGAAACCAAATTCAAGGTTCTATTCCCTATCAAGAACAAGAAGACTGTTCATTGTGAAGCTATGTGCTATTATAGTAGGTGAACATGGGGACAGAATGCCGTGTGCTAATAATGGCTGAGGCATCTACCTAGACACACACTTGAAGAGAAGTACATGCTCTCAGATGCAAGAAGACACCCTGAGGGAGGGCCAGGAAACACCTGGTTAGGGATGGCACCTAAGCTAGAATCTGAGACTTTTTCTCTACTTCCTCTTTTGCTGATATGTGAACCATGTTCTTTAATCCAGTTTCACCAGAATTCATAAAATGTCACATCTTAGTTGACTTTAGTGTGTGCATCATATGTCATTGAGGGCCTGCTAGAAATGGACCATTTTGGAACTGAGGTCCCTTTTATTTATATTAGAGTAGTTCCGTGAATTGACAAATCAAAGATAAGAAAACCAATAGCAGTG
Source organism: Symphalangus syndactylus (assembly GCF_028878055.3). Lineage (NCBI taxonomy): Eukaryota > Metazoa > Chordata > Mammalia > Primates > Hylobatidae > Symphalangus > Symphalangus syndactylus. Next base: position 66,520,240 of record NC_072426.2, read on the forward strand.
TCAAACCTAGCAGATGAACCAGTCCTTTTGGGCAGCAAGCAAATATGTGTGGGGGTAATAGAGAGTTCTCTGTTCTCAAATGAAATATTAGGTGATCATGTTGAAGAGACATAACATAGTATAGATACTTATGTCTTTCAGTTGCATGGTTCTTCCAGAAAAGTCTAATTTTGAGTACATTTAATTGAAAAGGATTTGTCCAGGCCCAAAACATC